>NW_015150625.1:41055-73366 GCF_000732505.1 Cyprinodon variegatus
TTGACGTTTTTCCTCGAAAAAACAGATCAGTGCGCATGCGCAGCCAGACAGACGAAAAAAGCAGATCTGCAGACGGACGTAAAACTGGGAAAAACAGTGCAATAATTACTTCTTAATGTCTCTCACTAGGTTGCTTGCTGTTTTGTATCTTAGGGTTAGGGTCAGGGTTAAGGTTAATTGTATGTTAAATTCTATGTTATTAAATGGTGCGTAAGATGCGCATGAGCAAGGATATCTTGTCTCGAGGCAAGACGTAAAAATACGACGAAATACCACAAAAAAAACCGTCAAAAACGTACAAAATTACAGTGCATAACTTTTCTTACGATTTCATACGAACTGATAATGAGAATACACTGCATAAACAGGAGCAAAGAACAGGGCTGTTTCCCCCCAGGCCTGAAACTGGTTAGGGAGACGGTCTGCTGAGCTTTATGGAGAGATCCAGCAGGCTATGTGAGCTGATACTAGAGCTTCACTCAAGGACCTGGAAGATGGAAGTCCAGTTGAATAACACAGGTTGAGAACCTGTGCATGATGAGCAAGCATGGAACGACAGTGGAGAGGAAAAACTCCCCGTTGGGAAGAAACCTCTGACAGAACCAGGCTCAACATGGTGGTCTTCTACTGGTTAAGAGGAGAAAGGGAACACAGTAAGAGTCCCGGGAAGAATAACACTCTGATGAAGCTTTAGCTACGAAGGTGGAGGAGGGGCTGGAGGTGGGTTGAAACGGTGTCACCTGAATGAAGTCACACAGTGCATCCATAGCCTGCTCACTGGAGCACACAGGTGCGTATCGGAAGCCTTCTAAGATGAACTTTGGATGCCGATTGGCTTTTGTGGAGGTGTGGTTCAAAGCTGATTGGCTGTGTCACAGGTGGATGAAGGAAAGCAATGAGTTTCTTTAGTTGAACTTCCGCCTAGGCTCCATTTTACAAATACAAAATTTAAGAATGACTAATGTAGGTTCACTCTCCCTGGCATGTTGCATGCTATAAGTGGCTTCAACAACAGGCATGCCTGAACCTATTTCCTGACTAAGTATTAGACCATTTGGCTACTATAGCTTCTTTCCCACTGAAAATACCAGGTTAGCGTGTATTTTTCAAACATGGGTCGACTCCCTGTCAATCGGCATTTGCCTGCCTTCCCGTCTGCAAAAAAAGCTGCATGGCCTCAGTCCCCAGCGGCTGCCTGTCTGGTGACACCATCATGCTTGGTTAGCATTGATGATGTCAACAGAAATTAGGAAAGTAGACAATGGTGAGCAATATTTAAATAAGCCAGGGCGTCGTAAGTGTGCTTTATTGTTTCGCTCTTTTATCCGTCTGAATCTCTCTTCCCAGAGCTGCACCATGTTCATCGAATGTAAACAGAGTTTTTTTGCTTGTTAGACCAGATGCGACTGGCGTGCAGAGAGATTGATTTGTTATTCTGTCATTATCGGTTACATTATTTAGTAACTCTTTCAAAAAAAAGGTCTTTCATCTTTAGATAATACATTCTCCTTATTTTGGTTTTGGTGTTTTCCTTTCTAAATCCAACACATCTCTTTCCAATAAAGAGCTTCTGAGCAGTTCATATCTGCAGAATGAATGCGTGACTACATAGATGATGAATCACACAATGTTGATAGCTAAATAAAACACGTGTGCTCTACTTAGCTCAATCAGTGCCAACATCAATTAAATCAGGTGAGTTCAAATCACAGATTAAAAAAGTTAAGCCCTGATTCAACCTCCTCTATGCTTCACAGAGGAATGTGAATGTCACCAATTCGCCCAGTCTCAACTGTCTATCAACACTTCTTTTGTAACATCGTTGCTGCTGCCAAGTGTTTTGCATACTGACAAACATGTCATTAACTTTCTGGCGTCAATGGTTAACTTTCAGTTCCCTGAAAAGTGCACTTGATTTACCCACTATTAGTTGTTTTCTTACACATCTAATGTCTCTCTCCCCTATTCAGTTTGGGGGTTATATTGAAGTCAATAGATATAACCGTTACAACAGATATGGCTTAGAGCAGATCCAAACATGTTTAAGTGTTTTTTTTTTTTTTTTTACCATGACAACAACACAATGTTCGGTGTCTGATCAGCAGACCTGCGTGCTTTTTGCAAAGCATGGCAGATACTGGAAGTGTGTGGTATAAAAGCATAGTTCTATTTGATGAGGATAAAAAAGGAGCCATTAATCACCTTGATGCAGGGCAGCTTTCCAAGAAAATCAAAACAAAGAAAAAAAGAATAGATCAAATATTTACTGGGGATTATATTGAAATTGTCATGGTTTTAAGGTGTTTGGCCCACATGCAGGCACAGCCGGAGAACAAGTAGCAGTTAAAGATGTTTGCTTAGACTATAAACTGATATGAATAGCTCACTGCGTGAGCTGCAGGCAAGGGTCGAAACGTCAGAGTTAGGAGCTCTCTGGGAGGAAAGATCAAACCGATTAACACTAGAAGAGAAAGGGAGATCTGCGCTGATGCTGATTCGCTTGCAGCCAGGTACGGATAACCTATCCGGTGGAGGGTGGGTGGAAGAAAGGGTTCTGCGACTCACTGCTTTCCCATGGGAGGAGATGGCTGAGCGACAGGTGAGCTAGCGGATGAAACATAGGCGGGGGCCAGAGCAACACCACAGCGGAGACAGGTTCGAGGAGCAGCTGAAGGAACCAGAGTGAATCCAGGAAAGGGGGTCTCTTGTCTGGCTCGGTAACACTAAGGAGGCCTGAGGGGAACGCCAGAGCAGAATCTGAGCTGTGCGGATTCAGGAACCAGTCTTCAGTGTGAGAAATCCAAAGAATGACGAAACGAAAAAAGACAGGAAAACAGAGTTAAAACCAGGAATCCAACATGTTTAACTCACGGGAACAGAGAACTGTAACCTGGACAGAGGCCTAGGCATACCACAACGGTCTAACACTCTGGCGTCTGTTAGCTGACTGAAAACTCCTCTTAAGCTCCAGCCACAGCAGCCCCAACGAGCCACAGGTGCGTGGCCACGCCTACCTGTCAACAACAGCCACCTGTGTAAGGGAATCAGTAGAGCACAGAAATTTGTATCAGTTTTTTTTAGAAGAATAAAGATAGAATGAAGCTAAAACATCTAATAAAGATAGAATGAAGCTAAAAAAAAAAGTGAAAAAAGTGGTCCCTATGTGTTCCAGCAGGCTAAGCCTATAGCAGCATAACTATACAGACAGCTCAGGTAACCTCAGCAACTCTAACTACCGTATAAACTTTATCAACCATTTAACATTGAGCCGAATATTGTTATTCATTGCTAAGAACAACAGGTTTAAGTTTACATTCGTTAGGTTAGAAAATGGCGTTGTCTTGTGTTCTAAAGTCTTTTCCAAAGATTCTATGCCAACATGCTCATTAAAACATTTGATTGAGTTGAGTTTGATTGACTGATTTTCTTTCTCCTAATAGTAAGATTGGGTATTTAAAATAAGAGTTGTCGAAAGGTTGACTTATTTTTCTCGTCTCCATTTATCTTTTCTTTCTGTAACGTTCTAAAGGCTTTTACAACAAAACATTTAAGAAACTCCTAAGGAAAATAAACTCAATACCTTTAACCAGTCACTTAATTTTATTTTGGTCTCAGAAAACAGGTTATCTGTAATTTGGGCACAAATTTTCCCTTAATAAACAAATAAAGAGGTCATGCCCAAAAACACAAATCAGGGGATGTGCAGGGAAATTTACTGCTGTGGCTCTACTTGGTTGCGTTAATGGTCGCATTCCCATGACTTTTAACTCACCTTAACTTTCCACACATGTTGTAGAGTTAAGATGGGATGTTGGAAACAACTGAACTGAAGTCCCACTTCTGTCAGAAATCTTTCAGTTTTTTTATAGTTTCATGAAAAAAGAGAATTGCTTTAAAATAATTGCTATAATTGTAAAATCCACATATCAACATGAAAACCAACTAGTTTAGAAAAGGTAATGCTGTTAAATTTAATTCTATCAAATCTGCCTTTATCTCAACTCCTTGCCTCAGCAGTCTGTTGGAGAAGGTCATGTGGGCTGTTTTTATTCTAAAATGACCAATATTTTGAATTTAGTTTCTCAGGTGTGAATTTAAAGCTTAATGTAAAAAATAAAACTTATTATGAGGTTGGTGAATAGGTGTTAAATCCCTCCCCGTCTGTCCCAAATAGCAGAGTCTCCACAGCATTTGTCCTTGTGTATTACACCCTTCCTGCCTGCATTTACCTCCACTGTTGATTACCAACTGTTTTGTCATTCTAAATACCCATTTAATTCTCTGCAGGCAACACCCTTTTCCTCTCTATTGTATGCTTCCCCCGTTCTCACCAAGCACTTCATGGCTTTCTTCTTAATTAGAGCAGTTTGTGTTTGTATGGAAGCAAACACTTCTCTTATTGTGATGAGGTTAATGTTTACATTGAACAGCAGTACAGTAGATATTCACAGTGAGGGGCTCAATATATTCACATTTACAGGACATGTTGGACCCTATCCATGTAATATGAAACTATATTTCAATTAAACAGGATTTGTTTAAGTTTATAAGGGCGTTTAAATATGGAACCAACTCGCCTAAAGTGGTAAAACCTTAAGCTGTTTAGTCACTTGAAGGTATAAGTGAGAATTATCATCATTACTCATTTTAGAGAATCCATAAATTACGTCTTTAAAGTTGGTTTTGTTACGCACTGACTTTTAGTCAGTACTTACTTGAAAGCTGGGATTTAGACACTTTGTTATAGATGTAAAGAAACAAGATTGTCCTAGGTGGGTAAAGGTAAACCTGCTAAAGAGTTATGGGGTGATTTTGTTCCATTATTGTTGCAATCAAAGAGCAAGTATTTTAAATAAAAATCCAGAGAAAGAAAAATACCCAATGTAAATGTAAAATTTGATCTTTTTTTTTAATGTCTTAATTAAGCAAAGATTTTGAGAGTAACTTGTCTGTCTTTTTATATTGTTTTTTTTTTTGTTTATTTTTCATATATTTTATTTTGTGAAATTCTTTTTCACTTCTTGTTTTCTTTTTTTCATATTTTATTTGTTTATGTATTTAGTTAGAATTTCCCTTTTCAATTGTATCATTTTCAGGCTGAGTTTTAGAAGTTGCACTCTGGTCAAATTGGCATTTACAAATCACATTCATCTAGAGTGAAGAGCAATTTTCTATTAGTCTGCATTGATGTAGGCAACAATTTTTTATTGGTCAAGAGCGAGTACTTGAGTTGGGCTTAAATTAAACAGAATGTAATCTGTGAAAATCAGTTTGAAAAGAATGCAATTTGTGAAACTCCATGATAAAATACATTTTAAAAATAAAAGTTTTCAAAATATAGAATTTGCGAAGAAAAAATTTTAAAAACAAAATTTAAAAAAAAAATTTTCTGACGAATCAAATATAAGAAAACAACAATGTTACTTTCAACACCTAACTAAGACTAAGACAGTTTTCAAAAAAAAAAAAAAAAAAAAGACAGTTTTCAAAAAAAAAAAAAAAAAAATTCTGGATTGAATTTTTTATATTTTCATTTACCAAACCTGTTCTTTGCTTGCAACAATAATGGAACATACTTCCCTCCATACAGAGGCACCACACCACAAAGGCTACGTTAACACTTAGATTTAGACAACCTTTATTGTCATTTTTTATACACAAAGTGCAGCTCACTGAAATTCAGTGCAGTGAACTGCACCGAATTGTTGCCCAAATCCGATTTTTTTTTTTGCGCTGAAGTTACTCAGGTGAGATTTATTGAACAGACCAAGTCACATGGAATCATATTATTTCAAATCCAATCTGAGCCAAATCTGTATGTGTTTTTAATTCTGATCCAGCTTGGATCTTTTGGAATCTGCACAGGTAAGTGACCCATATCTGAATTAGTATGATGATGATGTCACTCTGTACTGACATGGTGGAATAAAAACTATTAGAACAAACATGAAGGACTGTGCAGACAGAGGTGTACAGTGGAGGGATGAAATGTTGGAATTAATAAGTATTTGAGCGGATACAAAGATGGAAAAGAAACTTAAGGAGCCATACCGTATCAAGTGAGCTAATTATGATGCTGCACCCATGCATTTCACCTCAGCGATGTCACTGCCACTGCTCCTCCAAAAGCAGCAATTAACAGTTTAACTCTCTTGATCCATGCTCTCCTCTTCCTACATTGTCTGCTGTGTCATCCACTACTGCCCCTGCTTAACAGCTTTAAATCCATCCATAGACATTTACTTCTGAAATGTCTTGTTTTTGATTTTCTGCTCATGCGCTTCACTTCAGGGACACAATTTCAGACTGCAGTGCAAAAATTGATATAGAAATAAGTAAACATTTCTTAAATTTAGTGTACTTTCCTTTAAATTGCGTAGGTAAATAAGATGATCTGCCCACAGAATTAGTGTTTTTAATCTTAAAATAAGATAATTAGATAATATGCACTTGCAATAAAACAATGCAAATATTTTTTTCTTATTTTAAATGTAATCATCTTGTTCCATAAAAAAAATTACTGTACCTCCTAAATTCTAGAAAATTTTGTTTATTTTTTGCAGTGTGTCATGTGAACAGCTACACAAAAGAATCGTATTTGACAAAAAGTTTTAGTTGAGCATAAAGACCTGCAGTGTGAACGAAGCCATAGTCCCAGCTTTGTATCAGTTTACTTATGCAGAGCTAAACTAACTTCCTGACTGAAGGGTGTGACAAGGTGAATAAAGATGGTGGTGGATTTAGAGCAGAGCATGCAGAGGCTGGGATGGATCATTGCTTCATGAACATCATGGGACAAGCTCTGCTGAAGTGTGGTGAGCCAGAACAGATCTCTGGACCTCATGCAATGAGTTTCTTCAGTTACAGGGATACAGCTTTTATTTCACTTGAAATACATGTAAACTGTTGCTTTTTTAATTCTTTTAGTCTACTTCATTTGGTGATATTTTAGTTCCAAAATTTGTTTGAATAATCTGATTGTGTCCAAAGGCCTAACTTCCAGATCAGATTATTCAGTGATACCCTATCCAGAAAACTCCAGTGGTGCTGCGCCGAAAAAGATTTGCCCTCTTTGCAGTACCAGCAATGCAACCCACATGCATATCTTTTTGGTCTGCAAAACAGTTTAGTCCAAAGACCATGTGGTGACATCACCTGGTGTGGACCAAGCTTTACAATACTAACAGCAGACCTAATGTTACGTTCACACCCATAAAGGAACCTGGGAAAAAACAGACAGTTTGGGCCATTTTTGCTCGCCTGACATTTCGCCAGAAATTCGCCTAGCAAGCGACAGCAATTCGCACGGTTGCCAACGGGTTCCGCTACGGCATCCAATATGCTAGTTGTCTGTTTCGTCAATACCTGGCGAACCTGGATTTTATGGAGCGAGATGTAGTGTCAAAGCCGCCAGTGTCCCTGGGTCCAGCAGATTCTTCAGATCTGGTACCAGTTCAGGGAGTCCAGCAGCTTTGGCTGGATCATGGCCACTTTCCGCACAGTGTAAGGTAAGGGGAGACGGCGTTCTTGAGCTAAGAAAGCAGAAAAAGAGAAATCAAAGGAATCTAAGCAGAGAGAGCACCAGAACCCTCTCTGGAGCTAAGGAATTACAGCAGGAGATCAGAGGAAACAATGGTACGTCGGAAAAGTCTGCCAGATAGATAACAAAAATATCACTTTATCTAAACCTGATCCCGTGGTCATCTTGTTGCTGGAGCTCACTGTATGCCAAGTTGAAGTCGGTGCAGGGACTCCGGTGGGTCCTCAACTGTCTGAGGCAAAGGGTGTCGGAAAACTATCAAAGAACTAGCAACCAAGAAAGAAGAAGGAAGCTTTTTGTCGTGGTTAAGGTAGAGAGGCAATAAATAGGGGCCAAGTAACACCTAGGGCGGAAGCAGGGTTCTTCCATTACCCCAGAATGTCTCCTAAGGAGAAAACACAAATAGCCAAATGCTTTTTGAAAGGGAGAAACTGTGTTTGACCACCTGGGATTTTATATTTCCACAGGATGCATCTGTACTCTGTGTATTCTGTTTGTATTGTGTGTGTGTTTTTGCACATTGTGTTGTGCCTCTGTATTTGCCGAATGATCTCAGGAAATCCTGAAAATGTGTTTTATAGCATCTTCCTAAAGTATATATAGTGTATAAAAGTGTATGTTGTTGACATTACAAGCAGTCGAGTTATGGCTGATGAGTACACCAGATGAGATTAGATGGGATTTCCTGAAAGTGAGAGTTATGGAAAACTATAAAGCTTCAGAGCATTAAAAACCTTTCAACATGGGGAGAGTCCCTCTCAGTTAACTCTGGTTCTGAATAAACTAAACCAATTTCTTTGAAACCCAAACAGCAAATATTTCACTTCAATATGTGTTACCTCTTTGATGCCTCACTCCCTGAAACTAGAAGCCCTCTCCCAGCTCTATAAACGTTCCAATTGTCTTCCCAATCCCACTTCCCCTTTTTAGAAGAGAGGCCTTTATTTACTCCACGAGGACCACTTATTCTAAAGTTACCTGTTACCTGGCTACTCCCATATGGGAACTGCTAGGTTATCTCACCGAGCAATCTAACCCAACAACTCTCCAGTGCTCTTGTACACTCACACAAATGTAGATTATATAAAAAAACACATCTCCCTTTCTCTTATCTGGCTGAGTGATCTAATGCAGCAGCTCTCCTGCCGTCTGGCTGCCACAACTGGTAAACTAAAGCTGTGGCTTTGAATTACCCTGTCCTTTTACATCCCGCTGCCTTTACCTGTCTTCTCCTGCGTTTTTTCTGTCCTTTCTGTCCTCCTACACAATCTCACGCTTTCGGGAGGTGATCCTTACTATTGCGCTTGCCCTTACAACGGAAACCCTATAGTCTATAGGTTCCAGTGTATATGTAAATATGTTAGAAAAGCTGACAGAATGGCAGATAATGAAAGCAGACAAAAAAGTGCTAATCTTTTATGATGCAATACAGAGAAATGCCTCCTGTGAAGGTTTGCTGGTCAAGTTGTTTGCTTTGTGTATAAAGGCCCCAAAATAAAGCTAATTTTTTGTGGGAATTTTCAGATAAACGTAACCCGATATCTTAAGGCCACATTGTTAATGTAGAACAAGGTTTTGTTCTTCTGAACATCACTTGCACTGGTTCTTAACCCATAAGACCTTTCTACCAATATCAAAAAGCTCATTCTGCGGTTTACGTTTGTTCAGTCTTCTTCATCATCAGATGATTAAAGTTTGAGGAAAAAAACACATATGATGGCAATTTAACAACTTATTTGTGTGACAAAAATTACAAAAAAGGAAGAAAACCACAACACCCTTGCACATTTTTGTTAGGAGACAACAGGTTGGGGAGATGGCCAAGTTCAATTCGTTTAAACACAAACTGTCTTATTGACTGTATCTGTGTTGGCCACTGTGCCATACACAGTCGGGTCAAACATTCAACATTTAATCTCTGCAATGAGGTCAGAGTTTGCAAAGGGAGGATGACCATAAATAAATAAATCTTTCTCTGGTCTATATGTATGGACTGGACATGAGGAGATAATTAAAGGTAGAGGTCCACATTTGTGAACACCTGTTATAACTTTGTGTGCAGGAAACCACAAGAGTCAAGCTGTTTTTTGTGTTTATATCCACATCTGGCTTAATTTGCCAGATGTGGATGTGTGTTGTACTGAAAAACTGAGCTGACAGCACTTAATATTTAGAGGAAAGGGTCAAGGAAAATACAAGTAATAAGGATCTATCCATTCATCTCAGGATCTTCTATTGAGCTATCTTTTATACTTCTTACCAAAACTTGATCTACACTGCCAGCCCCAGAGGTAGGTTTGGCAGGTTCCAGATGGCATCACTTCCACTTCCTGAAAGTCCTGAATGTTAGGAATCCAGTTTGTGTGGGTTGTTTTTGTGTTTTTCTCTCCCCACCACCAGGTGGTGCCCTGTTCCTCGTTGGTCCTCCCTTCACACCTGCGGCTCGTTGGATGATTACCGGAGGAATATTTGAGCAGTGGGCTGTCACTACCTCGACTCCAGAATGTTTGCCAGTTTTGGGTACTCTAGCCAAGCTGAGATTAGCAGAGTCTAACCGAAGCTTTGTTTCTCTGAGTCTAATCTTGTTTTTGTCTTTGCTCTTCGGCAGAAAGCCTTTCCTGTGTAACTGGATAACCTGGACCTTCTCTGTCTGGAAGAATTACTGAGTACACACGGAGCAGGGGTGAACCTCCACATGATCCGTTCAAGTCCTCATCGGAAAACCAAGTGACAGTCCGTTCCTTTACTCCTCTGGGTCCAACATATGTCAACCTGTCCGCTCTCCAACGAGTTCCCTCTCTTCTGGATTAATTCCCCACAAACTGGATTCAAGGATTAACAATCCTCAAACGTGAGTTTCTCTCCAGCTATATTAAAGCCTCAGTCAATTTTCCTATGGTCCGTGAACTGATCACTGTGACCTCTCCTTCAGACTTTCCGGTTCCGGTTCACCAATCCATTGAGTTCCAGAACCTACTTTCATGATTTTCATCAACATTCAATAAACCTGTTAAACTTTTTCCCTTGGTCTCTGAGTGGTTCTCTGCATGTGGGTCAGATCAAGTCCTGCGCAAAATATTGTGGGATGCCAAGTTCAACATGAACCTGATTTGGGGGAAAGTGCTACAGCTGTGGAAGACCTCCTGTGTGATACCAGTGCTGAAGACCACACATCCAAAGGACCTGAGCAGTTACAGGTCAGTGGCACAGATTTCATATCCTAAGAAGACCTTCAACAGGTTTTGTTCTAAACCATCCTTAGCCCCTGGACAAGTTCCAGTATATCTCTTCAGTTAGCTCTGATCCAACTGGAGAAACCTAGTGGCAATGTCAAGGGTAGACCACCATCTCTTGCAGCGCATACTGTACCACCTTGCTGAGTGCTTAGAGTGAGGTCGTCAACGTGGAAGGCTGAGGTTGCTTTAGGGCCCAAATGCTGAGATGGGTGACGCAGAGATGAGTTATTGTCGGTTTAATGAGGAAGCTGAGGCAAACATCCAAAAAACACAAAAATACTGAAAACCAAAAAAAAAAACAGCATATATGGGAGATAGAACAAAGACTGGGGTGATCAACTGATATGGAGTAGGTGTGGATGGAAGAGATTAGAAGGGAGCCTGGGGAAAGGAGACACAAGGGGGCAACAGAGAGTAACTAAAGACTGCTTAAATATAACACAAAATGGAAAATAAGCTAAAGATCAACAAAACAGAATTACTTATAACTGAAAACTAAAAACTCAAAGTCCCAAAAGGAGAAAGCCATAACACAAGTAGTACTTGCTCCTTCTCTGGTTATCATCTATACTGGAGGTTTCTCCATCAAATCCCCTGGTTTCTGCCATTATTAGTCTTCAGATGACTCTGGTGTAGTTCTCCTCTTCATTGGTGTGGAAGACATGAAGTACAGTCAACAAGCCCCGGGTTGTTTGACTGGTGCAAGACAACCACTTCCTAGTTAACTGGGGGATAACCAAGGAGCTTGTGTTGGTAGACCCACCACAATAATACCGGTAAACATTGACTTTTAGAAGTACCCAGTTGTTCACGTTTATTTTAATCAACACCACAGATCAGAGGACCCAGTATTACTCAGATTACTTAAAAATGTTTAAATCAGAGGATCAGAGCAACAGCGGCTAGGGCATCTATCACAGGAAACCCTGCAGAAAGGAAACACAGGTTAGTGACCACAAAAATTTTACGGAGGAAGATTATGAACGTGAGTCACTAACCGGGATGTCCAGAGACAGGCCAGGCAAACAGATTAGAACAGGAATGGGCAAGCTCAGAGGTCCAGGAGGCCGAAGCCAGGTTAGGTGAACCGCTCAGAGCAGGAACAGAAAGGCTCAGAGGCCCAGGAGTCCAAAGCCAGGTCAGACACACAGATCAGAACAGGAACCGGCAGGCTCAGAGGCCCAGGAGTCCAAAGCCAGGACAGACAAACAGATCAGAACAGGAACAGGAAGGCTCAATGGTTGAGAGGCATACCAGAAAATCAGAAACAATAAGGTATGCTAAAAACACTCTCACCACAGGCTGAAGAGAATAATCTGGCCCTGATGACTGGTAGCAAGCAGCTTGAATAGAGGCAGAAGCAGATGGATCAGGTGTAGAAGTGAAAAACATAAAACTGAAAAATAACAAATAATACGCCAGCAGTTAATCTTTCAGAAAAACTTTGTATGCAACAAGAGTGAGCTAATGATGCATAAATTAAAAACAAAATGTCAAATAATGTGACTATCCACCTTTAAGACCTTTTTTAACTTTGTGGTGGCATCAGAAAGCTGCTGAGGTGTGGTTTGCTGGGACTTCAGCTTATCTACAGATAGAGGAAATGGTTAGAGAAGTTCATCAGAAGGTGAGTCCTGGAAGCAATGGGAGAAAGAGGGACACTAGCAAACAATGTTAGACAGTGTAGCCCATCCAGTGCATAAACCTCTTCCAGAAATGGTGAGAAGTAAAAGAATCACGCACTCTAGATGAACTAAAGAGTTTTATTGCAAATCCTTTCTACCAGTTTTTTTTTTTTTTTTTTTTACAGTCCTGCTATAAATTGCATAGTTTTTCTTTTGTCTGCTGTTAATTGGAAAGTTTTTCAATTTATTTTATCATTACCCAATTTATTACTGTATGGATTTTCTTTTTAAACACTTTTTTCAGTGAAGTCAGTGCACATTTTATTTGATCTGAGGACGCTGGTTTAAACAGAGTCGTATTTGTATTTTTTTTATTGTAAACCTTTTGATTTCTTGTAACTAAATTTATACATAGTGGAACCAAAAGACAATTCTGTTCTAATCTATTCAGTTCCATTTTATTCTATATTCATTGCATCTATCTACTGTTAAAGTTAGAATCACACCCGAAAACCTGAAGGGGCTGCATGAGGATGAAAACATTTGAGTGGGGTCCTCAGGCATTTCTTTTCTATATGCTTTATTTATGGAGTCGAGTTTTAGACAAAAGCCAATTAATATATTGTGATTCCCATTGAACAGTTGATTAACGGTAATGATGAAGGTAGAGTAAGGGTATTTTAGACTGAGCCAACAGCAGCACTGAGGAATGAAGAGGCCCCAAAGGAAGTGCCGCTTACTATTTATTGGCAAGCCTCACCCTGTTCCTTGTTTTTTAAAGTCAGGTTTAATTACCAGTTTTTGTTCCTTTAATTGTTCATTGTGTGTTGCTTTTTTTGTTCTAAGAAATGATAAGTATACCCAAATTTAAAAAAAATGAGAGCACCTACTTTTAGTGGACAGGGTGCAGAGAGAGAAAGTGACATAAAAAGCAGAGCAAAGATCTTTAAAAGAGGTTGGAAATCTGACCCAGACAGCTGTAAATGCTGTTCTGCTGCTCCCTTTTCTGTCCTTGCCTCACCTGTTTCTCTGTTCCTCTGTCATCCTGTTTGTTCTTGACAATCCATCAACATGTTTTTCCCCCTCGCTCTGACTCTTATGCCCCTGTATTGTAACCCGTCAGCAAACAAAATTACTGGCCTTTTCTGCTTTACATTATCTCCGCCTGTCCTCCCACTCAGCTTTAGGCTAATGATCCCAGCTACACACATTTACTCAATAACGTGTTGCAAGAGATGGGGTAACAAAAGGAGCTCGGGGGAAATTCTTTTAAAAAAGTTAAGCAAAACATATAAAAAAAAAAAAGAAATGTAAATCTCTTTATTGTCCCACAATGGAGAAGTTCGTTCTCTGTATTTTAACGTATCCCCTTGGGGAGCAGCGGGCTCCCCAAGGGGATACGTCAAAATGCAGAGAACGCCCTGTGCAGCGCCCTGGGAGCAATCAGGGGTTAAGGGCCTTGCTCAGGACCCCAGAGTGGAGGCTGTGGGGATGAAACTGGGTACTCAAAACATTCTCAGGGCTTAAGAAAACTTCTCTCGACCACTCAACAACACCTCCCTAAAATATGTTATGCATACATTATTGTAGTGACTTTATCTCACTTTATATTTAATCAAATCGGATTGTAATGTGTTCAGTGAAAACACGCCCCATTAGCTGTGTGAAAGAGTGATTCAAACTCAAATAATGGCCCAAAAGTTAACTCTGCACACATATGGGAACCATTTACAACAGGTTCCATTTAAAATATAAGAATTTATTATCAAAAAACATTAAATTCCAAGTCAAACATATTTCAGTTAAAAATCTTTGAATTAAACAAAACTAAACAAGGTAGCTTTTAAACTAATTTGGAGCAATAGGAAGGAGTTTAAACCAATTCACAATGCAAATCCAAGAGATAAACATACATTATTATGGAAAGTAATATTTCCTTAAATTACTGCCCTAATAAGAATTCAATAATACCTAGCAGACATGTTTCCCCGCTGTGCTACCCCACTCTAGTTTGACAATGGCTGGGGCACTGTAGTTCGAGGAGTCGGTGCTGGACAGTAGCGTGCAATGTGGCCAGGTTCTCCACAACGGTAACATCCCTCCAACCGTTCAGCTGTTCTCCTGGATTCCCGTAGCCGTCGTGGTAGAGGCGGTTTGTTGACCTGGCATATTACCTACTCATCATCATTCCCCTCTAGATCAGTCTGGCGTGCCTGATGCCTTATTGTAGATTGGCGGCTGTCCGTTTTCAGTACATGCTCAACCCTCTGTGCTTCAGTTAGAGCTACTGTCAGATTCTTTGGTGCACAAAGGAGTAGGTGCTCACATAGTCATTCGGGTTGGAGTCCTCGAAGAAAGGCTTGGAGAGCAAGCTCTTCCTGGGTTGCAGCATCAAAGGTTGGATATCCACGTCGTGTGTAGAGACTGAGATCTGCAGCAAAGGCACCCAAACTTTCCCCCTCTCCGCGCTGACGACTGAACAGCTTGTCTCTTGCACCGTTTGCATAAATGTGCTGACCAAAACAATGTTTTAGGGCTCTTTTGATGGCCAGTCAGTTGGATCGCTCCTCAGGCTGCAGGTCTGTGAGGATCTGAAGTGCTTTGCCTTCAAGGGCCAGGGCGACGTGAACAGATGTTTTCTCCGCTGACCATGAATTCAGCTGGACAGCTAGCTGTACCTGGATGAGGTAAGTCTCTGGTGGGTCTTCCCCATTGTAGCGTGGTAGCTTCATTGCTCCACGTCATGGACCTTCTGTTGACACCGACACCACGGAGTTCCAGTGCAGTTGCTGGTGGTGCCATTCAGGGTCAAAACCGGGCATTGCTGGGTCCTTTGATGATTATGCACTATTGGCCGGGTATCACTGGCCCCATCTTTAATGTCAGCTGTATACACTCCACAATGCCTTTTCACTGCTGGTGAAACAGAACTCCTCTTTGGCCGTGTTCCTTCCATGTCTTTTATCTGCTGAATGAGCTCATCTATCTCTCTCACAGTGGCAGCCATCTTGAATCCCACTTCTGACACCAATGTAGCATTAATGGGTTGCTATAGCAATAACTATCCAGAGATGACTTCAGTTTAGCAGTAGCTTCCGTGCCCCGTACACTGCACCATTCCGGAAGGCTTACTCTTTTATTAAAGCACACTAACACTTTTTGTACAACCGTTGAGGAGAGGTCATTAACATACATACCTTCCAGACTCATGGTGGGACAACAAGTACTTCAGATTATAACAGAAACTGATGATACAACAGACATTAGAACTGTAACAAATAAAACATGTAACTTAATAACCTTGAAAAGATTGACATTAACTGGTAGCTTCTAATACTGAACATGCTGCCCTGTGCATGCTGGGAAAACTAACCTCTGCTGCCCCAACACACTACAATAATTTGCAGAACCTTTGCTGAAAAACATATATTGTTGTAATATAGAACTGTAAAATTTACATTTACAGTAAAATTACAGTAAAAGCATTTGTCAATCTCTGTTAGCTATGATATTTTCCTCCGTGACCTTTAATCACATTAGTGATATGAAAAAACATTACTAGGTAAATAACTATTTTAAAATTGAAAAATAAGCAGTTCTTTATCCATTATAATACCAGTAATGTAAATCTAAACTCTGCATAATTGATTAATTCGTCCGACTACACTGCAAAAAATACATTAGACTTTTATTCCTGCCTTTTTTTATTCTTCCACAAATCTTCTCTATTAATAGAACAAAGAACATGCTCTTGTTATGTAAACAGGGTCTTGAGAGGATGAAATTATGCCAGTGAAGGCAGCAGCAGCACATAGCTTTTTTTTTTTTGTTTTCACTGCATTAGTGGCTTGTTTTTCGACAGTGGGCTGGCAGAAAAGGGGGTATGAGAGAGGGGAGAGACATGCAACAAAGGACGACATTTCTGATTCATACCCGGGTCGGCCACATCGAGGACTAAAGCCTCCTTACATGGGTTGTGCGCGCTAACCACTGCACCACCGAAGCACACCCATATAGTTTTCCACCATACCTAACAATCCTGCCATGATTTAAAGCAAGACTTGAGCATTTGCTTCCAAAACCCTCAATTGTGGCTTCACCTGACCAAACCACACAGACTCAGGTAAAACTAATTGAAAGCATTATTTGTTATGGTCGAATAAAAGAGCTTTTCTTTGGGGGTGCCTCTGAAACATCCTGTAGGCGTGTAGATGGTGTATGATGCCTATGGTGACCCAAAGTTGCTAGTTTTTGAGGTACTTCTCTCTAAATAAACTGTGCCATTTTGTTTTAAGCCCACTCCCATCCAGTTCACTTTTGTGCAGTAATAATAAACAGGATTTATTTCCTTTAATTCTACTTGATTTTATTTGACTGTAAATATAAATAAGTTTGGCTATTAGGTATTGAGTTTTATCATTTTTCCAACCTTTGTTGTCTGATATTTTCTACCTTTATTCTCTGTTCCTTTTCTTGTTAAAGTTATGAAGTGGTAAAGACAAAGTTACCACTTCTCATTTCATAAAAGTGATATATAAAGACTGTACCTCTCTATTGAAAAACCACATTCTTTATTATTGTCAAAATAAATGTATGTCAAACATTTTGTCCCATTTATATGCAATAAAATATCCTGTATGCAAAATAATTTATAGAAGCAACTTTTGATTCAGTGTTAGTATTCATCATTGGAATACATAAAGATCATCAAATTTAAGAGCTATACAGGAATCACTTTGTCCCTTTAAGGGATTAGATCTAAATCACTCTAAGTAAAAAAAGAGTCTAATGTTTGGATTTTCTTGCCCAAGATGGGACAACATATTTATCTTTCTCATAAGTTCAAATTGTACCTCGGTAGATTCAGTGCTAAAAAATAAAAAATTTTGTGCCATACTTTCTGCCGGCCTGAGAACCCAAACTGCATCAAAGCTGAATACCGACATTTTATTTCATTAGATATTTTGTTCTGATCAACATTTCTGATAACTGTTACTGCTGCTTTACTAAAAGTCTGAATGATATAGATTTGTTTGGTTTAGATGTACCAAACAAGATTTTCACTCGCCTGTAGTTCAAGTGCTATTAGAGTGTTGGGTCTGTTTGCTCTTTAGCCAGTCTGGCTCTTGCAGAAGTGTAGGTGCTGTGGAAAATATTTGTATTTACTGAGATATGGTTGATGTTCCATGCGGATTAGCCTCTGCAGCCTATTAGCAGAGTACAAACAAACCCATTTTTTGATTCAATAGATGGGATAGCTAATGGACAAGTACTACAACAAGAGGAAGACGGGGATGAAAGGCTTGGTTTAAGAAAGGAAAGCTGCTGCACAGAGAGCTGCTAGCCAATAACCCCCTCCTTTACTGAAGTTTGATTACATTTCACAACTAAAAGCACTTGGCTAAAGTCAGGAATGGACTGATTGAAAGAAAGCAGCACCCGACGGGAGTTGGGATACAAGGAGCAGGCTCCCATGTGAACCTAAAGGCTCTGCTGCTTTAACAGAAACAACATTATACTGAATACTAAGTGAAAAACAAAAAAAAATACAATAAAATCGTGTGTATTATTTTCAGGGTTTGTGATCTTCGCCTGTTGAGTGTCCCACTCAACAGGCAACATTGGCTGCAGTAAAAAAACTAAAATCAGCGAGAGGTATGTAACCATATTTGGGGAAAACTAATCAGATTTCAAGCTAATAGCTGGTATAGGGAATGGATAGATAAACAACTAGAGAAGGTCAAATGCAATACAGAATGTTTCAAAAATACAAATATTTTTAGTTTAGGGACGGCACACAGATGCTAACTTTAGAGTTGCATGAAATTAGAATTCTGCCAAAAGTGCACACATGTACATAAATACTGCAAAGAGCAGCTTTATTTAAAACACTTCATGCATGGTCGTTTAGATCTCATGGAAAGCTTGATTTGAAGAGAACATTAGGGAGGATTTAAAGAGATTATGCTGTCAGGGAATGTCAAAAATCAACTCTGTATGTTTCACCCTTATGGAATATCTTTGAAGATTTAATACTGTCCGGGATAAATGGTTTATACCAAGTCTGTAAAGCAGGGTGTCACTAAGTAGCAGCTAAATCAATTCAATTTGTACTGAAATCCAAGTCATAAATTTCTTTGCAAAGACTTTCTGGGCTTATTTCTACTTATCCAGACAAATGACCTTAAAAGAAAAATAAATGCACACACACTTTCAGAGACTGGCTGACGGTTCTTCCCCTACTTCCTAAGGACCAGTAGTCCATCATGAGCTCCTGTCAACACAAACACGTCTCCTCAATAGGAGCACTGTGTATGCTCTGAAATGTTAAACATGTTTCGCTCTGTTAGAGCCATAGGTAGTATGTTCTTCGGTACGTACACACATACCACACAGTTCCCCACTTCCGCTGTATATTTGTCCACATGTCTGGGAGGCAATGGAGCAGAGAAATGCAACAATCTTTACATTCTCTTTTAACCAACCTGTCTTCGCTTCTCTCTCTTTTTGTCTTAAACTCCCGTTTTAACTTTAACTTGGTCGTCTGACCTGTTTACTGGGTCATGATTTTCAATATACACATTTCTAATGTAAATAAAAAAAAACTGGGACCATATGCAGTGGCAACTGTGGTATGGAGTGAATTTTGTTCCAACATTTTTTAAGCAAAGAAAATGTTTGATAAATGGAAAAAAAAAATAAAAAATAATTAAAAAAAATGCAATCCAGAAGTAAATGTCATGATCTGCCCTGATAGCTCACCTTAATTGCTCATGCCTTCCACCTGCTTAACTCTATCCAGTTTTTAATTGTCACTCATTTCATCCACCTGCCTGTTTACCTTATATTGCGCTCAGTTACTAGCCTGATAAACCAGACTAAATGTGAGATTAACTGTGTAATTTAGTCTGGCCCCAATGAATGAGACATTGGAAGATTGTTGATGAGAACAACCCATTGTTCAAACCATGTCTATTGGCCAACACTCTGACCAATGAGCACAACTGACTGTGACGTAGTAAGCACGACAGAAAGCTGGTGAGGAAGTGTAAACAATCATGCTGTTGGTAAAACGGCGAATACGTCCTTCTTAAAAATGAAGGAGCATAGAGCCTCTTCTTGCTCACGTTTCAATGAAAACCCAAAGTCTAATCCTCCAAAACTGATTCCAAAGCTCAGTCAAACAAGAACTGTTTAATAGTTGTTGCCATCTTCCTTGTTGTTATTTCTCCAGAGTCGCGCCCTCAAACCCCGCCCACTTTGCATCCAGAAATTCAAAACACATCTCTGCGTTGTGATTGGCCATCCAGTTCTAGGGCTTGGGGCATTGATCGAGGCCAGACCACTCACAAGGATAGAAGGATTTTGTCCGCTGGCGAGTGGGGCTAGTTTACTAGGCTACTCAGTTCCAGCTATCATGGCCTTGTTGGATTTCTGTTAGTTCCCTGTTTGCCTTCTGTTAGTGGCCCGTCTGTCAGTTATAGTTTTTTCCAAGGTTCATTCCCCATTTCCAGTAGAAGATTATTTTTCAGCCCATGTACTCAGGCTAGTTTTAATCCCTAACCAGTGGTGAGAGCGTTTCAGCGTTTCCTAGTGATTCTTTTTTTTCCTGATTCCGTTCCCTCTCACCCACTGACCCTGTCTGTCCCCATCTAATCTGCCCGCCTGAACCTCTGTAGGACTCCTGCTGGATCCTATCTGTGCGTTTCTGTGTGAGCTGGATGCTCGACGCACAGGACTCTGAACCTGCCTTCACACTCTGATTAATTCCTGGAAGCTGGATCTGTCCGTTCCTGAGTGGACCGATCGGTTAAACCAGTGTCTGTGATTGGGCGGAGCCCCGCGCCCCTCCTGCAGTCACCGTGAGCGACAGCCCTGCCCTCCTGTTCTATTTCTGTTTGTTTTATGTTACTAAACATTGGAAATTTGGCTGTTTCACTGTGAATACTGGGTCCATCCGTCCCATTTTATGACAGAGAAACTTGTAAACCAGGATAAAAGGTTTTGAGAGTAAATCTATTTTTCCCATATCATTTTTAAGTTTTATTAGATTATATCTTTTTAAAATAGATCTTTTTAAACTTTTATCTTTCAAAAAAAGATTTTTTTTACTGATTTTATACTTTTAAATGTACTTTTTTTTTCTTCAAGTGTATATTTTTCAGATTGAGTTTCAAAATTTTTATTATTTTAGCAATTGTGTTTCATAGATCACATTATCTTCACCTGATGCAAACATTCGTTCTTGCCCAATAAAAATGTGCTTCCTAACATCCAGCAAACCAATGAAAATGCATCTTCACTTCTCACTGAAATTGAAAAACAATGTAATTTTTAAAATGAGTTTTGAAAAGAATTCAACAAATTCAAAATATTAAAATTTGAAAAAAATACATTTCTAAAAAATGAAACATTCATTTAAATATTTGTTGTTTTTTTAAAAAGAAAGACTGATAATCTTGGAAAACAGTACCATCCCAAATTGTACATTTTTTTTCTCCAACTTTCCATATGAAAAAAAATCCACTCTTCACTTTCAACAATAATGTAACAAAGTTCACTCCATAGCCACTCAGAAGTGAACTGAGCTTTCTGATATCACTCAATCAGCCTCAAGGTTAAAACCACTCCTCTAAGCACTAAAGAAACCAATGGACCATCCCACTGTCACCATATTTGTTTGACTCCCTGTTATCTAAATGGGATGTTTTCATCGTCATAAAGGTTCTAATTTCGTTGCATAATTTTGACGTTTTAATTTTCTCTTCCATCGAATTCCTATTTGTTCACCTTAAATGGTGCCAGTGAGGCATTTAGATCTTGCTCAGGGTTCGCTAAAATACCAAAACATTGGAAATGGCTGTTTTTTTTTTTACACTTTCTAGACTAATTTATGTAATCTCTGCCCTTCCTTTAATCAATAAATCCTCTGAAAATATAAATTTGTATTTACTCAGTTTATCATTATGGCATTAGAAAAAAATTATTTATGATGTAAAAAATATTAATGCAGAAACAAGAAATCTATAAGAGGACATACACTATACTTTTACTATTCGATACTTCACTGTCTGTTTTGTGGATTAATAATTCACATTTGTTGAAGGAAAAGATCAAACCCTAATCTTAATCCTGGTACCGTCTCAACTCCAACATGTAATTACTGCTTGATGATCACACTAACAATAATAATTTAAATTAGTGTCTAATAACCTGTTTTTTATTAACAATAGTCTGTGTTTGAGGATATTTTCCTAATTTAAATAGTCTCAGATGTTTAAAGATATCATGATGAAATTTCACATCCACAGAGTGTTGGTCTCACCTCCTCTTCTTCCAGGCGGTGACCAGCAGCTAATCTCCAAGCTGCAGGTAGTTAAGGCTCAGCAGGAGGAGCTTAAAGAGGAGCTGCTTTCCAGAGCCTGATGAAAAATTATTTTACCAGCCTGAGTTGTAATCAAACTCATCTTTCTGTTTTCTTTGCTCCTAGAAGCTTTAAACTTACCCCTCTGGATTCTCCTTACATTACCTGGATCCTATCTTTGACATCGGGGTTGATTGCAAAGCAAACTGGGATATATCTGCTCATCCAGTGACCATGGATGATCAATACTTCTCAAGGTGCATTGTGGGAAATTTCAGGTCAACTACTTTTTTAATCCGCTAGACGTTCGGACAAAATGGCGTGACCACTATATAGTGCGCTATATACAGATTCGGGCGGATGTTCAGACACAGCCTTTGTCTGAGTGATGTTGCCATATAGTGACATCATCAGCAGGGGCCCTGAGCAGATCTGGTACCTACACCTGTCGACTTTGGATTGTCAAACCTTAACAAAGAAATATTCCTATATTGGGTTAAAGTTGTCTTTTACAATGTCTTTGGTTGAGTAAAATACAAAATAAATTAATTTATTTCAAAATCAATAGGCTTTTCTTCTATTTTCTTAGCGCTTTAATTTCAGTGTAGCTCTTGTATTCCATCCTCTGTTCATCTCTCAGTCCTCATCCTTTATCACATGATTTCATGTCTCCTGTCTGAGCGCCTAACACCCCTCCTTGCCTCTAAAACGTCTCTCCTTCTTACATATTTAATGATTTCCCCCTCTGCTCTGTGTAATACTGCGGTCGTCATGTCATGTGGAGAGCCTCCAGGACCTGCGAGCTTAAGATGTCTGTTGTTCTCTGTTGTGATAAAAGATTTACATTGCTTTGAACAAAAGACTGCATTTAGGGACTTCTTCTGATGTATGACTAATGCTTAGTCATACATGGGAAAGGAAGCAGAGTGGCAATAATTCACAAACTTCGGGGGGGGGGGGGGAGTATAATTTTTGTACTTCAGTTTGGGTCTATACTGCTGCTAGAATCACTTCAAGCAATTTTCTTTTGTCATAATTTTAAGGTTTTCTTAGTGTCTGATTATTTCGTCACCATTGACCCTCACCTTATAACATCAGCCGAACCCAACCTAGCAACCCAAGCAGAACTCCACCCACTTTATTGTTAGCAGAACACAGTGTTGGGTCAGCTGGTTTTACTGCTGTATGCACACTACAATGGCTGCTGTAAAGGTCAAATGTTTTGTTGTTGGCTGCAATAAACAACATGTCCATTCTCCCAGCTATAGAGAACAGGGCTGCATGGGTTTTGATCGCATTGTCCTAACAAGATCGCTAAGGAAAGTATAAATTGTGTTTCGGGGAGCAGCTAAGTATGGGGTGAATTTTGTTTCATTATTGTCACAAAGAAAGAACACATTTTTGTAGATCGAAATTAAATAGGAACTAGGATAAACTAAAACAAGGATTTGAGAACTTTGCTGATTCCTCAAATTATTTTTTTTCCGAAAAAATTTGTATTTTATTTTATTCTAATTTTATTTTCTCTTTTTTCTTTTTTTGTGTTTTTTGAGTTTTACAAATTGCATTCTTTTCACATAGCAGTTTTAAGACCATATCCTCTTTATTTCCAGGGTTGGCTTTCCTGTGAGTGAGTGAGAACCAAAGATGCATACAAAATTTTGTTGGTCAATGTGCACATCAAAAGCGCACATATTTATTGGGCTTAAAGTGCAGCGAATGTGATTGTATGAAATGACTGTTCGAAAAAATTTTTTAAATCAATCTGAAAATAAGTTTCTAAAAAATAAAATTTTAAAAGAAAAAGAAAACCAAATTCAAAAACAAAAAAATTAAAATTACATTTTAAAATAGAAATAAGTGATTTTTTTTGTTTTTGAAATGCATTTCTTTTGTTAGATTTGTATTTACAAATATATTATTTGCATGCAAGATTAAAGGCTTGTACATATACCTGGCTTGTATCTGTGGTCGTATTTAACACAATCAGTTCCAACCAAAAGCTTCTTTACATAAAAGTGACAGAGCGCTAAAAAAGCTTAAAAGGTGGAACTAAGGGGGTGAAACCTTAATAAATAAGTGTGTGAGAATGTCCGCCCTAATCCCTATACAGGGCACTATATAGTGGTTACGCCATTTTAAATTAGTGTCCGAATGTCTAGTGGATGAAAAAGTAGTGGACTTGAAATTTCCCACAATGCAACTTGAAAAGAAGTGATCATCCATGGTCACTAGACGAGCGGATATATCCTTGAATTGGACTTACTGTCACTGCGACAAATAACAAAGATGGTGATAGCCACCATGCAGGGAGGCAAAGTCACATGAACAACGGGGAACTAAAAGCAGTGACCATCTGTTCAAACGGTCAGGTAACTGAGTTCACTAGAAAGTCCACCTTATATTCCCCGTTCTGTGTAGTGATTGAGGGATTTAGGGGTTAGGGGGGAGGTTTGAAAACAGTCTATACAAAAAATTTAGATGTTTGTTTTTAAAGAAGGCAGAGTAGTTCCACTTTAAAACACCCTAATTCATATTTCAATGGTAAATATCAAATTATAGTGACATCTAGTGACAGAAACTGCGAACTGCAACAAACCAGACATGCCAACCCCAAAACTCCTTGGATCATTAAAAATGGAAGTAAAACATGTAACATAAAATACTTTAAAAAGTAATTGATGTTTAGTGAGTCACTTCATCTGGTCAGTTTCCTATTTTAATTTCTGAAATATTGCAAAATGAAGAATTATCTTGTCCAAGGGTGATGCAGAGGATCACAGTCCATCCATCTGTTATTCCAAGGCTGGACTATTTACTATCAGGAATTCCACAAACTGTAAAAGCCTTCAGCTGATCCAAAATGATACAGCCAGACTTCTGATGAAAAATAAAAGATCATATTTCTCCTAATATAGCATCCCTTAATTCATTTCCTTTTAAATCCAAAATAAAATTAAAAATCCTCCTTCTCACATATAGAGTCCTAAATAGCTATGCTCTATCTTATATCAGAGATATGATTGTTCTTAATATTCCTAACAGAGCACTTCACTCTTAATCTGCAGATTGACTTGCAGTTCTTAGTATTTCTAAAAGTAGAACGGGAGGCAGATAAATAAATGAGATTAAATGAAGTTTAAGTCTAAGATCTTGTAGTTATGAGGCTCATTTGATAGGCTATAGTTTGAGTGGCTCAGGTTATGAAGAGCTATCTCTCTATAGTTATGCTGCTATAGGATTTGACTGCTGGAGGACATAGGGACCACTTTTCCTTAAGGCTGGAGAAACCAGGTGGTCTGCGTATGTCTTAGTGAGTGCGAACGTGCTTCTGCCCCGTCCGAAGACACTCAGTTGCAGCTCTCCAAAATTGTAGGTGAGCGCAGACAGTGCAGCAGACAGGAGGCCTCTGATTGGTCAAATCTACATCAGCTACACTATGCATATTTCCTGTACTTTACCAGCTTGTTTTGTTTGTATGACCACCATAGTGGAAAATGACTGGTGAAGATGGACCAGCTAGAACAGCGAGGTGCGTGAGTACACTGGAACTCTTTTTCCACCTGGATCCTTGCTCTTTTTCGCCGTCATGTCCCTCAGTTGTTATTTTTTCCACTTCCTCACCGCCTCAGCCGTATCTTGACCCACAGCTAGTTCATGATTGCCCAACTTGCTGCTTCAGGAGTATAACCAGCCCTTTACTCTGCTTCATTCTTCTATTCTGCTTTTTCTCTTCATACTAGCCTCATCTGGCCTGGTTCTGTTTGGCTGTGAGATCATCCTGAAGTGGGTTCCCGATGGCATCACTTTTGATTATAGATGTTTTTCAGTTTTTGTGCCTGTTTCTCTTCTAGACATAGCTATGGGCTCAGCTTTTACTGTAACTAACTGTTTGTGCTGTCCCTTTGACATGAAAACTGCCTCAGAGTTAATCTGTTTAACTATGTGTATCCTACACAGATCCAACTATGGGGCTAGTTCCCCATTTCCTTCTCAGTATTTATGGATCAATGTTTCAATGTTCCTTTTGTGCGTCTCCCTCTGTCTTCTTCAACTCATGTTGGCCTTGAATCATTGACTGCAAAATCAATGACTAGGTGCAATTAGCCAGGTTTCCTTACATACAAAAAAAATTAACTAGTCTGTACAATTTGATTGGATTAAATGTATGCCTTTACATGACATGTGTTGTAAATTTGCCTTATATAAAAAGGCTAAATCGATTTAAATTTAATTTTAACAAACAATTCTAGTGTCTTTTAAACAAGCCAGAGTCTTTTAGGTATCAATATCCAACATGATGTCTAAAATCCTGTAATATCAATAAGTACCCACATTGTACATTTATAGGGAACTTTCAAAGGTGTCATATTGCCTTTTACAATAACCTTTTGTCTGTTAGGCAGCAGGCTGGAACGGCGTGTTCATTGTTGTACCTTATGTGTACTCGAGATAAGATTAAAAGGAAAGCCAGATGTTCAGAAACAGTCAAACAAATCCGTACGACAACAAATACATCGACCACAAGCATGAATCAATGATGCAAGAAGGAAAACAAACCTCTCTATAACAACATGTGTTGGAGCAGTCAGTGGTCAGGATATTTAAGATTTTAAAATTGCACCATTTACAAATATTTACACCCTCACAAGAACTACAACTATACTATTGGTATTCTTTCTTTTTTTCTTTTTGACAATCAAACAAGGTAGAGTAGAATTGTGGACTAAAAATCACAAATAGTTTATGATACCTTTATGAATTTATATATATATATATATATATATATATATATATATATATATATATATATATATATATATATAGAAAAAAAACTCTGACCTCCACGCCAGTACTTCATTGCAAAGCTAATCTAAAAATAAGTAAAAATGGTTTAAAATTTTTTTTTTACCTTTAATTGAAGCAGGTAAAAGAGATGATCAGCCTATGAAATTAGTATTTTTGCCCTTAAACTAAGATGTTATGCACTTGATATTGGAGTATGGAGTGACTTTTATTCCATTATTGTTGCAAGTAAAGAGCAGGTTTTATAAATTTAAATAAAAAAAAAAAAATAGCAATCCAGAAATTTAACTGGGAAAACTTCTTTAAAAAAAAGGTTTTGAGAGTAACTGTGCTGTTTTCTCAAATTTCTTTTATTTATTTATTTATTTATTTATTTTTTTTTTTTACAAATTTAGCATTTTAAAATATTACTTTTCAAATTTATTTTGGTCAGATTAAGTCTTACAAATTGCATTGATTTCAAATTTATATTTTCTAGACCACATTCTCGCCACTAAAAGACCAAAAGGAACAGTTGCTCTTGGTATGAGCATGGACCAATAAATCAATATATATTCAAACATATTTAAGTACATTTGTGTTTTGTGTTTGTAATTTGCCATTTATAAATAATGTAACAAAACTAAAATATAAAGCATGTAAATGTCTTTATGAATAAGTGATGGAATATCTTGATTTATAAACCATTATTTTATCAAATTGTTCATTTCTACTCTTATTGAGAACTGATAATTAATAACTAACAATTTTAAGGTCAACATCTTCTTTTTTACCTCTATGAAATGGATCACAAGGAATTGTATGGTTACAAAAAACAAATTAACGAACATTTAGGACAAACTAATGAACATGAGGAAATGAGAATGAAGAGTAATACGACCACCAGCCAAGGACCATGTCAAGCAAGTTTTCTACTATTATTATTGAAATAACCGCAACTTCCTGTACCAAAGCTTTCAGGGGCATGCATGCATCACATGGGCAGTTCTAGACAGGGGCCAGTGCCCCTGTTGATCATGTCCTGGCCCCTGTTTTGGCCACTGTACTGACGGCAATACTCAAAGAAATTCTAATGATGATATGCGCTGGAACAGATATGGTTACTTAAGGTAAGGTCCCTTGGATCGATTTCTTTTTTTTCTTTAAAAATTCTATTTTACTTATTATTTAAAAACAATAAGGTGATAATTTCAGTGGTATTGAGATAGGATCCCGGTTTCTAAATGTTTTTTTTTTTCAAAACAAATGGCTCTAATTTCTACGACTTAATTTATCAGTTTGTCTTGAGTTTCAACTCAGATTTTATAGAAAATATGAATAAAGAATAAGTAATCGAATTTTAATTAAACCTACCGTAATTGTAGAAATGTCACTTCATGCAGGTATCTTAATATATTTCAATCCCTTGCCCTGTTTTTTTATTTCATGCTTTTCTGTGCCCCCATGAAAACAACGCTGGCCCCCTCGTGGCCCCCTGGTACATTTGGACTAGAACCGCCATGGATGCAGCCTCAAACTGAAATTTCGATTGCAATGTAAATAGTAGTTCACAATGAAGAAGTTATTTAATTGATTGATTGATTGATTGATTGATTGATTGGTTGAGGACTCAGCGTATTCAAGGCAATGCAGAATCAGCGGGTGGGCTCGTTCGTTTTGCCTTTTATCGCTTCATAAGCCATTAGCAGAAAAAAAACTGGTCATACATGAGCAGTCTTTCACAATTCCTGCTCCTAGTTGGTTCAAATTTGTAGCTAAGTTTTACTTTTATCCGAGTAATTTTTTAAAAATCAAAGTAATGTATATATATTTATTAATATTTTTTTGCACTCTTTCCACCTCCTCATAGGACAGTGATAATGCTGTCAGAGAGCTCAGTGCCCCCATCTAGCTCCGCCCCTGACATTTTATGTAAGCCACTCACTTAGGTAAGTATCATAGTACTCCACTATTAATATGAAAGTTTATTTTTATAAGGGTGGCCAGGCAAAAACCAATGTACACTGAGGGTGTACATAGGTGCCAGAATCTCAGGGTCAATCTACATTGTTCCAACAGGAAAATAAATGAGAAAAACATCTATATTTTCGAAATAAAGACAAACTATACTTTCCTACAGCCTTATCTTTGAACATCTGTAATTTCTAGATAGAAGGCATGGTTTCAATGGTCGTAGGAAACTGAAAAGAGCTCTTAAGCATGGAGGGAAAAGGGACTCAAATAGGAGGGGATCTCAGTCAAAGCCTTGAATCCAGAATGTGTGAGTTTTCCAGAGGGAGAGCAACTCATTGGACGGCGGACAGGTTGGTGGAGTTGGACCCTGAGGAGTATGAGAGCGGACTGCCACTTAGTTTTCCGACTGTACTTGAACGGATCGTGTGGAAACCTTTCCCCACCTCAGTGTGAACACAAAATATCATTCCTGGGGGAGAAGGCCAAAATTTCCAGTCAGTGGGAAGGCTTCCTGCCAAAAAGCAAAGACAAAAAACACAATTAGTCTCAGAGAAACGAAGCACAGGTTAGACTCAGCTAATCACAGCTTGGAGTACCCAAAACTGGCAAACACTCTGACGTCGGCAGTCAATGGCTCAAATACTCCTCAGTGATGAACCAATGAGCTGCAGGTGTGCAGGAGGACCAAAGAGGACAGGACACCACCTGGTGGTGGAGGGAGAGACAAACACAAAACAACCCACACAAACTGGATTCCTAACAGTTAATATATTTATGTGTTTAATTAACTACAAAAAAAAAAAAAAAAAAAAGGGAATATTCAACTTGAGAGTATTACTGCTGCGACCCCTGGCCCCCCATCTAGCTCCGCCCCTGCGTTTTAGCCTAAAGAAACAACAACTAAAGAGTTGTGTGCGTGACTTTAGTTTTATCCCAAAATGAGGGCCTCACTTCTAAACACACGTTTCTAATTGGATATTCTCATTTCTGTCAGCAGGCTCTGCAGTGACACCACGGCCAGAGGTGATGCGCCATTGATCTGCGCCAACAGCCATCTGTCCTTCAGAGAGAGAGAGGAGAGGGAGGAGAGAGAGAGAGAAGGGTTGCGCACACCCTGATCTTCTCCTCTCTCACTCAGATCCAGTGTGGCGCACTGACAGGAGGCAGTCCTCAGAAAGTAGGACGTTTTCGCCAAAAGATTCTGTATGAGAATTAATCACATTCATGTCGACTCTGTTGGATACTAACCCGCCGATGCTATGGTTACCTTTATTACGGTAGGAGCTGTCATTTATTTATTTCACTGCGGCGCTTCTTCTGTGCGCCAACTTCTTTTCCACCCTTTTAAAACTGGACCAAGAAGAAACAGAGAATAGAAACTATTTCTGCAAAAAAGTTTTTGAAAAGCGCCTATATTTTAAATACCAGCAGCTGGTTCAGGCAGAGTTGGAGTTTTGAAGGTTGAGAAAAGTTTCTGGAATCCAGTTCTGGCTCGAGAAATACTATAAATGCGTTTCTTTTGGATGTTCTCATAAAAATAATAAAAAAGAGACACTAAATGCAAAGTTATTTTTAAACTCCAGAGAGAAAACAAAGCATAATGTGAGACGCGCATCGTGCGCCTCAAGGCAAGACAGTGGGGACGCACTCATTTTACTCGCCTCTCCTGCTGTGTACAGGTAGACAAAAGGGATGGGTATTTCCAAACACACACACATGCACACACCCTGACACATGCACACCAAAGTCAGGGACTCTGTTGTTGTTTTTTTAAAGCCAAAGCAGTCGTGAGGCGGGTGCTGCCTGCTTCTGCTGCTGGGAGAGGATTTGGCTGAGTGCGCACGGAAGCGCTTCAGGTTGCGCCGCTTTTCTTCCCCCCAACGCGCTAATTGTGGCCCCTGTGTGAGGTTAGTATGTGTGAAAACTGATCTGATGACTCCCCAAACAACTTCTGTATGCGTCCGATATCTCTTCTCTCCTCTAAACCCGCTCCTACTAAATAAATATTGGTGAAAGCAAAGAGCGCAGACGGATAAAAAGGCTCCAAGACTGAACCTTTTTTTTTTTTTTTTTGCAGCAGGTGCAACATGACGCACGTGAAAACGAGCAAAAACAGCAAAAAAGAACAGAAAAACAGAAAAGTAAATATGGGAAAGTTAAAGTATTGTAACCCGCTCTGCGTAATGGCGCGCGTGAGTGGGCGTCGGGGGCCCCTTTAGCTGGATGCCTTTCTGTTGTGGCAGATGCCTCCAAATGAGTTGACTTAGGGGCAAAATAAGGAAGGAGATGACTGTAACTATTACTCCAGTAATGGCTTCCCTCCCTCTGAGCCAGCTGCTTTTAAAACACATGGAAAGAAAACAAAATGGAGAGCTGGGGTTTTCAATACATTATGGGAGGAGCTAATAGGAAGTTCCTGGGAAGAAAACACATTGCTTTTTTATTTAAACCTAAAGGAGCAGCAGTGTATTCAGTTCTTATCTAACTTTCAGGTAAATCTCCATCTAGTGATTATATACCTTCTCCTCTTTGCAGAAAAAAACTCAACCTCAGTCTGATGTGTCTATAAACTGATTAAAACCACTTCTTTTTAGTTCCTGCTGTATGTTTCTGGTCATTGTCTGGCTTGAAGGTTGAACCGCTGTCCTGGTTTTATATTTTCTGATTGACAGGATTGCTTTTAGCTGCATCAACTCTTATCAGCTGCTGCACCCGCTTTATGCTTTTCTACAGAAAAAGGATAACCTTGGGACATATAGAGGTGCTAGTTACTGTTGCAATAAAAGCATCCCCACAGCATGGTACTTCCACTTCTATGTCCTAACAAGAGGATGTTGTAATTAGGGTTCTTTCTACAGTAAGTTTAGGCTTTAAAAACTGACTAGATGTTTGCCATAATTTTTCACATCTTGTTAATGTTGAATTTAATCCATTTTTTATTGGTTGAATTATGGGAAATATGATTTTAACTTCTCCCTCACTCATCTGTCCTGTTTCTATGTCTCTATGAAGCTGCTTGCTGTTTAATCTACTCAGACAAACCTCTGACACCTTAGCTGAATGACTCTATTTCACTCTCTTTATTTCACAATCCATTGAATAATAAAGAGTTTGTATTTAAACCTGATAAAATGCTTTAGTAAAGGCACCGGATGTCCAGTTAGCTGCTGTAAATCCGTCAGATGTACAAAGAAAAAACAGGAATGTGTAACTTTCTAGCTGATTGCGCCGGCTGTGCCGAGACGTAAGAAGGCCAAAGATCAAGAACAGAGCAAACTGGTTCTCAATAGAAATGGTCTCAGTAACTGAACTTTGAACAAACAGTAATGGACGTATTTATTATGTTATTAGTTCAGACTTACACTCCCAGAAACGGCTGGGTCTGCATGTGAGGAGTTGCCTTTAGTTTTACGCCATGTCGCTTGCTTGTTAGAAGGCATGATTCCCATTTCCTGGAATTTACAGAAAAAATGCCTCGGAATAGGCAGACTGCTTTAAGTTGATCATGACATGTCATGACTGCCTTCATGCAGGAAAATTAGATTTCTTTCAGATATTTTCTCCTCAGTAAAGGGGAATCCCATCTAAACATTAGTTACAAGGACTAATTGGGACAACAGCTCTGAAGTCCAAGCTTCAAAGAACGGTAGCCTGAAGTTCATGATAGAAGTGACTAATGGCCAGAGGGGCTGAAATTGGATAACTGGTAATAAGGTCATGACCAGTTCAGCTGCTTTAGACAAGACCAGTATGGCTGAAGGGATGTTCAGTGTAGGAAACATCCATC
>NW_015150625.1:74691-116828 GCF_000732505.1 Cyprinodon variegatus
AATCCATCCATCCACCAATCCATCCATCCATCCACCAATCCATCCATCCACCAATCCATCCATCCATCCATTTTTGCAGAGGTGTTCAATTTTTATTTAACCCTTGAAGTGCAGTTTCAATTTCTGAAAACAGGTTTTGTTGAATTTGTGAGCTCTCATTACCTAATCTTTTTGCAGTATATATTATATTTTTAGCCTAAATACTGTTACTTACAAACTAACACTAACAAATTATATATATAAAATGGATACAGCTATTTGTTTAGCTATGTTTAGCAATCAATCAAAACTGAAGACACTTAGGAAATTATAGTATAAAAGGAGATTTCCAGAATGGCAGTGAGGCAGCAGAAGTACCAGTATGAGGTAATATAACCAAGAATATAAATTTAAGCGTAGAGTTCAGAATTTTTAAATGAGAGTTAATAATGTAATTAAAGTAGGATTGTTACTTGTCGTCAACTGAAAGATACATGTGACATAAGATAAGTTTAGATCTTATGAATAAGTTAACACTTATCAACAATGCAAGTACAGCTTATATATGTATTATATATCAAACAAACTTCTAAGTACTGATCACAAATTTACAACTACATTTTTGTACAATCAACAAGCGTAAATTTATAAATCTGTGAGAACAATCGCAAATTTACAATTACAAATAAAACGATTTTTGAGTTGATTCTTTACGAGTATTAGTAACTAATGTACAAGTACAACCTGCAAGTCTACAAGTGTGAATCATAAATCTATGAGTACAAATTTGAACATACAAAAAAACGTATTTATGAGTACGACTTACAAATTTATGAGTAAGAATCAGAAAGTTTTAAGTACAAATCAAAAGTCTAGGAATAAAAATCACAAATTTACAAATACAAGAAGATTTCTGGTTTGTATTTGTAATTTTAGTGATGTGAAGTTTTTACTTTGTAACTTCATGGTTCTTATCTGTTATTCTCAAGGATGATCTGATGTCACATGTATCTTTGAGTTCATGACAACTAACAAACACAAACCTAAACCTTTTTACATTATCGAATCTCTTTTACAAATTCAAACCCCTACGCTGCAGATGCGTTAACTTAACAGTAATCTTGACAGTAATCTTACCCCATATACCAGTGTCTAAACCAGTAAAGCTACTCTCTGAAAGAGCAGATGTCCACCCATCCCTCTCTATGGACCTAAAAGCACTCACCAATGGTTCTTCTCTGTTGTCATTGGTTTTCTGAACGCCAAAGCCTTTTGAAAATAAAGTCAAGTGGGGCTCAAGTATTTTAAAACAATTTAAAGATTTATGTCAATACAGTCCTGGGTCAAGCACCTATACAATGATGGTGTTGTTATTAGCACCTTCCCTAAGTTTCCTGTCACTATACCTTTATATTCCCTCTGTGTTTCTGATATTTGAGATTATTCCCAGCAGATTTTCAATCCTTCCCTCTGTGTTTGCTTTTCCTCCAATCCAACACTTGCAGTTTTGCAGTCCCTGAGATGGTTTACACATTTAGCACAGTGTTTATGTGCTGCACATTCTTATGACTAGTTAGAGCCAAACACACTGCAAGGATGTGGAGTAGATTGATCTTTGTGCTCAGTGGAAGTGTGAGGACACATGTCTGGACTTTTCTTTCCCAATAACCTTCACCCTAACCCTGTAGGTGAATATTTACAAAATATTTACTGTATCAATGACCAAAAGCCTCCATACTTGCCTTTTCTTGCATTCTCAGGTACAACTGATGCTTCCTATTATATAGGTCATATACTGTATATATATCTTTAAAATATCCTACAGAAATTTGTTTAAACATTTATTTGCGCTACTATCTATATTCTGGCAAATGCAAAAATCAATAGAAGAAAAAGTGTTGCCCTCTAGCTAAAAATATCACTTTCTTTCTTTTTTATCTCTGCAAAGCTAGAAAACCTGCAGGGCTTCGTGGTGAACTCTCACCCTGTTGACCCCTCCCTGCAGAAACACCCCACATGCTGTGTTCAAGGTTCCTTTAAGTTGAAACACCATGCTAACAGGCAGCAGACATTATCTCCCGTGAAAGATACACCTTGGTGTGACACATGCACAGACTGATGTGGCCACCTTTGATATTTGATCTGGCAGATGTTTAAGGATGACCAGAGGGGTAGAAGGCTGCTGTTAAGAAGCACGAATATCCAATAATCTATTCTTGCTCATATATTTGGTTGGACCTCGACGCTAACATGACACTAATCCTACCTGTAATCTAAAACTGAAAAAACCTTGAAAACTAAACCGTTTAAAATAAAAAAGAACGCTTTTATCAACATGCAAACCATTATTTTTATTTTTTAGTTAGAAGTCTGATTTTGGCTGCCTTATACTGTACTTAAATTTGTCTTGTATGATAAGCATTAATCACAGAGCTGTAAGGAGTCCATCCTGTGATGGATGTCTTCTAAGACGAGAAGATCCCTGGGAGCTTTGATGGTCACGGTATATGAATCTGTGATGTTTTTCCTGTCTTTATGTCAAGATTTAACAGCATTAAGATGATGGAGCAGGAAAAAGGACAGAGATGAATGGCAAGCAGTCACCCCACACAGGAGGCCTACCTTTTATGTTACTCTCTTTCCATAAGGTTAATCTCTGGCATTCCAGGAATTTATACCAGAGGGTAATCCCCATTTTCTGAAATCAATAATCTACCTATTTTTTAGCAAAACTCTTTTAATTCTTTTAACACATTTGGACTGCATTAGATATCCCTCAAATAATCCTAAAATGAGAGTTGCATTTTTGGACCTTGGTTGAGCAAAAAGACCTAATTTTTGTTTTTTTTTAAAGATTACCGAAGCAGACAAAGTTAAGGTTTATTATCTGAACTTACAGCTTGATCCCCTTTCTTTACCATCAGAATCTCACTGTATTTCTGTTCGTTTTGATACGACATTGAAAAATCAGCCTATATTATTCATCTAAGCCTTACAATCATAAATCATTAAGTACAAGTAAGTAATCAGGCTTCACAGGCTCAATAGTATTTGCTGAAACAGGCGTTGCTCTCCTCATTACATGGCACCGTGTTCCTTATTTCTGTTAGATAATAGTAGCTAAGAAAACAGTAATCACGTTTTACATTCAGTTTTTTTTCTTCTGACAAGTAAAATCAATTATTTCATCAGCAAACTCATAAATCACCAAACATTAAGACTCAGGATTCCTTTGGCTGCAACACTAATCTGTTATTTAAGGTCAGGAAATTTCCTGAACATTTAATTTTCAGGACATAGCAGTTTCAGGGACTTCTTGTTCGATTTAATTCAGTTCATTTATGTAGCACAAATGTACACTTGTCACCTAAAGGCTCTTTACAAAGACAACTTAATCAATCATACAGTCAGTTTTGGTAAAAGTTTTCTACACGAGGAAATCCAGCTGATTGTATCCTGTCATTGATTTTTCAGGATCCACTTGTCATGTCAGTGACAGCCTTCCACAGAGCCTGACTGGGTTTTAAGAACACATAAGTAGACATACAAGAGAAACATAGAGCCACAGATCCATGAATAGTTTCTGGTAGAAAAGACAACAGTACACCAGCTCCATAGGTGGCTCTGTCTAGAAAGGAAACAGTCAACCAGATGGCCTCTGAGCCAGTTTCCATGTCAAAACGGATACAAGAGAGCACATACAGTTAGTCATAGTCAATTCTGATTCCATAGCTAGGAGAGAAAAAGGACCAAGCACTAAAAATCAGGCCCAACTACCATCTATTATGAAAGTTGTGATAGTTGTAGTCCAGCTGAAGCCTTCCTTCAGGATGAACAGGGTGCCTGGCCAGATAGCTATGATTACTAGTAAAAGCAGAGAGAACATACATTTAGTGTATGAACCAACACAACAGAATGCAACAAAAGGAGTAGAATGAGGCAAAATTATGAAAACTGGTCCCTATGTCTTCCAGCAGTCTAAGGCTATAGCAGCATAACTATAGAGATAGCTCAGGATAACCTGAGCCACTCTAACTATAAGCTTTATCAAAAAGGAAAGTTTTAAGCCTAGACCTAAAAGTGGACAATGTCTCTGCTACACTGACTAAAACTGGTAGTTGGTTCCACAGGAGAGGAGCCTGATAACTAAAAGATCTGCCTCCCATTCTACTTTTCGAAATTGTAGGAACCACAAGTAAACCTGCAGATTGAAAGTGAAGTGCTCTGTTAGGGAGATAAGGAACAATCAGATCTCTGATGTAAGATGGAGCTTGGCCATTTAGGGCTTTAAAGATTTTAAATTCTACTTTGAATTTAAAATGAAGCTAGTGAAGGGAGCTAAAACAGTGGAAATATGACCTTGCTTTTTATTTTTTTATCAGAACTCTGGCTGCAGCATTTTGGATCAGCTGAAGGCTTTTAACTACAGTTTGTGGACATCCTGATACTAAAGAATTAGAATAGTCCAGTCTTGAAGTGCCACAATATGTCTGATTTTTGCAATATTCGGGAGATTAAAGAAGGAAGTCCTGGAAACCTTTTAAATGTTATTTAAATGACAAGACCTGATCAAATATAACACCATGTCTTTTTATATTTTATCTGAGGCAGATTTAATACCATCCAGATGAAGTGAAATACATTTTTATGTTTCTTCTTCTTTAAATTAAGACTGGTGTAACAATTGTTATCATTGTGTCAATCTTATTATTTAAATGGAGAAGGAGAAAGCAATATTGGACAGGACAAAATAACAAACAGAAGTTAATTTGTTGCTTTACAATTTGAATGGAAACTGAGATTTAGACATTTATAGACTCAATATCATTTGGAATAATTAAAAAAATAACAGATTGAAAAATTTCTTCTACTTCTTCCCTTCAACCCAGAATATCTTGTTATGTGAAAATTTAAATAGCTATAGGGAGTCGACTCATTTCAGCTGCACGATGGCGCATTTAGTAGCATTGCTACCTTGCAGCAAGGGTCCTGGGTCTGATTTCACATGCATGCATCATTTTTTCTGCAGGGAGTTTTGTTCTTCCAGTTCATCCATAGCCCCTCTCATAGTACACTTAAGTCCAAAAACACGACTAAAACATTAATTGGAGTCTCTAAGTTGTCTTAGTCTGGTGCCTATCTGCTGGAGACAGGCACTAGCCCCCCATGACTCTTATGGATACGCTGCAGAAGATGGATGGAGTTGACTCATTTATACCAGCATAATCCTCTTGCTGCAACCAGGTTTCTGTGAGACAAAATAAATCAATCTAATTATCACAAATCAAGTCATTAACTAATCTTGTTTGCAGTATTGTGAGTGTAACACATTAGCTCAATGACGTCCTGGACACTGAAGTCTCTCATTATCCAATTTTCTTGCCAGCCATGGAGTTTTATGCAGAAAAGTCTTAGAATCTAATGTAGGTTAGCAGGATTCTATCTAATGATGTTTCTGCATCGTTGTTATTCAGCAAACATGATTAACAATCAATCACAGTATTTTTATGCAGGGCAGTAAAGCGCTAGGCTAATATGCAAATTTTTGCTGTCTGTTTTATGCAATTTAAAAGGATTTATGTCCTATTTTAAACAAATTTCAGACTTTGCTGTGGATATTATAACGTTTATTTTATTGGTGTTTTGGGGGAGGAGTCATTAGTGGTAAAAGCACATTTCTAGGTAACATCTGGATACTTAGAGTGACAAAAAGTTGTGTTTGGTTTGAGATTTTGTGTAACAGATGAAAGTATCTCAAGGTAACAATACTTCTCACTGTGCTTGTTTTCCTATTCATCCGGTTTCTCATTGAATAATAAATATCGTACAGTAAGTCTGCAAATTAGAAAATTTTTTGCAATATAACTCTGAGCTGTGTAGAATTGCAGAAGTCAAAAAGACAGCATCTGACTCCTGAGGTTTATAATTGCCGGCAGGGTTACTAGTAGAGTACAAAATTAGTTTGACATCATTCCTATAAATCAGCGTAATCTAAACAATGTACAAAAATAAACATTTACGAAGACTAATACAGTATTGAACATAAATACTAAGAAAATGAACAAAACCACATTACAGATGACATCCATCCGTGATAGAAAACTTTGAACCAGTTTGACCAAATCATCTGGTTCAGCTGTACGGAGCCTTGAAATTATGTGTGTTGTGAATATAAACAAACTGTATTCAAGGCGTCTTCAACTCTTCCAGGTGTTCTCCGTTTAGCTGTTTCTCTCTGTTGAGTGACAGGAAATCACCGTTAATAAGGATGAGAGATTAAGTTTTTTGTTTTTTTTCATTGAATTCATTTTGTCTGGATTGTTCCTGTTTTTATGGAGTGAAATTTGTTACATTATTTTCTAATCAAAAAACTATTATTTTTAAATTGAAATAAAAACAAAATTATAATCCATCAAAAAATACAAAAATAAACCTTTGAAGAAATTCTTATAGAAAAACAGGTATCNTTTTTATGGAGTGGAATTTGTTACATTATTTTCTAATAAAAAACTATTATTTTTAAATTGAAATAAAAACAAAATATAATCCATCAAAAAATAAACCTTTAAAGAAAATCTTATAGAAAAACAGGTATCTTATATATGTCTTATATTTTTTCAAATTTACACAACGTCCTCTTTGATTGCAAATATAATATGACATTAACATTAACTCTATTTAGGTGCTGCTGACAAAATCAGGCTGTTATGAAACCATGACCCAATATTTAGGATGGCGTCAGAAAACACCTATTAGATGTCGTGCCATTTTTTGCACAACCCAGCGTGGTTTTAGCTCTACAAATTCGGTTAATGTGAATTAAGCATGCAGCCTTTTTTGGTTCATCTTTTAATCTGAGGAAGACTGATCAGAGTGTAACTGTCTCAGTTGATCTTAAAGTAACTGGTTCTAGAGATGGTAATGTTTGTTAGCACAATTTTAGAGCAATAACAGAAAAGAAACTCCCAGAACATCAAATGCTATTTGGAAGCTGTTGTATAAATGTGGATCTCCAGATGAGTTTTCAGAGTTTTGTTGAGCTTGGTGAACTTTCCTTTTAGCCTCAAGGGAGAGAGAGAGAGAGAAGACCCGCCTCCATTAACCCCTATTGCTAGTTGGCACGAGAGACAGCAGGATTTTCTGGAGATTAACAAGATCACGATCACAATAGAATACAGATTGTGTTGTGCGTAAGACTTACAATCCTCCTTCGCCGGTGCTGGAGAGTGAGCTCGTCCCAGATCTGCTGAATTGGTAACAGCCATTGGCGACCACAGACCCTTCTGGGTCCTTCAATGTCAGATTTTCTTCAAAACATGAGAACTTCATGAAAAAAATTATGTTTATTCAACCTAAAGTCTGCTCCCTGTTGGATGATGTTGTTTTGCAAAACAGTTTCTTGGTTTAGAAAGATAAACAGGAAGAAACTGCATGTGACATACAAATGTAGGGCGCGTTTCTGGCACGGCGCTCCCATTTGAGCTACTGTTCACCGAGCAGACAACCAGAGCTATTTCTTGTGACTAAATCAATGCCAATTCTTTTAAATAAACAAAAAAATATTGAAATCTGACATTATTCACTAAATATTAAATGAAATGAGATGTCAGGCGAAGTTTAAGACATGCCAGACCTATCATAGTGATCTTGATGTAGAAAAAGCCTCCTTACTATAGCTGTAAAACTAGATCTCCTGCTCAGAAATGCTTAATGCTTGAAGCATTTTCCCTTTATGACTATGAGCGAATGGGGAACTCCTGTAGCTAAGAGGAACATAAACAGGGCAAGGCCTTGATATCATAACTTTTAACAATGCTTAATCCTAATATTGGATTAGCTTCATCATGAAGTAGTATTTTACTTTTAAGAAGAACTGCGGTTTACCACAGCTGGAGTCATTTACTGCCAAACCTTTAGGGACTGTTGGGAGTTCTTCAACCCTTTGTGAGTCCATGCACACCTGAGCCAAATCCTCTGCTGAGCCCCACAGTCTATTCCTGCTTCAGGGATTATATTAGGGCTTGATGCTGGATTAGCTCCCCTGATCTCTTTGTCTTATTTCGTTTAGTAAACTGTTACTGCCCTGTCGCTCCTCTACCTCGCACAACCTTTAGAGCCAATCCATTTACCCTCATCTTACCGAGTTTGCAGACTGGACATCCCCCCCCATCTTTAGTCTTCCTTTAGCCCTGCGTTGGTTTGGTCTGGTTTAAAGGGGATGTAATCCAAGATTCGCCTTAATCACAAGAGACTGAGAAACAACAAAAGAAGCAGGAGATCAATTTTCAAAAAGGTTGGCAGACTAGAAGTGAGACTGTTACCACTGATCAGCTAAGGTGTGTGGGGTGTCAGTCAATGTGATCTCCGTCAGATGTTGAGCACAAAGGGAACCACATCAAGTTAACATAGGCATCCTTTTCCTTTGTGCCTAAAGAAAACCACAGAAATGTAACCCAAACCAGCCATAGTGTGTCTGTTCAGTCTGTTTGTATGAGGAAAAACATGGATTAGGGCTCTCACTTTTCTGTCTTTTCTTTCAAACAGACTGAACCAATGATCACTATTTGTGTTTTCAGCAGACCAAACTATGGCGATAACTCTCAGCATGTGAACAGACTCACTTTGCCTTAAAAAAACCTCCAGCTGCTTTCACTTCACTGAATTAACCTTCTTTGATTGAAGTTTGAGAGCCAAAGTATGTTTCCTCACCATCGTGATCTTATTCAAGCGGTGGTAACCTCTCATTAGCGCATTTATAAACTGTGAGTTTGGAAAAACAAAGGAAATGTTCAGCTGTGTGGGTTTGACAAAGTAGGAATTCAATATCTGGAGCTTTGGAAAAGTTTTATGGAGTGAACTTTGTACCATTATTCTCATGAGTACCAAACACGTTGTGTAAATGGAAATGAAAAAAAAAAATGCATTTCAGAAATAAAACTTTTTAATCAAAAAAAAGTTCTGAGAGTAACTTTACTGTTTTTCCAGATTTCATGTTTTAAGGTTATTTCTTTTTATTTTGTTTCCATATTTTAGTTTTTCATATAATTCTTTTTTTTTTTTTACAGATTTTATATTTTCACATTTTATCTTTTTCAATTTCACTTTTCTAGATTAACTTTCATGAATTTTATTCTTTTGAAAAACTTTGTTTTACATGACACACTCTTTACTTCAAGCCCAATAGAAACGCTCACTCTTTACCAATAAAAATGTTGTTGCTAGCGTCCATTCAGACAGTTGAAACGAGGAAGGCCCGCCCCTAGCAGGGAAGTAAGTAATCTGTAAGATAGAATTTGAAAACAACTCAATTCGTAAAACTCAACCCAAAAGAGATAATTAAAAACATTTATTAGAAAAAAGATTATAAAAAATAAAGCCTGAAAACAAAACAAAAAATGTATTATGAAAAAAATATTTATTTATTTTTTGGAAAAAAAGAAAATCTGCGAAAACAGCAAAGTTAATCTCAGAAACTTTAGCTTGAGTCACCAAAAAAAAAAAAAAGTGTTTTGCTTCCAACAATAACGGAGCAAAATTCCCTTCATACTACAATAATGGCATAAAATTCACCCCATACTTAACCAGATTGATCCACTTTATTGTGTTTTATTTGGCTTTCATAACCAAACACCTGCAGTTCCAGCTGCAGGTCTGTCTGGGTGATGTCTCTACTAGCTTTCTACATTCAGAGGAATTTATTTTTCTTTCCATCCCTCCATGCGAAATTACTCATGTTGAGACAAAATCGATGGAATGCTTGTGTATGTTCTATTGCTTGAAGGTGAACATATGCATCAGCCTCAACTTTTTTGCATGCCGTTTAATCACTATTCTTTCTAGTTCCATCCATCCTCCCACCATCTCTGACAAGCTCCATTTTCCTTGCTTTAAAGAAGGCATGACCACAGCATGACACTGCCACCACTTTAGTCTAAAACACAAACAACATGCATCTCCTGTTCATGTTTGTGGCTGTTTTGGTGTCAAAATATAAAACGTGTTCAGAATTGTTTTTCTTTGTAAAGCAGATAAATCAAAAAAATAAAAAAAGTCTTAGATTCAAAATTTTCAACTAAAGCATATGATTTGATTTAAATACTCTAACTCTAATAAGAGTTTTCCAATAATTTCAATAATTTGGTCATCAGAAGTAGTTTTTTCCAGATCTGCTTTTAGAAAATAGCAATAATTTCAGATTTTTGAGCACTTTTTACTTACTTTGTAAAATATGTTTAATGGTTTCATGTTATTTTTATTTAAGCCGGCTGATTGGTTACCATACAGCTCTGGACGCTTGCATTTGTAGTCCTAAAACACAGTTTTAATAAATATGTCTTAATTGCATTATCCATTTGATCTAATCATTTGAATGTAACCTAATTTCCCTACTAATGTCGTGCGATGGTACTTCAATATTTTAATATCATGTTATGGTTTTTTTCTGTTTTGTTGGGTTTGCCATCATACCAAAATGGAGTGAATTTTATTCCAATATTAATGGTAGCAAAGAACACATTTTGTAAACTTAATAATTTTAAATCTCGTTTTTTTACTGAGTCTTAAAAATATATACATATATATTTTAACTAATTTTTTAAAGATCCCATTTTATTTACTTCTTGGAGTGGGGTTTCCTCTGTAGAGAGAAGCAACGCAGGATTAGAAATTGAAAAAGAAATTGCTCTCAAATTTCCATTTACAAAACATATTATTCAATTTTTAGAAATTATGAAAGTAAATTCACTCCATATGATCTATTAAAAACTCCTTACCTTATGTCTCATTAGACTTTAGAGAAAGTATTAAATAATCTTTTCTGTTATTCTGGCATTTACTAAACTATTCAGGCATTTTATTGATCCTTCAAACTTAAAACATGAGTTTTAGTGTCAGAAATGTAAGACAGAAATATGTAATTTGTCGATAATACAATGCAAATACTTGGAATCAGCTGGGTCCGTTAAGCTTTGGAAGCTTAAGGAGCTGATGTTTAGCTGAGAGCCGACTCTCAAGGGGTTAAAATCTTAACCATATTACGTGTAGAGCAGTATTTGGGGTTTTTATTCTGTCATTAAAGTCACAACTCTCTGTTACTTAGTAAGAAACTTATTGAAAGCTGAAGGAGATTAATTATGTTTGGCCTTTTCATCCTTTAGCTGCAGTTTTAAGCCTTTTCCAAAGCTGAAAAAGCTGACTTAGGAGATCATTTTAGGAGACAAAAAAAGCAGTCTGGCATCTTTTACTCATCTTTTAAATATTTACAGTTAGAATCTGTTCTTGTTTGTGATAATTGACTGCTTGTTTCTGCAAGCAGGAGAACCTGCTGACGGACAGAAAGAATTTACAGAGTTCAAATTATTTCCAGGTCGCAGAATATCCCATAAATTCACTTTTACTCAATCGTACCTTTTAAAGCAGTGGAATGTGAGTCTATGAAGGACTCCATTAAATTACCCACTTTTTGTAAAATTGGTTTTATTTTAACAGAGCCAATGTTTTGTTTTTTTGTTTTTTTTCCACCCCTACTTAAAAATTGCTCTTTAACTTAATCAGTATGAATCTCATGATGTTATGACAGGAATGTCTTCTTCTGCCCTTTTTTAGAAGTTAATCCACTCATTCTTGCTGGGAGGTGTGGGTTCTGACTTGTTATCCTCTACATAAAGGAAGATGGACGTGTCGTTGTGTGTGCACGGACGCACATTCTGTCCTTATGTTACTTTAAAAATCCACCAGATTAGAGACATCCTTTCTCCTGCTTCCACTCAGTAACCCTGGCTTCACTTTCCCCTTCTTTGAGGCGCTCACAAACACCTGCAACAAAGCCATTTTCTTTCTGCGTCAACGCAAGCATGGGCACAAACCCGTTTTCTCAAGAGATAATCAACGGTGAATGCCGATGAGTCACCTGGCTCAGGGCTGTGAAACTTTCAGAGGGTAATTCACTGTTATGACTGGAATTCTGCCCTTCCCTGCGCTCACCCTGACACCCTCAGGGGGGGTTCAAAGACGGGGGTGAGAGTTGGAAAAGCCACGCACCTCTAAGAGCTAAATCCATGTGTGCGTGCTGAGGTGTCGGATTCTCTCTGATTGAACGTGTTATCAGTTGTTCAGTTGGATCGAATTTAGCCGCCAGAATACGGTCATCTTGAAAAGCGTAGCTTGCAGCTGTTTATTGAGGCTTTGGTGGGAAAAAAGTAAGAGTTCAACTGCCAGCAGATGTTTGAGTACAACACAGTTAAATAACCTCTTACATGTCTGAAACAGAAAAAAACACTTTAAACTTTCATGTCTTCAAGCAGTTTATCTTAATACACAACTTTAAACATTTCTGTGTTGTGAATTTGTGTTTTTTAAGATTTCTAAAACAGCTGAGTTAAGGAGATGGTACTAGTATTTCTTTACTACTAGATGTTAGACTCTTTATAAGCGTTCCGCGTATCTTGCTAACTAGCTCCATGCTAACTTCTGTAGATTCTTGCTAACCTACTTATCACTACCCGATCTGTCCCGTAAGCATGATCCGTCCTGCGCATGCGCGAACAAATATACATCAGGGTGTCTACAAACAATGTATTTACGGTTCTAAAATTACTTATTTCTATCCTTAACTCACAAAAAATGCTAATTCTTATCTTTAAAAAATGTTTTAGGACTTTTGTGAGACAATTTTGATGCTTTTTACATTTCCGTCGTTAAACTGCTTCTCTGACGTCATCATCGGACATGCTCAGTGCAGTCCGGCAAAATAGGATTAAAACGTGTTTATCTGCATTTTAGTTGTTTCTTTCTTTAGATTACGCACCATATACCATAATGTTAATATGAAAGAAAAAACATAAAACTCGAATAGACTAGCCTAGTAAACTAGCCCCACCTGCCAGTGGCCAAAATCATTTTTTAGTTAGCCCTAGAACTGGCAGGCCAATCACAGCGCAGAGATGTGTTTTGAATTCCTGGTTGCAAAGCGGGCGGGGTTTTGAGGGTGTGACATTAAAGCTGCACGACACTGGCGAAAGCACAAGGAAGATGGCAACAACTATTGAACAGCAGCATGCACTGTGGCCGAAGCAGCTTTCAATGGAGCACTCAATTGAAAGTTCAAAGTTCTCTTTTCTGTTGCTGTTGGTCAATAAAAGTATGTTTTAAGACCATTTAAGGCGAGAATATTATACTTTAGAGCATCACTGCATGGTCCATTTACCGATTTAGTAAATAATTAAAAAAACAATTTCCGAAGTTGAGAGGACCACGGCAACCAGCGGACCTCCGAGGCTAACGGCAGCCAGGACTAACTGCAGCCCGTCTGCAGCGGCCCTCTCTCGGCACTGGCTCTGATGGTGATTTTTGACTTAGCTTTGGAATCAGTTTTGGAAGGATTAGACTTGGGGTTTTCATTGAACCGTGAGCAGGAAGAGGCTCTATGCTCATTCATTTTTTAGAAGGACTTATTCGCCGTTTTACCGACAGGCTGTTTGCTTCCACTCCCCCACCAGCTTTCTGTCGCGCTTACTACGTCACATTCAGTTGTGCTCATTGGCCAGAGCGTTGGCCAATAGGCACAGACATGGTTTGAAAAACAACGAGTTGTTCTCATCAACAATCTTCTGATGTCTCATTCATTGGGGCCACACTAAATTACAAATTTAATCTCACATTTAGTCTGGTTTATCAGCCTACAAAAAGTCTGGGTTTATGTTTAAATCCAAAGCGGAAAAAGTTAGTCACTGAAAGAAGCGTAGGATCCTATTTCTGGTGCAGATCAGGCAGAGACGAGTGATAAAACAGAAAGGATTTTAAGGGATTTAATTTCTCAGGAAATACATTAATAACCTTTAACACATTATATTTTAGTATGTTTACTGTTTTTGCAGAGGGAAAAACATAATTTAGGTGTTCGGATCATGCTTCCCGGATGAATCGGGTAGCGACACTGCTTCCCCGATTCTTATCATCAGCTCAAACAGAAATACATCCTTTTTGCCCCTGAATATACTTTATAAAAAAGACTGAAATAAAAAGTTTTCTCTCCATAATAGAGTACTAAATTAGAATGTGTTTTATTATGCTTTTGAACCGGTATGTCCCAGAAATGGTATACTACCCTTCTTCTGGCAGCTAACTTTTTTCAGCTTTGGATATTTATATAAACTAACTTTGGGTTTCATGTTTGCCTTTTGTTGTACTTTATAGTCCACAGTACATAATCTAAAGGAAGGCACCACAAAAAAGCTGATAAACATGGTGTAATGCTGTTTTGACTGCTCTGAGGATGTGTGATGAAGATGTCATGTCGTAATGCATAAATCATATGCATCGTAATGCATAACATTTCTCTGAAAAGTTCTTTCATAGAATGAATTTTTGCATACTTTAGTGATTTAAGGATAGAAATTAAATAACTTGTTTTTTAGGCTCAGGTGGCCTTTATTTTGGTAAATCTTTTGAAAGTATGGAGTAGTGAGAAGGGAGGGACATACAAGGTCACCAGGCTGAGATTCAAACCAGGGATTTTAATTCAATAAATATGTTGCATCCATAGAATAAAGTTGAGTTTAAAGTGTTTTTATTACAATACCAGGAAGAAATCAGAATTTTCTTCCTCTATAGCCCCCCGCTCCCACATGTTGCTGACCAGCAGGGTTAAAACAAAACCTAAAACTCTTTTTATCAGAGAAAAAATTCAGCTTGGAATGAATTCAAAAGTTTCAAAAATATGACTAGTCGAGGCGTAGGAAAAACAGACTGCTCATCATCTGTCACAGATATTATATTTGGCAAGCTATGAGCGGTATAAGTGTTGAAGAGTTGACTGAATGAAAACAAATATACCGACTTATTAAGAAACCTGATAACAGTCCGTTAGACTCCATGGTTACTTTATAAAAACGAGAGCTGCTTAAAAAACTAATATTAAATTCTGTCCGTTTTCCATAAAGTAGTCTTAAAAATCCAAAAAAGGGAAATGCTTTAGAAATAGGAATTACTTCTATGAAAATCTTTTTTTGTTCCCTTACAGATTTGCTCCATCTTTGTTCAGCATCACATCTAAATTTCAACCAGGAGAGACTCACACAGAAGACAAGCATCAATTAAGAGAGTATTATTGACCTGGGAATATGGCTCTATTCCTATGTCAATAATACATTAGCATTTTTTAAGTAGTGCTTTTACACAGGCCTTGTTGTTCTTTCTGGTCAGTTGTAGTTTTTGGCATAATTACCGAATATTTTACTTATGTTTATGAACAGAAACCTCCTTTGTGAGTCATTAATGGATTCTTGGGATAACTTTAGTATTTAACTTTTAGAAGATTTCCTGCTGTTTCATGATTTCATATATTTGTGAATAAAGCCTCTCATTGTGGTTCAATCAAACCCTCCTTGTGAATAACTTTGTCAAAATCTTCAGCCTACTTCATGTTGTCAGACAGGTTCTTTTTAGGGGATTTCTTGATTTAGCTTGCACTCAGTAATTAGACCCTGCGTTGTAGAAAACTAAGCCATAACATCTAAAGACCTTAAAGTAGTGCCTAGGCGGAAGTTCATCTGAATAAACTGATTAGTCGCCTTCATTCGCCTACAACACAGCTAATCAGCTTTAAACCACGCCTCCACGAAAGCCAATCAGCATCCAAAGTTCCACTTAAAAGGCCTTCGGTCCGCAACTCTTCTGACTTCATTTAGATTACCCCGTTTCACGCACCTCCATCCCCTTCTCAACCATCGTAACTAAAACTTCATCAGAGTTTCATTCCTTTAACCATTCCGGCAGAAGACCGCCAAGTTGATCCTGGTTCTGCCAGAGGTTTCTTCCCTATGGGGAGTTTTTCCTGTCCACTGGCGCTTCATGCTTGCTCATCATGGACAGGTTCTCTCAACTTGTGTTATCCACCTGGACTTCTATCTCCCAGGTCCCTGAGTGAAGCTCTAGTATCACCTCTAATCCACTGGATCTCTCCATAAAGCTCAGCATACCGTCTCGCTAACCAGCAGTCTACAGACTGACCAACTTCATCTATCTCCACTCCACCACCAGTTTCAGGCCTGGGGGGGAAACAGCTCTATTCTTTACTCCTGTTCATGCAAATCAATTATAATTTAGTGCTGTTTCCTCCCGAGGTTTGAGCACCAAATACTTAAGCGATGGATCAATACATTTCTTCTAATTGTCTTTTCTCACCATGTGAGTTTTCCCGATTGAAATGGCATTATCATGCATCATGCCTAGTAGAGAAAATCAAATGGATGATGCTCATTTTTAATATTTAACTTTTAGTTTTCTAAGAGTTCCAGTAACCTGTGAAAATGGCCGTTTGTAAAAAACTGCATAATCAACTATAACCATTAAGGGATTCTTTTAAATGATTAGATGATTAGGGCAAAGACTTCTGACATTTTTATTGCTTATTTGGGTAGCACTCAGTCAGTACATTAGTGTTTGCCTTTTTTTACATTCATTCATTCTTTGTGTCTGTTATGATGAATTACTATTTGTGGGACAAATGCTTGGCTGGAAATCACACTCCAAACTGACCTGGATGTGGCTCATATGTGCTGAAACATCTGGAGTCTATTGGACAGCAGGGGTAGGGCTCAGACATTGCAGGGTGAAAATCCCTGTGGAGGATTTGCTGGTTTTGGAACGCTGTTTAACAGTGTTAAGCCTGTCACTAAGCATTCCCAACTGCACGGGGAGGGGGGTTGTTTGGGGCTGGAAGCGGCTTCTCTGTGGCACCTCCACCAGCGATAAAGTTGTGGTTTCCTAAAACGGCAAGTAACAGTGGCAACTCCCCAAAAGAGCTAAGCTTAAACAAGCACATCTACTCTGTGTTTATGTTTGATATGAAAATCATCTGATGATAATTACCTTTGACTAAGGTCACTAGCATATGTTATCAGAACACACATGGGTTTCATTAATGGTCCAATATCAGTTTTGGGTTACAAGTTCATGCTCTGACACTCTTAGTTTAACAATATGTATTCATTTATTTGAAAAAGATGAGCCATACTGTGTTATTATGATACGATAGCAACCAGCTAATTTATTCTGAGTATTTTACATCATCTAATTGACTTTAAATTGAGCCATATGTGGTTTGACTGCCAATCCAGCCTCATCACGACAGATTTATCCTCCCAACAGAACTAATCGTAGGGATTTCGGTAGATAAACCTTGAGCTTCTTTTCAAGGTTTTCTAAAGCACAGCCTTACCCATCCATAGGAGTATATTCTTAACCATATAACAATCTATAGTTTCTATTGGTATTTAATATCTGTTGCTTTTTTTTAATTAGTTGATTCAACTGTTCATAAATACCAACAGTTCAAAACTGCACTCAACAGATTTTAGTTGTTAAATTTCTTGTGGAGAAATGTTTATTTGAAGTAGTTGTTGTAATTTGATTCTCTACGATTTTAACCTGTTTGTTTTAGTAAAACCTAATTCAATTTTGAACAATCAGACTCAACAAAAGTCAGTTTCCTTCAATTAAATACGGATATCGATTAACTAATCAATTTAATGGTAATAAAAGAATGTTATACACAAAGATTAGAACAGCTTTGGACTAAAATGTCCTAATAAAGACGTTTTGTTCTTCATTCTGATCATACTCATGCTTTAATTTTGTCCCATCTTGAGTTTCTTTTTTAGTATTTTGTTTAAATAAAGAAAGTACAGTAAGCTAACTACTGCACAACTTCTAACAATTTATCACAACAAAAAGACATACAATCTTTCATTTGCCTTTGAAAATATATTAAATTTACCTCCTGCAGCTATAATCGGGATAAAGATATCACATGTCACTTTTGTGGATGATACCATAAAATATATTATAAATCCTAATTTTTTTTTTTTTTATTATAAGGAAACTTCCTCTCTGTTGTGATTTAACATGATGATATTGCAGTGTTTAAAATGGATATTTTGGAAGCTATATCTGACTTGACATTTACAGATTAAAGCTTTAAGAAATCCATTACAATGAAGGTTTCTTTCCAGCAATTTTGAAAATATCACGACCAACATTAGAAAGAATACATCACTGGCAATTCAGACTTTAATGTAGTTTTATTATTTGCAGAGAATATGCTCTTGAATGGATTTTGCATTGGGAGAATCATACTATGCCTTATCAAATAGTATATTTTTAGGAATGTAAACTGACAAGTATATGGTAATACGATATGTATCACAATACACGTGTTATGGTACGATTTATCCTGATATACTGCGATATAGTAACAAGGACGTTATTGCAGTTGTAATGATAATATAGCTCTAGAAAACATCACAAAATCTCATTGTTGCTCTGATGTGGGCTGTGCAGAGCAGCTGAATAATAGACTCTTGGGCGGTGTGCTGCCATCTAATGGCTGGGGGTGTAAGTGTGATTTAAACACAAAACAATTTTTATTTATTTTTTTTTATTTAACCTTTATTTAACCAGGAAGTCCCTTGAGATTGAAATCTCTTTTTCGAGGGAGACCTGGCCAAGACGGCACACCAGTTAAAATACAAACAGAAATACAACATAGACAAAATCTCACATAGAGGAAAAGACAGGTCAAATGGAATTAAAGTTTCCTAGAAACATTTTCAACCTCTAAGATTTATTCAGCCATATTGTGAATCAATACATATGATGTTTGATGAATTATTGTGATATTGGTATTGTGAATAAATACCCATATAATCTGAAGAATGATCAAAAAACTGGTATTTTAATTTTATACAAATATCACCTAATGAAACTTTGAGAATTGGGGCTTCGATTTAGTGCAAATATCATCCAATGAAACATTTAGAATCTATACAAACACAACCTGATGAAATATCAAGATATTTGTCTAAAGAAGTATCAAGATGTTGGTATTTGGAATCTCAAATTTTGAATCATCATCTGATAAAACATCACAATCTTGGCATGTTAATTGACAAAACTTTTTTTTTTTTCTAACACCCGTAGAAAGTGATTTGACAATTAATATAAAAAAAATAAATAAATAGAAGATACACAGAAGAAAACTGGAGCACTAATCCATCAGTTTTTTTTTCAACAGCATGCAATGTAAATCTATTATAAACAGGCAGCACAGGCAATAATATTAAACTTCTGGTCTTATTTGAAACAGGTAGTGACATTTAGCGGCTAATATATGAGATCTAATATTATAACTTTAAAGTTTACTGCTAGGCTTACCGCTGTGGTGTGATGAGTCAATTAAGATAGATTTTGGAAATATTGTTCTCTGGTAGAAGTGCAAGTTTAGACTTGTCTTTCCATTGCTCATAATGGGTTAGCTAATAAAATGCTTATTGCATACTTATTTGGAATGATTGCCTTTGCATGTTTAGATTAGATAGAATAGAAATCACGTTATTGTCCCACAACTGGGAAAGATTATAGAAAAAATTGTCAGACATATGCAGACCTTAGAAAAGTGTATAAGAAGAACATAATAGTGAAGAGTTCAAAAATAAATAAATAGATAAATACTACTATAAGTACTACTAATAAATAGTACTGTAAAGTGTTTTAACAATATAAATACTGTGCACCTTGAGAATAAAATAACCAATATACAGCTACAGATATTTTTAGAGTAATGGATGTTTGAAAATAGCAGCAACATCAGAGATGTGCAAAATGACAGCATGTTATTTAACTGAAAAAAGATAGAAACTTATTGAGGTTGCTGAGAACAGTGGTGGTTATAAAGTATTGCAGCTGCTGGGAGGAAGGATCTGTGATAACGCTCTCTGATGCATTTAGTCTGTCACTGAAGGAGCTCTCTATTTCAGCAGCAGCTTCATGCTGACATTTTCCAACAGAGATGTTGATTTAGTTAGGATGATAATTCAAAAGCCAATTTTAGCGGATGTCTTTACAGAGACGTTCTGCTTTAGTCAGCTTGAACACAGCAAAGCCAATAATATAGGAAAATTAATCACAAATACAGAAATTAGACAGTTTTAAACTGCTGGGGGAATACCAGTGAATCGCAAGAGAAAACATGAATATATAGTTTGATTCATATAGACTGGAACTAGAAAAGCACTCAGGAAATGCCGAACTCTGCCAAGCAGCAAATATTGCCCCATATTGTGACTTACACCTACAGTATAGCTAAAACTCACACATGATCTAAATCATTACCAAATTTTTATTAATTGTTTCTTGGCATGAGGTGCACCTTTGGTAACAATGTCCTTAACATCCATGCAGCGTGTGTCTGCAGCCTCTGGTGTTTGTTCTGCTCTTTCTTTCTTCATTCACTCTTCTTTCCTATTTGATCAGCAGATCAAGACTTTTAGGCTCATCTTTACCATGTTTTTGTCTTCAGCATAATACTTCTGGTCTTTTTTGAGTCCTACGCTAAAGCTGTTAAAGTCACTGCTGCCACCCTCTGGTTTAGGGGGGAACTGCCTGCTCTGCAGAATAACGTTAAAGGATCCTTTAAAAATAATCCTGCTTCAGGATTATGATGTGGTCCCTCACCAAAATTTAATTGGTTGCTCATTGGATTGAGGTGCAACTCTGGTAGAAATGTCTTTCAAATCCGTTCATGGCTTTTGAAGTCATCCTGTGCACAGATGGGCAGACAGACACATAAACTCGACTAAAACATACCCTTCTTAGCGGAGGTAATTATAGCTCTAAAGGAAAGGAAATACAGATGGATATAAAAGAACATGTGGAGCAAAGTCCTAGAATTCACCATTACGTTTTTTCCTTTTTCCCATTAATAGCGTTGAACAGCAGCTGGTGTTTCATTTAAAGCAGTATCTTGAGCAGATTACCAATCTGGCAGCCATTAGTTCAGAGGTTAAAACAGTGATGTGTTGGTCACTATCCGTTTCATCCCAAAATCCTTTAATCCTCTTCCACACTACCCCCGGAAGCATTCAAATTATGCCAGATTAAGAGTTAATCATCCCTTTATCTTAATAAAAGAGAGCTTGTTAAATTGTGATGTTTTTTTTTTTTTTTAAGGGGAAGTTAGGGAACCAGAAAATTATCTTTATATTATACATTTGACCATTTTTTTTTTTGTATTGAACACATCATTTAATGCATTAGTATTTTACCAATCACATGTAAATCTTTTTCTTTGTGTGGTGACATGTTGGAGGTTCAGCGATATTTCTAGATGATAGCTGCAGGTTTAAATTCCACTGCCAGAAAGTGGCAGAATTACCTTTTCCCGTTTCTTCACCAACCTTTAATGGAGCTAATTGCTAGATCGGCTAATGCTAATGCCAACCCTTGATCATATATTGGACTTGTCAAAATGTATAAAACAATTATTTATATACCATATTTCTTTTTAGGGAAATTAATACTTTTAATTTGCACCATTTTGGACATTCGGTGGATTATTATATTTTTTTTAATGAACTGTTTTTATGAAAAACTAACTAATAACTTTAAATAAAAAAAAAAAACATGGCCTAATTGTTGCCCTGAACCAAAGAAAGTAAAGTAGGAGCTTAGGATGATGGTTGATTGGTAAAATGATAAAACTCCCTCAGCTTCAGTGCGTTCCTTTTGACACAGCTGCTTCCCATTTCTTCTAATTACTCTTTTGTGTCATTTCCAGTGCTGTCTCAGCATTAAAACATTTTTTTTTGTTTACCCCTAGTTTTCACATCTTTGGTTATTTTTTAACTCTATTACTCTCTATGCTACTCGAAGGTCCAGTATGTGCTTTGATAATGGTCAGAGGTGTAACCAGTTACATTTACTTAAAATAAACTTTTAAAACTATCAGCTTATGTTAGATTTCTTTTTTTTTAATCAAGCTTTATTGGTTTAATGTTACTTTTATATCTGTGGATCCCCTTGTGTAAACATGTTACTGTATATTGTTATTGCAAGTAATACTGCAAGACTTTGTTTCATGTTTTATAGCAAAAAAAAAAACTTTTTTAATTGTATAGTTACTGTATTTTGTGCTTATTTGTTTTTTTTAAATACATTTTTGGAACAACAGAATGTGCTTGGAACGTTATGTTTTAAAATATGAAATCAGATGCCAGTAGATGAGTTACTCAGTACTTGAGTAAACCTTTTATCAAATACATTTTTACTCTTATTTTAGTCATTTTTTAAAGGATTACTCTTTTGCTTGAGTAAAAATAGGATAAAATAAAAATAGTGCCCCTCTGTAACCCCCTAATAGGGCTGTAAATCTTTTTCTCTGTGCCAGATGTTTATTTTTTTTAGTTAGTAAGTCACGATCCAAGCAGTGAGGTGAAGTTGAAGGTGAGTTTTCGTCTTTCCTAGGCTTTAGTTTCGCAGAATAAGGATCACACCTGGGCTTTCAATGGTTCCTTGGTATTTAAATTCTTTGGCATCATTCACCTTGATTCCTGTCTGTTTAAATTAATCCGCAGGGCACAGCCATAAGCCATTTTTAACCCGCGTCAACAGAGGCAACAGGTTACAGTGCTGCTACAAACAGGGCAACAAATAGGCATGATCAGACACGTCAAATCTTTGAAAGGACAGTCGGTAAAATTTGAATGCGCACCTCACTAAAAAGAGAAATGAAAGACGCTCACCTTTTGGAGATTACACAGGCAAAAAATCTAACAAAGTACAGCATGTACTGCGTCTCCCAGGTGGAACCGAGTTAAACCAGTCGAGCTGATAATACAATAATTGTAACCCTATTTATCATCCATCCTCCACCTTTAGGTTCCCAAGACTTAACAATTTGCAGACAATTACCATCCCAAGTAGCAAATAACATGTTTGCTGTGAAGATCACAATGTCCTCTGCAAATCGGAATAATTACACACTATAAAAGATCTTAACAACATATTTTTCAACAGAAATTTCGACTTGAACTGTGTCGCAAACATAAATTGCGAAAAAATATGGAGTGAATTTTGAGTACGTCTACATTCTTTTGTTTTTTTGCAGATTTTATATTTGAAAACGAGTTTTTTAAAAGTCTTTTTGAGATTGAGTTTTACAAATTGCATTATTTTCTAATTGTGATTTACAGATCAGCAGGCTTTCCTCTGGAGTGAGGACCAAAGCATTTCTCTTGGCAGGCATGGATTTTAGCAACAACATTTTTATTGGTCGAGAGATTGCATTTGGATACGACTTGAAATGAAGCAAGAGGTCATAAAACAAATGCAATTCACAAAACTCAATCTAAAAAAAAAAAGTGAAAAAAGGGTTAAGAAATAAAGAAGTAAAACATGCAACAACAAAAAAAAACAAATTGGATGAGAAAATATAATCTGAGAAAATAGCAAAGTTTCTCTCAAGACCTTAAATATCATACTTTTCTAAGTTTTATTTATGGTTTGCATTTTTTAAAACTGTTTACAAAAGATGCATTGGTTTTTAAATTTCCATTTATAAAATGTGTTGTTTTTTTTGCGGGCAATGGAACAAAATTCACTACATAGAAAATATGCACATTTTTTAAGGCAACTTCCTAAGAAATTATGCTTAAACGCTTTTGTAAAGAAAGTGCTGTAACCATTGGCTCGGCTCTGGTGGACCATTATATATCCAAGCATACTGAGATATCATTATGTTTAGAAAGTTGATTAATATTTAGTTTTTTTGCTTTTATGCTAATTTATAGGATCCTTAAAAAGACATCTGTCAAGGATCTCCTGGTGGAAAAGGTCAGAAACAAATTGGAAAGATTGGTTGGAGAAGCAGAATGGAAAAGAGTGCAACCACGGAGAGGTTTCTTTAAAACACTGTTAGCCCTTTATATGCCACACGGCTATAATACACGTTTAAGTAACGCCACAAAATGTGATATCTCTCTAAAAAGAGGCCGAATTACTGGTGAAGACAATTCCCTTTGCTGTCTTTTACATTTGAACAACCTAAGATTAGTTTGCATGCGACAAAGCATAAAACATATGGTGCACTAAAATGTTACTTTTATTTAAATTAGCGCCTATACTTATTCTGTTAGAGGGAGCATGAGAAAAGTACTTTCACGTCCCTGTTGAGGTGTGGTGATTCATTCAGTATTCAGCCAACTTTTGATAAATAAACATCCCGTAATCACACGCACTCAAATTGATGACATGACGTGACTTGTACTGCCACGGGCGCTACGAGCTTCAGAACGTTTTGCATTGAATAAGCAACCCCCAGAAAGTTTTGCTTGATATTTATTGATCTTTTAATGATTTGCTGAATAAAAAAAAAACATAAAAAAAGTCAATTTTGTTTAACTAGTGTAGATTTAATGACTAAAAGAACCAGCCGTCACAGCTCCATACCAGACTTAATACTTGCCTTGCTGGACTTTTTGCTTTATTTGATAAGATAAAAATAAACATGCAAAAGTTTTAAACCACTTTACACAGTTGAACATTTGTTTAATCTAGATATGTGTTTTCGTAACATTTCCACTCAATGTAGTCTCTTTATTAGTTATTTTTGGTGTTTTTAAAAATGTTAATTATGTGGGAAGCATTCTTCAATTGAATGGATTTTCTCACTGAATCAATATTGGAATGTCATCTGTTTTAGTTTTTAAAGAATATCTTACTTTGTCATCATTTGTTTAGGAGTTTTTTTCCCCAAAAAAATAATATTTTATTTATCACACATAAATGCACATAAATATTTCCACTGCATGATGGATCAGCTCTTTTGAAAAAAAGGAATCCCTGCATTCAGTTTCTGAAAATTATTCAATGAAACGTTTCGCTGAATTAATTATTCTTCTCATGCAGTTTATTGATGCGCTTTGTGTGTGTTCAGTAGGTTAACGAATCCACTGCTGAGGAGTGATTCAGCAGTTAGTACTGGAACTGCTGCCATTGTGAGTCACAGAACACAGGAGCCCCCACTCCCAACCTGCACGCACTCTCAGACCTCAACTGATCTGAGACACGAACAAATCATTTAATGAAGTGATTCTATTTATTTGTATTTGTATTTGTCACTTTAAACATAGAAAATGTTTGAGTGGATCACTTGAGAAAGAAAAAATAACATAAATATGTATGAAACTGGGTGATATTTGTACCTTCCTGTATCTCTAGACTAAATTGAAAACAAAGAAGTTTCAGTAAGTCTTCTGACAGAATCCTAAGGTTTTCCTCTCTTTGGAAGTTACAGCCTCCATCTCTGACTGAAAACATTTTCTGTACCCTTTCTAGCTCTAGTAGGAACAGCAGATTTACTGAATTATTTTTATAATTGAACATGCTGTGATCATTGAGCTCCGGTTTATTAAGGTTTATTGTCACCCTCGGAGATGAACGTCTGTATTAAGTCGGTGCACATGATAATAACTAGCAGTTTTATTTAAAACACACACAGAAACAACTTTATCTGCATTTTGAACATTTATAAGTGAAAGTTCAGTACCATGAGCCCCCAAATGCACCTTCTCTGTGCTAGTCACTAGTTTTTCATGCATCTACTGTATAGCCTCTCTACTAATCCTGTGTGGACCCGTTCCTGTGCAATGTTGTCAACTTTTGTCACTTTGAAGGTCCAACCAACCTGAGAAAGTAAATGCCTGTGATTGGCTACTTTTCAGTAAATCCCACCTCTTGAGACAGTAATGGTTGCCTTCTAGTTGTGGCTAGTAACATTAGAAAAGCATCTTCAGACTCACAGGTGTTCTTTTTAAGAGTTAAAATTTGTTATTCTAGTTATTTTTGATTGTATTTGTGTTCTTAGGTATTTCTTGTTTGTCCTCTTGTGTCAGTGTCCTTTTCCCTAGCTCCCTTCTAGACTCCTCTGTGCACACCTGCTCCCAGCCTGCTGATTAGCCTGGTCTTTGTTTCTCTCTCCCATATATGCACCTCCTGATCAGTCACTGTTGCTGGTTTGTTGTTATTTCTTTGCCCCCTCGTTGTGAGTATTCCTGGTTTTCAGTATTTTTGGATGCTGTGGATTTCTGCTTCTATTACCCTTTTTGTTATGAAACTTACAAGAAACCACTTCAGCCTCAGTCTCTGCATTTGGTCCTCTTCAAACCTCCACCCAGCCTGACAAAAAGATCACATAGAACTCTTGTTTCTAGTTGAAAACAGACATTAAATTTCTTATCTGTCTCCATCGTTCCGTTAAGCATTTTTATCTTTCATGTCCAGCAGCAGCAAGCTAACATCACTAGTAGCAGCTAGGAAGCAGACAGCCCTATTTTAAGATTTTAATGAAAAGTACACAATCAAAAATGATTTACTTTCTCCTGCTGTTTTCACCCTAAAATAAGGTGACTATTTCTATACCACCAAAAAGAAGGTAGTGTTAGGCAGCATATTAGTGGATTACTAAAGTGTACATAAGAATCTGGTATACTCACATTTATAGTATGATTATGAGGGGTTTAAAGAGGATACTTGTGTAGCTGAATAGGAAAAAAATATTAATGAAAAGTCAAAAAGTATTTGCTAGTATTTTTATTTATTCTATGGAAGCCGAAAGTGGTCGTACTCAACTAGTTTTTTTCCTTTGCCTTCTCGAGATAGTGAAACTATCTGGTTATCACGGTTAAACCATTAATTGTTTTCTCAAGATAACAAGATAATTACCTCGTGTTCACGAGAAAATAGTTATTGATTTCTTGAGATAACGCGATGATTAACCTGTATGAGCTAATGAATGAGGCTGGCCAACAGCCCTGGATTCCCAGTCTATCCATGCCTGCGGTGCCTGTAGTTGCGCAATCGCGGTACAACGTGTGCACAAATCAGTTTTTTGGTTTCGTAATTCTTTTGACTCATTGTCAGATCGTGGTGGATGATTGGATTACAGTAGAAACAAATCTGAATGTTTTTAAGGAAAATCTTTAATTTGGACTCATTTTGGGGGTCCATGCATCTCAAACCTGTTACAGGCGTAATACCAGGGCTGTTCAGAAAAAACCCGGGCTAAGGCTACAGAGGCATAGGTCTAATTGCTTATTAATCAGATGTGAAGGCAAATTATCAAACCAGCAACGTCATCTCGTTACCTAAAAGTTAAATACAGGATTATATACAGAATTTTACATAGGCTGACATGATTTATAAATCATCTCCCGCTGTTGTGGTATTGAAGGATGTAGTCATTTTTAACAGACACCAATCATCTCGTTACTACGAGAAACTGGCTTTATAATGAGAAAGTTAACATCTCGTTATCACAAAAAAAAACGGCTTTCATTATCTTAAGATACTGAAAAAAAAAATTTTCTTGAGAAAACCTTTATTAAAAAGTATTGGAGGAACACGGCCGCTATCGGCTATTCAGTACATTGTGGTGTTCAAAGAGTGACCACTGAGATGAATCGGCAGTTATTTTGGCATCAAAACTTTATGGAGAAAAAAAGGCCTCTTTGAAGAGGTACCTCCTGCATGTTAATTAATTCTATGTTTATCTCGCATGCTGTTCAATTACAGCTTTCCCTTAATTGTTTATGTCCCTATTGCATCAACAGTGTGCAGGAGCCATAAAATGAGTCTTGACTACTTTTTGTTAAAAATTTTTCCTCTTTTGTCTGTTCGGATTTAAACGATGTCTTACGTTTTGACATAATGCTAAGTGGCCTAGTGGTTTGAGCAGTGCATTTGTGCTCTGAGAAGGTTGCAAGTATCTGGTTCGACCCCCACAGCCTCCACTCTGGGTCACTGAATAAGGCCCTTAACCCCACACTGCTCCCCAGGGCCTCACAATGGCAGCTTACTGCCCCCCAAAGGGATGGGTTAATATCAGAGGTAAATTTCTCCAGTGTGAGATCAATAAAGTTCAACTAATATTATTATAAGCAGCACTCAGATCCTTTTTTGACTTTTTTTTTTTTAATGACAAGCAAATATTTATCTGACACTGCACAACTCTTAGCCAATAATCTATTAGACCTGATAGTCAATAAATTTTTAACACTCCTATTGGATATGGTGTACCAACCGAGCAAAAATGTGTGGGGGGGAAACTGCTCTTCAAGCCTCGTGCCTCATATAGGAGGGCAACATAGGCTTCCGGCTGGATGCCAGTGCAATGAAGATACGGACTGTCCGGCCCAATGCCGGATATATAGTCACTCTATCCTCAAAGTGAAAAAAGTTGAGAGGTCCGCACTGAAAGAGGTCCAAATTAGTCCCAAGTAGAAGAAAAGGAGCATGAACTCATACTAGTGATATATCAGGGCATCCCACTATTGAATCTGCACACATAAAGCGTTTAAAATACAAACCTCCAGTCTTTTGCACCTATGGCAACCTCTTATCTATATTTTTCTTTATTCATCTCCATCCATCCTTCCATTAAACTATGGATGTTTTACCTGCCTATTAAAAAGGCCTCCCACCATGATTATGCTGCCACTACCATCATTAATTGTGTTGATAGTGTTACTTTCCTTTGCCACCATGATGTAGCGTGAGGCAAAAGGAGAAAATAAGCTGTTAATCATCTGTTGATTCTGTTTTAAAATGGAACAACAAAAGCAAATACATTTGTTTCATTTAATAATCTTTAAAAACAAATTGAGAGCAGTTGCTATCATCATTTCCCAACTTGATTTTTACGAGGTAAGAGCAGCAAGTAAAATACCAGAGCATCACAGCTCGCGTTCCAGTAGAGAACATTTAATAGCTTGCTATCAAATGTTCTCTACTGGACAAGAAAGGTGTGCAGACTTAGTTTGAGAATGTTTTGAAAGCGGTAAAACACACGCTGAAGTATCATCTAAGGTGGTGCAACCAGGTGTGTCATAATGTTCAGAAATGTCAGAGAGATGGTTGCGTCAAGCGGAAATTTGAGTCGTCTCACCTATAGAGAAGGTGATGATGGCTCCTATACTAATATACAAGACTCATGTTTCAATTTGCGTACTTAACCAGTTATTTAACCTAACATTTTTTACTTGTTTGCGTTCGTTCACAGACTGGATGGCAGTAGTGCAAACTTGTGGAATAGTGACCGCTGTATCGGCCTGTCAATAACAAAAAGATCAATCCACTTCACTTAAACGACTCTGAAATTAGAAAGTTCAACCCAGTTCAGACACAGTGTCTACAAATGGAAATAAAACAAAAACAAAAAATCATTTCAGAAATTAAACTTTGAAAAACTGCTTTATTAAACAAGGTTTTGAGTGAAAGTACGTTGTTTTCTCTGATTCATTTTAAAAAAATAATCCATTTTTCTTTTTTTTATTTGGGATATTTTATATTTTGAAGTCTTTCTTTTTCAGATTATAATGTACAGATTAAATTATTTTTAAGTTGTGTTTTAAAGCTCAACATTCTTTGAAATAAGGAAAACTAAAAAAAAAAAAAGGGATAAATAGATTTAATATTTATTCCTTTTTATACCTGATTAAAAAATTAAATGCCATTAAATTCTAAAATTCATACCAAAATAATTATACCTGCTATTAAATAGAAAATATTCAAAGCTATGAAATAAATAATCCAATTTTATTTAATATAATTTATTAAAAAATGAATATAATTACTGTAATTAAAACTTGTTTTTTTCAGAGTTTATTTTTTTAATATGTAAATTAAAAGCAAATTCAGAATGAATGAAATAATCACTTTTATTAAACTGTATTTAATACAATTATTTCCCTTTATATATATATAACTTAATGTAAAGTGAATCAATCAAGTGAATATGTATTTTTAAGGGGTCTCCAGTCTGTTGCAATATTATATTTTGCTAACAGGCTGAAATATTTGGGAACCCTTGTTCTAACACATCCCTGAACATTCAAAGAATGTCACGCTGGCATTTGTTCATGTTTCAACCCACTATGACACCTGCAGTGCCTCATTTGCATTAAACAAGAGATCAGATTTACGTCACCTCTTGTAAGCAAACACACTGAGAAAACAACTCAGGAAACCTGAGTGTTCCTGCTAACATGCTGCCACTTTAAGGGGTGATTATCCTCATCGATCCTATCAACTAGGTGTTAAAGCTCACATGGTGTGAATCTACAAAATTAGCCTCTGACCTATTAAATGACTGAGACACAATTTAGCCATTCCACCATATGTACTTTACTACTGTAACCTTGTAGGGGTACGTAAAACAAATTATCCATATCAACATGGCATTAATGTTATGTTGTTCAGTTTAAAGAGTTCAGAAAGTTGTTAGGGGAAATGAGTGAGGCATGAGGTGCAGGAAGGCGGAAATTTTATTTGTTTTTGAATGAAAAACAAAACTTCATCACCGACCTTTTGGTTTAAGTTTGCAGCTTGCATCCTGAGGATGGCAGTTAACCTCTTACCTTTTATGAGCGTTAAGAAGAATCTCAAAAAGTCATTTTTGTCTTAAAATAAGTGCATTTTTTCTTGAATTACAATTTAAAAAATAAGAAAAAACAACTTCATTGTCTTATTTCAAGTGCATATTGTTTAATTATCTTATTTTAAGAGTAAATATACTCATTCCATTGGCAGATTATCTTATTTTCCTACTTCAATTAGGGGTAAATACACTTAATTTAAGAAATGTCTTGTTTCTAGATCGTTTTTGCAGTGTGAGAGGATAATGAGAGTAGAAAAACATGACAAATACTCCTTGAAATATTGTTCCTCTAAAAAGATTGCTGTTCATTTAAGCAGGAAGTATCTTCGAAACTGTTCATAGCTGACCTGAAAAAGTCTGTTTATTGCTGGTCTTGTGATGGAAGTTTGATTGGTTTTGCGTTTTGTTTCAGGGTCAGCACTAATTCATGTACATGCTGATATGATTATCCTAATTGAATAATGACCAATTGTACTATCAACTCTAAATGGCATTAAGAACATTTTCAAACAGCCCTACTGTCAGCGAAACATTAGAATATTTCCTGTTTGGAAAGTACAAATATTTTTTTCTTTGTAATAATAACATAAATAATGTGCTTTTTTATTTTTCATTTTTAGACATAAAAAATGACTCCTGTAATAATGATCCCATAAGATTTAATTTGCATTTACTAAATAATCATGTAAGCTGTTCTTCCATAAAAACATAATTAAAAATGTATCTGCCTTGAATATTAGTGGTTTAAATGTAAAAAAAAAGAAAAGAAAAAGTCTTAATTAAAATAAAATATTTGTTAGTTACTTACCTCAGTATTTGAAATGCTAAATAGCATAATCTAACTTATCTAATTTCTTGCTTTAGCAGAAACAGATGTTTAAATAGGAAACTGGTAGCCAATAATATTAGGATAAATTGGGCTGCATCTAAAATATTTATATTAGCATATTGAGATGAACACTGCGCTTCTATCCTCCTATGTTTTAACTTTATGTAACCCATTGAATAATAATATATGGATCAAGTGTTCTAATACCTATTTGTGTCAGCTGTGATTGAGAAAATTGTTTTTTCTAATGTTCCACACCACAAAATTAGAAAAACATTTATGTATGATTGGTGCTGATATTTTATAGGATTGATATTGGTTTTGGTCAGTAATCACAGCTGCTATATTGGTATCGTATCGGAAATGAAAAAGTAGAATTGGGACATCCTTAGTTAATTGTTCTATGAACAGTTGAGGGTAACTAAACTTTCTTAGATATGCTGAAATTCATTGCTAGATTGTCAGGAAATCAGAGGATGTGATTGAAATAAAGATATTGACCATGTTTCCCTAAATCTTACCTTCCATCTCAGAGGAAATCTTGCCAGGAATGTGTTTAAGGATTAATGGATGGCTTGTTCTCTGTGTTGGCTTTAGTCTGTCATTTTAATTTACAGAGTTAACGGTGTCTAGATATGAAAAGAAGGGATTGGCAAGAACTTGTTTTCACCTTTTGTGGATGATCTTGTTTTATCCACTTCTAAACTTAATGAACTCCAGGCAGGGGCGCCATCCCTTTGGTTTGAGATTTTAAGTTTTTTGTGTGTCTTTTTTTACAAGTCACTGTAGGATGTAGCAGAAGATGGATTGTTCCTTCTTGGAACTAAACTCATAATGAAAGAAAATCCAAAAATCAAATCTCTCAATGTAACAATCCTCAATCCTGACCTTTGGTGATGAGATATGGATCTCAACTAAAAGATTACCAAGCGGAACATTAGCCTGAGTATGAGCTTTCCCTCAAGGTATCTGAGCAGGTCGCCTCCTGATTACTCCTTTACGTGCGTTTTCAGGCATGCCTCGCAGGGAGGAGACCCTGGCCCAGATCCAGGAATATTTGAGGTTCTAGAGAGAGCCTGGGATGGATGGATGATGAATAAAGGATAGAAGGATGGATGGATGATTAATAATGGATGGATGGATGTGTGATGGATGGATGATGAATAGATGGAATGATGATGAAGGATGGGTGGATGATGAAGGATGGATGGATGGATGATGACTAATGGATGGATGGATGTGTGATGGATAGATGATGAATGGATGGATGGATGATGAATGGATAGATGGATGGATGGATGGATGGCTGGATGATGAATGGATGGATGGATGGATGGATGGATGGATGGATGGATGGATGGATGGATGGATGGATGGATGGATGGATGGATGTAAACTATGAGGTACACTCATGTAAACTAGTCTACACATACCATTTTAAACATGTTGGTGGAAATGCCATAAAATGTAGCCCCCAATATATTTAAAACACCTTTAATTAATACTTCTTTTCTAGCTTTTTATGTGCCTCAGATTCTCTTCTATGCACGTATGGACCTGTTTCTGTTCGCTCATGTCAACCTTTGTCACTTCGAGGAATTAAACTGCCTGTGATTGGCTACTTTCCAGCCTCCAGTGGTTTCTTCCTTATCACAGCTAGTAACGTTAGCAAAAAGTCTTTAGGCTAGTAGCTGTTCTCCTAATGAATGGGTTTAGTAAAGTCATGAGTAGTTAACTTAGTCTAACTCAGTCTTGAATGTGAGCAGCTAAATTATTAATGTTACATTTAGAATTTCATATGAGCTAAGCTTATGTTAGCTTTACTGTTTAAGCCAGGATTAAATGAACTCTTGGTTATAATTGAATACAAGCATTTATATTTGTAATTTCTTTCCATCTACTGTTCCATCTACATTTTTATGTCCAGCAATGTGATTATTAAATCTGTAGAGTATGACAGAAATGGCTGTTGGATATAAATGTCTGAATTCAACTCTAGAAGAGAACAACTCTTAGCCTGTTTGCTAACGGTACTAGCTGCAACCCTGGAGAAAATAGGAGGCTACTGCCTGAAAAGTATCCAATTTAAGAAAGTTCAAAAACCAAGTGACAAAAGTTGAACTGAACAAACAGAAACAGGTCAACACGCAAGTAGGAGAGAATCTGCGGTTGAATTAAAGGCAATAAGAGCAGGGAAGGAGCATGAACTCATGGTTGCGATATAATGAGGGTCTCATGGTGTTAAATCTACAAGCATTAAATGTTTAAAGTGCGCATGGGAAGTTTTTTACATGAACGTCTTTGCTTGTATGCGTATTATTTGTGACGCGCCTGTGGGCCTACATAACATAAGTCAGACAACTAAAACTATTGTGCACAATTAGATGATGGAGATCGGCCTGTTTTTCAGTGTAGTCCTGTTTCTCTGACTATGACATGGGAGCTGGTCTGCCTGGCTGTGTGTTTCCTGGATGGGGCAGCCTTTTACAGTTGCCTTTTGTATCTCTGCTTCTGTCTCCTTGAACCCTGGTCGGCCTTTTGGCAGATGGCCGCTCACTCTGAGCCTGGTTCTGCTGGAGGTTTCTTCCTGTTAAAAGGGAGTTTTTCCTCTCCACTGTCGCTACAAGCACGTTTAGTGTGAGGGATTGCCTTCGAGTCAGTGAGTCGATGCAATCAACTGGTTTTCCTTAGATAGAAAATTTAGTAAAAACTTGTGGTGAACTGTAAAGCACCAAGTGATGACATGTGTTGTGAATTGGTGCTATATAAATAAAATGATTTGATTAGAATTTGGCTCATCACATTGATCCATATCTACTTAGCTTTCACTAAGTAATTTGAAAACAGTTGTTCCTGTTTATAGTGGACTTTTTGAATGTTGCAAAAATATTTACTATAAGATCTTTGGGTTGTATATTTATTTAAGCAATGTAATGTGAAGGTTTAAAAACAGATGCAAAGAAATGAAATAAAGCACCTTTCAGAATGTGCAAATATTAAAAAAGTTAGCTTTAATATTTTATTAATTCTTATACGAGTATAGCTATACATTTGTAGGCTTAAAGTTTCAGGTTTGTGTTAAATTATGTCTTTACTTGTTAGTTTGTGCTATATGGACCCCATTTTATGATTAGTGTTGGCAGCAAACAAAAAGAGGTCAGTGCCTGGGGTGGAAATTCAAATTTATTCTGAATAATAAAGGCATTGTTTTTGCTAGAAAAAAGATGGAACTTCTTTTTGGCAGAATTATTTTTGTAAGCATTGTGGATGATTTTGTAATTTGTGTTCAGACCATATCTGAATGCTAACAATGTAGTTTTTGTGCTTATAGCAGCTACACCATAGTACTACACATTATGTAGCATTGAAGTTTAGTGGGTGTATTGTTATATAATTACAAATGCGTCTTCTATCTTCTAATTATTTATGCTACATTCTGGTCTTTGTCTGATGTCATGCTGCTTTTTTCATTTGATATTTATTATGTCTGCTTTAATTTGAAAAAAGTATTTGGTATGTCAAGTAAAGTTGTATTCATTGACCAGGCCAACTGCTACTACTTCCTAATATAATAATAGACACATGATACAGTACTATGCTGCACCGCAGCAATGACTTAATAGGACACAGACCAATGAAACAGACAGACTTTATTATAGCAAATTTAATCATCTATTGTATGAAAAGTAGCCATATTGGATTTTCAGGGTGGGTCTGGAGATAAACCAACACCTTCTCCCGTTAGACGGACACATTTAAGGGGTCATTCCAGTTGATAATGATATGACATGTGGACATGAAATGGTTACAAAAAAACACTGTTTATTTATTTTTTATATATTTTGTTATTATGTTTATAGAAAAAAAATACATAAATCATATTGTTAACAATACAGTAACTGGATGTTTGATTGGTTAAAGTTTGATTGGTTAAAAGGAATGGAGAAGTCCTTATCTTAACTCTGCAGAACAGTGAACAGGTGCTAACTGTTCACTGCATCATGTTAGCCTCTCAATAGATTATTGTTTTCAATAAAATAACATCCAGTTAAACTGTTTTAGGGGCATCACTATATAAAAGTTTATTGTTTTCTTGAAATACTAACCTCAGGTGTGTGCACACAAAACATTCCCCAGTGGTTTGTGCTCAGTTTATGTGTTCTGGGATGTTCAGTAACAGGAAATGGATTTGTAGGGCATGTTTGAGCAAGACGGTGCTACAAAGGAAGATTTCTAGGGATGCTATTCAGTGTTCATTTTGTTTATTTTTTTGAGTTCTCCGTTTCAACATTGCTAGTTACAATTAATGGATTCTTTAAAAAATCATTTAAAATCTTTATACCTTTTTTTTCTATATATGCTAGTTTTTTCACACTTTTAAGATGATGCTCAATCATCCAAGAAAGTCTATAATTTATTAAAATATTATTTATATCAGTAGTTTATGTAATTCAATGCAATTCAGTTTATTTATATAGCATTCAGTTTATTTATATAACACTGAGGCACTGATCTATAAATAATTTCGATATTTGAAAATGTAATGGTAAACTATCTCCCATGAGGCTCTGTCTGGAAAAGAAAGATCCAATTTCTCCGTTTTATTTAAAAAAATAAAGAACTCGTTTAGTAAATGAACATCTCACTTCTGAAGGAGGGCTTTTCTCTGCAGTAAGGAGTATTTCTATTGGTCTGATGGACATCAACAATAATATTCTTACTGGTTTAGAGCGAACAATTGTGTTTGGGCTTGAATTGAAGATCTGTGAGAAGGTGATCTGTAGAAAGGAATTTGAAAAGACGAGAAATAAAAAAAAAAAATAAAACATTTGAAACTATATATTTCCATAAAAAAACTATATATTTCCATAAAAAAAAATAAAAAAATTTAAACAAGAGAAAATGTGAAGAAAAATTCGGAAAAAAAATATATATATAATTGGAGAAAGTAAAATCTGAGAAAGCAGCAAATTTACTCTTTTGGATTAAAATTTGTATCATAATTCTTTCCAACAAATATGAAACAAAATTCACTCCATACCTTTCAAAGCCCAGAGATATTACTGTATATGCTTTTTTCACTACTTTTTTTGTTCTACTCTATCTATTTTCCAAACCACTATGACCAAGTTTCCCTTTTAAAAAAAAGTGTCACCACAGCATAATACTGCCACCACAATATTTCATCATAGGAACAGGATGTCATGTTGACTCTGTGGGTAATCCATATCGCTTGTAAGAGACATTTAACTTTATATGTTTTAGATTCATTTCAATGGTCTCCATCCTTCCTGCAAATCCATAAAGTTTTTTTTACTGAGTAAACCTCTAATAGTTTTCCTGGGGAGAGGTTTTTCCACCTGAGGTGTGAATCTCTAGAGCTCCTCCTCCTGAGGTGTGAGTGTGTCTCTGTGTTGACATATAGGTGACCTGCCCAGGGTTTACCCCGCATCTCATCCACAGACTGCCGGAGATAGGCACCCGCCCCAGCATGACCCTGACAGAAAAAACGGGGGAAGATGAAAGAGTTTTCAAAAGATCTGTGATTTTTCCTTTGAATTTCATACTTTGTGTTAGTCTCGCGAGAAAACAAAAGAAAAGCACTGAAGTTTGTAGTTGAAAATCTTAGATAATTATCTTATTATAATAATAATAATAGATTTATTATTATAATTATTATTATTGGTCGGTTAATGTCAAACCACGGTTTTTTTCCACTTATTTACAGATTACTGGGCTACAAATTTGAAATGCTAATTGTGAAATTTACACAAAATTTTAAAGAAACTAAAAGATGTAGAAGTGCTGATAGATACTGATTGGAAAATGATGCAGACAAGTATTGAGGCTCTTCCTAATAATACCTGCTGCAACTTTACTCATATGACTGAAGTCTGTTAGAAATACATTTCATTTGCACTGAGTTAAATTTGGAGTGAATTTTGTTGTTAGTTGTAAAGACCGCATTTTGTAAATGAAAATAGAAAAAAAATTTAATCCAGAAATGTGATTTTTGAAAGGTTTTATTCTTTCAAAAAAGATTTTATTTTTTTTTGATTGATTTTAATGAACTACAATCTTTCTAGACTTGTTTTTTCAGATCACATTTTCCTTATCTCTGAGGGTTCCTATGGGGTAAGGAACGAAGACACATTTAAATAAATAACATATAAATAAAAAATCAGTAAAAAAAAAAGGATGTTGCACTTGCTAGCTAGTGCGTTATTTCCTGTTTAGAATAAGATTATATCATCAAAGTGCTTTCATTTTTTTTATTTCAGTAAAAGGCTAATTTCAGTACACTTTAAAGTATTATTTTGTAGACTTGGAAGATTTACATATTAATTAAGGTTTACTTTGAAGACTGCTTAGTGCCCGGCTGTAGGTCCATAGAACCTCATTACCATTTAACGATTTACACATTTTGTGGTTCTGTCGTGATAACAATAAAATTTACAATAAAAAAACTTTTTATTCGCAGACATTCCTATAAAACAGTACAGCTGTAAATGCATTTCTCAGTAATCATAGCCCCTCAATCACACAGACTACTCTTCAAAAATTATTTAATAAAAATAAAAAATGTTTCTTTGGGACACCAGGTACATAAAGAAGAGTGATTTATATCACAGAACATCCCGCAGTAATTTAATCATGTTCTTCTAATTTGCGTCAAATAATAAAAAGAGAAAAATATAAAAAAATAAATAATGAATTCAACCATTTTTTAAAGATTTTTTTCTTCACCAATTATAAATAATTGTGTAGCCAATAAATCAAAATTGTTATCATGATTTGAAATGTATCAAGATAACGATAAACAATACGATAACTGCTTACCTCTAAAGATTACCTTAATCATACATTAAAGTCTGTTTTCATAAACTAAAAGTAGATCAGGAAGTTTATTGAAAGTCAAATAAAAGTATAGCTTAAAGAGAACTTCAAAATAGAAAGAGTGGGACAGTATTGTCTCTAGAAGTATATCTTTTTAGTATTTACATCAATAAGTTGGAACATATATACTTTTGTATTCTTTAGACTTGAAAATATGAACTTGAAATAATGTAGTTTTGGTTAGGAAAACATAAAACATCTGTCCTTTATAAACCCATATAGAGCTGTTGACTGCAGCAGCAATTAAAGACATCTGGAAGCCCTAAAAGCAGGGATTTTTTTTTTGTTGGACCCAAAGTGACCTTCAAAAGTAATAGTAATAGGAAGTACAAAGAGTTTCTTCATATTGGTGTATTTTACTCTATTTGAGCAAGTAAGAATTTAGCAAATGGAATAAAAGGTTTATTAATCATTTATTTATTTGTGATCTGAATTTTGGTTCAGCTCCCCTTGTTTTGATTTTTATAGAACACTCAGCTACTAAATGATCAACTGTGTGACTTTAAAAACTCTTCAGGAGCTGCAGAGATCCAAAGCTCAGAGAGGTTAAGCTTTAATCTAGAAAACTATCGTCTATATAATCAGTTTACATAAAAGGTGCGCAGGAGACGGCAGATGGAAGAGAAAGTAACACTGTACGGCATCCTTAACACTCCATCTCTACAGTAAAACATAGGGGAGGCTGCGTTATGATGAGGGACGCTAACTACAGATACTAATAACTGAAAAAAACATGCAGTACTTTGTGCCGTTCTATCACATCTTTAACCCAAACACGATTTGATTTAAAAAGGACCCATGGTGTGAATACTTCTGCGTGGTATGATGGATATTTACAGAATCTCTCAAGGTTTAATATTCTAGATAAACATCAGAGTTTTTTTAAGGTGGACTGTCGATATCAATCCAAAATAGTTTGCTGTTTGTTTCTCTAAAACAAACGTTTTACTGCTTGTCTAGAAAGAGAAGCCTGATTAAAACAACTGATTTCAACTCAGACTCAAGAAATATTTTGGCTTTATTCACTTTTCATTAAGGCGGTATTTTTTTGCTGGAGACTTGCCCTGGAATCCTGGTCAATAAGGCCCAGGCTCCCTTAGAAAGAAAAATAGTTTGGTGGTTCATGATAGATTAATGCAAGTCATCTGTAATTAGGCTGAGGGAGAATTTTCGAAAAGCCTGCATTCCAGTTTCACATTTCTGTGACTATTTGCAGGCTCAGTAGCATCTGAATATCACATGAAAAATCGAACAATTATCCAGTTAAGTGTGAAGAACAGTGTGAAGTACAACACTGTTGTAAACAAGTGTTCTGAAATCAGTTGAGAGCTGCTTCATGTTCCTCCATAGTGTTATGATGATTTAAATCATGTCCTACTAAGATTAGAAACACACTCTGGACCTGAGTTTATTGCTGATTCTAGTCTCAGGCCTTTTACTGTGGCAAAAGGTGCAAAAGTGCTGCAAAAATATGGAGTATGAAATAGTAAAAAAATATAGTAAAATATGGAAAAAATATGGAAAATGGGAGTTTTATCCCATTATTGTTGCAGGCAAAAACACATTTTAGATAAATTAACATTTGAAAAAAATGCAATTTAGAAATATATATATATATTTTTTTATTTCTTTAAAAAAAATTTGTTTTTCTCAGATTTCAGTTCTTCAATTGTTTTTCAAGTTTTCCATTTTCAAAATAGCATTTTCTTTTCAAATCCTCTTCACTTCAAGGCTTTTGACCAATTAAAATGCTTTTAGTGCCAACCGAAGCGTCTTTGCTCCTTTTTCAGATGAAATCTCATCCAGAAGCAGAGCAGATTCAAAATAAACAGGATAGAAAAAAGAAAAAGATTAAATATCATAACAAAAAACATGCCAAGGTTTGTTTCTCATGTTCAAAGTAATTAAGTGGTTTGATCATTTTGCTGTATGTATCATTCTTTTTTCCATTTTTTCAGTGGTGTTCCGATATATTTTTAGGATCTGTTATGTAGACATGATAAAATAGGTTGTTTTTTTTTCAGATTTTTATTGTCATTACACCGTCACAAGTGCAGGGTAAGGAAATTAACTCTCTGCACTTAACCTATCCCCTTTGGGAGCAGTGGGCTGCCATTGTGCAGCGCCCAGGGAGTAGTGTGGGGTTAAGGGTCTTCCTCAGGGACTCAGAGTGCAGGCTGTGGGGATCGAACCGGGTACTTTCAACCTTCTTAGAGCACAAGAGCACTGCTCTAACCACTAGACCAACACTCCCCAATGTGTTACCCTATTGGTTAAAGCAGAACCTCTTTTACTTTGTTTGCAATTATTTATTGATCTGGTAGCAAGAAAATAAGAGTCCATTGATGCTAATATATAAGGAAGAACTTGTGTTAAAGTGGATTTGGTTGGAATATTTTCTTAACTTGTAGTCATTTTTGCTAATGTCAACGTTTTTCCTTTTCAAATGTTTTGTGTGTTAGCATTCTTTATGTGTTTGCTGCTAGCTGCTGCACCTAGCTGCTGACTGGAGCATTTCTCTTTTTCATGTGGTTTTGTTTGTGTGTTGGTCGAATTTTTGTGTTTTCAGGCCTCATTTTTTTCTTTGCATTACATTATTTTAATGTGCTGCACATTTGTGTATTTGCAACAAGTTTGCACCCCTCAGCCGACGTATAATTATTCATTTATTCAATGTTAAGTCTATATGTTACCTCTATATCATGTATAACACGTGAGATAAGTTTCAGAGTTGACAAGTTTTCTGTAAAATCCCATTAATAGTGTGTAATACGACATTGGCCCACCATGTGGCACTATACAAGACTCAGATCTTTTATGTTTCTACAAGGTTTAGAGGAGGGAAAATTAGGGGCATATTTTGACCCTTTTTACAGAGGCTCATTTGCAAGATAAAACACTGATGCTGGACAAGAACACCAGGCCTACATGGCTAAGCTCAGATTTGTTGTTATTGAAATAATAATTCCTTCCACCGCTAACTTGCTCATCAGTGTGTTTTTATTTTATTATTTCAGTCAGTCCTGCACCCCGCAACGGTTAGTACAGAGTTAGAAGCATATCCAATGCTTTAGTTGAACAATCAGGATACCAGCATCTGTGAAATAACCTTAACACAAGGACTGCTGAGGTTTCCAGTAGCCCGTAATTAAATTATATATAATAAAGGTTGGGCTCCACAGTCAGACACTATGATACACTATTCAATAATCCAAAAACAGATGGTTTCAGTTGATTGGATTGCTCTTCACTGTTTTTGGAGTGAATTTTGTTCCATAACTGTTGCAATCGAAGAACATGTTTTATAAATGGAAAGAAAACATGCCATCCAGAGACAAAATGTTTAATAACTTCTTAATTTAATAAAGATTTGGGCATTAAATTTGGTGTTTTATTAGTTTTAATTATTGCATATATATCTATATATATATCTATATATCTATATATCTATAGATATATATAGATATATATATCTATATATATATATATATATATATAGATATATATAAGTATAAATAAATGGTGGCCGTTAACGTGCTGTGTTAATGCCAGACTCTACTAATCTTTTCTGACGTTGCGTTTGCACGGATGAATATCTGGGGCAGATGTACATCTGGGGGTGAGAACGAATTAGTCTTCCAACCTGTGTAGGCTTCCTGTGAAATTACCTTCGAACATAATGTGCTGACATGGATGCAGCTATAAGCTCAGCTCTATCCACCATGCTACAAATCGTCTTGCTCAGTGGAGAGCCACAAGCTGCCAGCCCATCAGCGTGGCTGATCCTGGCGAGATAACATGTGATTTTACAAACGTAAAAAAAGTAAACTTTTTTTTTTATTCTGGAAGGAATCACTCACTTCCTTCCCTCACTCACTCACTCACTGCCTTCCTTCCTTCCTTCCTTCCTTCCTTCCTTCCTTCCTTCCTTCCTTCCTTCCTTCCTTCCTTTACTCACTCACTCACTCACTGCTTTCCCTCCTTTACTCCCTTCCTCACTCACTCACTCACTGCCTTCCTTCCTTCCTTCCCTCACTCACTCACTCACTCACTCACTGCTTTCCTTCCTTTACTCCCTCACTCGCTCACTGGCTTCCTTCCTTCCTTCCTTCCTTCCTTCCTTCCTTCCTTCCTTCCTTCCTTCCTTCCTTCCTTCCTTCCTTC
>NW_015150625.1:117133-141817 GCF_000732505.1 Cyprinodon variegatus
CTTCCTTCCTTCCTTCCTTCCTTCCTTCCTTCCTTCCTTCCTTCCTTCCTTCCTTCCTTCCTTCCTTCCTTCACTCATTCACTCACTTCCTTCCCTTCCTCACTCACTCACTCACTGCTTTCTTTCCTCCCTCCCGTCCTCACTCACTCACTTCCTTCCTTCCCTTCTCTTCCTCACTCACTCACTCACTCACTCACTGCCTTACTTCCTCCCTTCGGTCCTCACTTCCTCCCTCCCGTTCTTCCTCCCGTTCTTCCTTCCTTCCTTCCTTCCTTCCTTCCTTCCTTCCTTCCTTCCTTCCTTCCTTCCTTAACAAGCCACTTCCACTGTTTGTATAAAGGATACTATTTTACTGTTATAAATGAAAAACAGGTTATTGAGTCCATCCTTTTGTTTTAGGGATACCTTGATTAAGGTCAAATTGGGCTCAACATGTTTGCTGTAACGTACACAGCAGCTTGATTTATTTTATAAAGAAAAGTAAATAATATTTTAATAAGCTGAGTAAAAATAATAATAATAATAATAGTTGAGTTGCAGCTCTTGAAATTAGCATCTATAGAACAGTCAGAATTCAGATGACTCGATGGTTCATCCATCCGATTGCTCTTTTTTTGCCTTTTTCTTTAACTACTGCAACATTTTAGCCAAGAAAAGAGAAAAAAAATGGAAGTTTGGGGAATGACAAACATTGACAGTGTGGCTGTTAAAAGTTCAAGCTGTACAGACTGACAACGACGACTCATTTAAATATCACCAAGGGTGGATTTCTTTTAGTTTCCAATGAAAAGAACAGCAGCTGAAACTTCCCAGCCAGAGTTACAGGACTGGTTAGACAAAGAGCAAATTGAATTTCACTGAGCCAGATTAGGAGTGGAACTTTACTCATAATAGAAAAAACACACTGGTTTTATAGCTACAACAATAAATCTCCTTCAATGTTTATTTAGTGATCATAACAAAAGATTATGTGGTCTTTTTTACTAGATATTTTAAAAGAAAGTTATAAAGTTATTGTTGCAAGCAAATAACAGGTTTTGTGAATGGAAATGAAAAAAAGCAAGCCAGAAAAACCTTTATGCCAAATATTTTACTTTTAAGTTTACCAATTATAAAGTTGTTAAACAAAGAATGATTTCTAGGATGCATTTTTCTTAATTTTAATTTACAAAACATGTTATAAATAATGGAACAGAATTCACTCCATAAAAAACTGGCATGAAAAAAGTTTCAAATTACAAAAACCACAGGAGTCTTTGAACGTAATTGAATGTTTTGTTTTATTTTTACTAAAGGAATTAGTTTACCCTGCAAAAAGCAGGCAAGACCCTAACTGAAAGAAATGAAAACAAGAAACCAGCATTAAAGTCTTAAAATAATAGAAATTCTCTGGTTCTGTTTATTGTTAATAAAATGAAAGCCTTGTTCTTTAGAGAACATCTTCAGGTCTGTGGGAAAACATCCACCGCAGAGAAAGCTGTTCAAAGTAGTGAAGATGCTGCGGTAGGCGATGTCAACAACCTCTTTTAGAGAGCCGGCGGCCAAAATGGTTTCAGTTAAGGATGTTTCTTGCAAGTTTGGTATGTTTGCACAAGTTACCGCATGTTAATTCTCAAACATGCTATAGTATGACACACATCCTGGTGGAATACATCTGTTGTTTTTAGTCTCCAGATGGTTCAAATTCAGCTCTTCTAAAAATTGAATTGAACTTCTGAGCCTCATATTTTCCCAGTTTGACGACAAAGTCACCCTGATGGTTTTGAAAAACCTTTTTAGAAGAGAAAATCAAATAAAGAAACTGATCAACTGTGCTGTAATTGTCTGCAGTTAGCGCAAAAGTAAACCCTCAACAAAGTATTTCAAAGCTGAACCCATTAACAATTAGTGAATATGTGTGAATTAGACAGAAAAAAAGCACAAGGTTTTGACATTTGGTTCCAAAACGTTATGTAAAGAGAGGGAATTCGGCCCATTTGGGTCAGTTTTTTGTAGAAAGAAACCCCATCTGCTGCAGCTTTTTATATACTGTACACTGGAAAAACATTTTTAAAAGTAAAAATTTCCTAAATTAAGTGTATTTACCATTCTATTTGAGTAGGTAAATTAGATAGTTTGCCGATGGAATGAGTATTTTTTACTCTTACACTGCAAAAAATATAAATCTATCTAAGGCATTTTTTCTTAAAATAAGTGCATTTTTTCTTGAATTGAGGGGAAAATGGAGATACTTTGCCAATGGAACAAGACAATTTACATTCAAAATAAGAAAAAGCCATTGTATTGGCTCATTTCAAGTGCATATTATCTAACTATCTTATTTTAAGAGTAAAAATACTCATTCCATTGGCAAATCATGTTATTTATCTGCTCAAATTAAGGGTATATACACTTGATTTAAGATATTTTTACTCATTTCTAGATCGTTTTTGCAGTGTAAAATGAGATAATATGCATTTGATTTAAGACGATGCAATTGTGTTTTCTTATTTTAGGTGTAAATTGTCTTGTTCCATTGGCAAGATGTCTCTTTTACCTGCTCAATCCAAGAACAAATGCACTTATTTTAAGAAAAAATGACTGAGAGAGATTTTGATTTTTTTTCCAGTGTAGAGACAGGTCTTGATTTTATAGGGGCTTAAATCTGCTTAGAGATTTTCAACAAAAACAAAAATATTTTGCAGCACACCATCCAACAAATGAGACAGTAGCAACTCTTCCAGGGAGACAGGGTTTGGAGAATGCTGGACTGATAGTACCTGTCAACAGATTCTCCTGCTTAACCATGTACCACATGTTTATCACATTTAACAGCATGTGTGTACATGTGGTGGCAAGTGATTCCTGTGTGAATAACACGGTAATTACATGGGATCACTTGCATGTGTATCAGATGTGATTCACATGTTTGCATGTAAACAACATGTGTCTAAATAGGAAACACTTGTGAAGAGATGTGTATCCAATGTGAAAAACATTTGATACACATATTTTCACGATTCCCAATTGAGGCACTAGGGATTCACAACTTTTAGCATGTGAATCACATGCGTTTCAACAGGAATTGGCCCAAATCCACATGTTTAAATACTTTTACATGTAATTTAGTTGCATGTGTATCTCATGATTTGACATGTGATTTTAAAATGTGAAATTCATGGGATTTATGTAAGGGAAATCCAACTGAATAACTGGTTGACACTACAAATTTGTGTTTACTTTCGAAACTCCTTATTCCTTTTTTTTGGAACATCATAAGATGTTTACATAGAAAACATATAGCAATACAAGACACACACATAAATACATTTTGACAGATTTTAAAGGGATATTACACAGAGGACAATCTAATGATATTGACATGAGAAAAAATCTTACCGTAATTTGAGATGCACAGTTGAGAAATATGCCATCACAAGTTCCACATGTGATCCACAGTTGAATGGAACATGGAATACATAAACAAAACTGATCGTATGTGGAAAATTTCCTAAACATTTTAGACTTTTTCTACAAGCAATTTATTGCAGTTCATAGAAAGAACAGTTCCCAAACCTATAAATGAACTAGGTCAAGAGGTCAAGAAATGGAAAATACTTGATGCACTCAATGTATACTGGATGTGCAGTGAAACCTTTATTTAGCCAAATTACACAGAACTTCATAAACATAGAGGAACATTCAGGTTCTGCTGAAAAGATCTGGATTAAAAATAATTTCTTACGTTCCTCATTAAGTAGCAGATATTTCCCAAGATAGCTTGGATGCTTTAACTCGATGTCTCGCTTTAAATTTGAAATGGACATGGCTGACGTACGAACGTGTTCATTAAGTCACGATGTGCGCAGTTTGCACAAAAGCTGTTCGATTCTTCCTTTGTTAGTTTATAAACTCTGCCAAGCGCTCTGCAGAACTGGCATCAGAAATACCAGCAGATGAGTCTGAATCGTGCAGACTGGCAGTAGACATGTTGGTCTGTCATGCTGTTTTCGATAATAAGCTCATTATTCTCAGAGAGAAGGTCGCTCTCGTTCATGTTCATTACTTCAAAACAGATCCATTCAGTTCACCTTTCACTAAAAATAAGAACATATTCAGTGAAAGCCGATCATGCACAACACTGTCTAGCATCTGAAGACCTTAAATAATCACACTGGCTTCTTTGACATTTCCTCCGCCTTTAATGATATTATTCATCTGCTAATCCGGATTAATCAACAACTCTAATAGCCTTGTAGGCTGGATTCTGGATTTTTTTGACTTGCAGAACATAGAGAGTTTGAATAAATAAACATTCCTCTGATATATCCTTAACATCTATTGGCTCAACGGAGGGTTGTGTACTCTCTATGTTTATTGTCCAGTAATAACTGATATTAAAAAAATCCCATCATACTCTGAAAGTACTGAACAGTACCGTCATTCTGAACTTCCTAAATTGTTCTAAATTCTCTCATGGTCCCTTTGGTTGATTACTTTTTAAAGTGGTGCCCGGATTCCTTTTTAACTGAATGTATCAAAGACATGCATTGATTTTAGGCATTTGCATCCATCTCCTGAAACCAGTTATTGATGGCCGGCAAGTAGAAATTGTAGAGTCCAAAAAGTACTTAGGGGTAAAAATAGAAAATAAACTGACATTTAAGAGTAATAATAACACAATCTACATGAAATGTCAGCAGCAGAAGAATATTCTTAATAAGATCGTCCATGTCTAAAAAAAAAAGTACAGTACTGAAGAGACTATGCAGGATCTGTATAACAAAAAGCTGCTTCAGGAAGCAGGATTTACCCCGTCTGACTGTTTACATCCTTTACATCATCAGTTCCATTTTCTTCCATTCGGTTTATTGCTCAGGCTCCGACGAGCCAAAACTAACAACTCCAGGAGTAAAAGGTTGATTGCCTGTATTGGACCAGTTTTCACTCTTTTCCTTTATATATGTATGTTTTTATAGGCATGTAATTTTATGTGTTTTCTATGTCTAATTTATGTTGCTGCTTCCTCTGATTCACAACAATTTGCTTAATTGGGGACAAATAAAAGTGACTGAGTGATTGCCTGAATGTGACCTACATCTGGGATAATGGAAGATGAGAATCATATGTTAAATGCATGGTATTTTAATGCGAGGAAACAGGAAACATGTAGAAGATGGGAATCACATATGAACATGTGAAATCCATGGGATCATTTTGTAAGGGTTAAAGAACATATCATCTGCATATGTGTGTATATCCGCCTGAAAATGTCTCTTTTCCTGTCTTTGCAGATTCTGCAGGTGAATCTAGTGATGTCCATCCTGCTCTATGTGATGGCCCTTGTGTACCTATATGGTATCCAGGCATCCAGCATGAACAGCAGCCGCCAGGGACAGCATCAGCAGTCGCCAAGCCCTGACCCCTTAAATTCCCTCATAATCCAGCTGCTTCAAGCCGACCTGACGAGAGAGAGGATCCAGGGGGATCACAGCCAGCAGGGCAGAAGCCGGGATACGGAGCAGCGGGAAACCCTCCCCCCTCTCTTGGAACCAAACTTACCTTTCAGGGATCAGGAGGATGAGGAGCAGTGGGGGGAAGGGGGCCGCAGTGGTGGGACCAGTGAATCGGCTGTCGAGCACCAAGCAATGCTGGTCAGCTCGGACCTCCTGAGAAAGCACAAGAGATACATTTCACCTCGGGTAGTGCTGAGTGACCGGCCGCCTCTACAGCCACCTCCTCTGTACCTCAAGGACGACTTCATAAGCAATGAACTGGAAGGAGCGGTGGGGGGAAATAAGACACGGAAGAAGCGTCACACCGAACACAAGAGTTACCGCGGGGAGTATTCTGTCTGTGACAGCGAAAGCATGTGGGTGAATGACAAAACCACTGCTGTGGACATACAGGGGAATGATGTGGCCGTTATGGCTAAAATTAAATTACCTGACAAGAAAGAGATCAGTCAGTACTTTTACGAGACGAACTGTCGGGACCACCAGTCCCGAGAAAACACGTGTCGGGGAATTGACAACAAGAACTGGAACTCAAAGTGCAAGACGGCACAGACATTTGTTCGGGCACTAACAGAAGATCGAGGCAAAATGGGATGGAGGTGGATACGCATAAACACTTCCTGCATCTGTGCGTTGTCCAGGAAACGTCACAGGACGAAACAAAATTAAGTGAGCTCCACCAATAACTACCTGCGTGGAGTTCCACCTCCTTGTCTGGGATTTTTATTTCCACAGCAACCCCAGCACCACAGGATTAGGTGTCCTGGGAGCGAACAGCAACTTTCTGCTGCAAAAGATACGACTGAAGAAACCCAGCGTCCATTTGAATGCTATTTCAAACCAATGTGCTGCAAGCTGTAATGAAAGAACTCATTTGAGAGTGTTGGAGGGAGGAGAGGCCTGTGCTAAGGAGAACTGTATATATAAATTATTTAAATTATATGAAATGCATGTAGTGATACATGGTTATCTATCTTTATATGATGTATAAATATATTTGTGTTATTTATTGAAAGAAGTCTTCCTTAAAGTGAGATAAGAAAATAGCTTAAAACTGACTTTTAAGGCTATAAAACAAAGCTAGGGCTGCAAAGGTGCTTCACAGCAAGACTTTATAAGTGCCTTCACTGAAGTGTAAGTAACCGGAGACAAATGTGTTGGCAGCGAGTCTGTAATAAAGTGACCCTTTGGCAGGGACTCGTACTGTTCCCCCGACCGACACGCAGCCTGCACTTTAAGCCGCAACGACACAGGTGACTCAGGCAGAGGTTGATAGACGCCCAAAAATGCAGATGTTTAACAAAATACATGAAATATATTTATGGACTTCATAATGATGTGAATCAACAGGGATTCAAGTAAATGCACCCACTGTATCAACTCTTACCCAAGTTTTGCCTCTTGTGGTTTCATTCATTTTCCACCTTGCATAAAACAAGCTGGACATTTTGTATTTAAAAGATACCAGTTTCCCCTTACAGTGCCAAAAAATAGATAGCATTTATAGGATTATACATTCGTTTAGTAGCTTACATGTGTAGTACCATACATTTCTTTTTTTTTTCTATTTCACAACTTTACTATGTTGTATGCAAGCAGTTTGGTATTATATTTTTTCACATTTGGGTGTTAGGTAGTGTTGCACCGATACCGATACCAGTATCGGGCAGGGCCCTGATGCAGCACTAAAATGGTGGTATCGGTATCGGCGAGTACCAACAAATAGGGCACCGATACCATTTTGAGAGCCAAAAGTTTATTCAACTCTTGTCACCCATTCCAGGTAGGCAATAAAAAGTTCTACTGGATTCACTTTGTATTAGTCTTCTTCCTGCTTCACAAAGGTATGGTATCGGTATTGGCCAATAGTGCACAGCCAGGTATCGGGTATCGGTATCAAGGCCAAAAAATGGTATCGGCGCAACACTAGTGTCAGGAGCACTTCCAAATGACCAAAGAAATGCTCGTATGCAGGGGGCAAATGTAAAAAAACAAAATATTACATCCCTTCAAATGTGTCTTGCAGCTCTTGATAAAAATGCCCCTTCTACCACTCGTTTTATGTCAAATGACTTAATTCACCCTTCATGACCCCATTTACTATCTGATCATTTTAATCAACTTTTCAGATTTCTACATCCTGAAGAGGATGTTGTTCATTAGCTGCAACAAAGCTCTTTTGTCTAACCCGTATTGAAAATTGAAAACTAAAAAAAACAAGATCGAATTTGTAGAGGAAGTGAGGAAATTCTCCAACCTAACCGCTAGCAAGAGGGTACTAGCTAAGTTAATAGATATGTTGAAATTAAAAACCAACAGACAAAATGTTCATCTCTGTGGGACCAAATGTTCTGGTAGTTATTTGTGTCTAAATGTTTGTCCTTTTACTCTGCAGAGCTATGTCGCCTAAAGATGAAGTGTTAGCTGGGTTTGTGTCTGCTAGCATGTTTTCCAAACCACCAAAAAAAACAAGGAATTACCATTTTTTGTTGCTGCTCAAACATCCTCTTGTATAAACAATTATTTTATTGAGAAGAAATGTAAAAAATATATATATAATTTCCATAGTTTTATGTTCTTAATTAAGAACATTTTCAGTTTGTTTAATTTAAAGTTAGCTGTATGGCCAGCAATTTCTACCATTTTTTTCCCCCTACAACAGTAACTGCAGTTTTTGTCTACCATAGTGAGGACTCCCTTTAAAACATTGTTAATTATTACATTCTTAGAGTAGGCTCCTATTTGGGGGTTATGAAATTGGTCTGTAAGGAATGACTTGTGGCTGACGTCCATAAACTGGTTCACCAGTTTTAAAAGATTGTCATTGTCGGAACAAATAAAATCAAAAGGATATTAATTTAGGTACAAAACTGACAGATAAGTGAATTCACCATATACGGTAGTAATGACTAGGGTTGCCAACCGTCACTTGAAAAACGAAATCGTTCCGTATTTAGAAATAGTAACTGTCCCGTATTTAGTGGAAAAGGAACCCACTTTGACACGTAATACTGTGAGAGTAAAAAAATCCTCAGTAAAAATGCAATGGAAAATGAAGAACAAGGGCACCTTAGATACAAAACTTATGGTAAACTTGCTCCCGGGCCCTGTCCTGCATTGTGACCAATGAGCTGACAACATATATGTAACGATCCAGAATACCCTTATCCCATTGGTCGAGCCAGGTGTTGCTCACAGCAACACTTGGCTAGTGGGAGAAAATATATAAATAAATGGGAAAAAACAATTACCTAGGTGGAAAAAGTCAGAGATAATATAAAGCACACAGCAAATATGCATCTAATTCAATACAGATTTGAGTCAAATAGTTAAAAAAAAAACTATTTCACACTAAAAGGGGGCTAAAAAAATAAAAATCACCACGCCAGGAGGGTAAAGGGAATCAGGTCAGCTGGCACGCACATGAGGTGGGCCTTTTTTTTTCCAGGGAGTTGGCAACCCTAGTAATGATTACAGAGGCCGTGCAGCCAGCTCTTTTTACGACGCCATGCTGGACCACATAGGACTACCTGCATCCACCATAATAAAACAGCGAGATGTTTTCTACTGTTACTGTGTTGTTTGAGTAATGATTTCTATCATTTTTTATTTTATTGAGGGGGGGGGGAATACTTGATTCAGGCATGACCAACATAAACACAAGGGGCTTTTTACAAAAAAAGATTAATGAGAATAAAAATATCATCCTAGGTCGTAATGTTCTCAGCCTCCAGATCCGTTATAAAGTGTAGATATTAAAACCACAAAATTACACAGTGTTCTTGCAGCACAGAACATAAAAATATGCACAAGGGGGGGCGCATTGCCTTTGGAGCTATGGGTAAGGGAATCAATTGTCACCTTGTTCACATTGTAAGGATTAAATGCCACAGCTGAAGTCCACAGACCAAAAGACTTTTTTGGTAATTTCATGATAATCACAAGCTTGTGAAGCATTCTTTTTATTAAATTATAACCCTGAGGCACAATCAGGTCATCCGGATGTTTTTAAGACCAAATTATAGACAAACACAAGCAACATCTCAGCCAGTGGGAGTCTTTGCTGTCCTCAATCGACGAATATCCAGAGGCCAATCCATGAGCAACTTCTCTAGTTTCCTTATAATAAATATGATTCTGTTTAGAGTTTCTTCAAGAACATCTTCATTCTTCTCTTTTGTCAGGAACATCGCTGTTTTATTTGTATGGTTATATATATAAAAGAAGACAGTGATTATGAAGTGGAAGGAAAGAATGGCAAGATTTCATTTTCTCTATATTCTTTTGATCAAACGTTCTCAGACTGCTGCTTCAGATCATTTGTGAACAACCGGCATCCTTAGAACCAAGGGACGCAGAAAATCTGAATATTGCAGCGGTGCAAACAAATATGGTCATAAAAAGCCACTGTTTATAAAAGAGCGTCACACAGCTGAGCCCGAAAACATATGAAAGTCCGCTCGCTGCTCAGGCAGGACAAAACCGCCATGTCTGACAAAATATCATTATCTTACGTCATTCCAAATACATAACCCCTCTGTGAAATAAGATGGAGGGGCTTAATTCTGCTGTGAAAATGCTTTTTGGTCCAGCAGGGAAATAGACTGGTACAGGGTAAGGACTTTGTACTTGTATGATGCTCTTCAGAAGCTCCACCCCATCATCATGTTTCCTTAATATCAAGTATATATATATTAACTTATTTAATTGTTTTCAATTATTGTCATGGTCTGTTGTCCATATCACACATTAAAAGGCTGAGTGCAATGCAGAAGTTAGATCACAGGTTCTCCCAAGGATTTATTACAATTAAAACTTTTATACTTGTCGTTTTTTGGAGCAGTAATATATTTTCAGGATTTATATTCTACAATGGGTGAGTATACTGAGTCCTGAGATGTTCACTGCTTGTAATAGTGCATTTAATGTTCTATCTTTACCTTCATTAATATTTGCTACACAGTAATTAAGCTAATGTTTTTATTCCATAATGCACACACATATATCCAAGGCTTGATCTGAAAAGCTCAAACTGTAGCTCTAACTTCTTTTCCTAGCTCCTATTCTTAACCTTTCACAGGGTCAGCAAGAACACTAACACTGCTTCCTGTTCCTAGCTCCTTACTGCCAGCAGTATTCGAAGAGCACTTATTATTGCAACCATGGACCTACTTCTGCTATGGCTTAAGTGTTTTTATTGATTTGAAGTATTCAACTTGGTGCTGCATCTAGCAAAATAGAATAGCATCTTGTCCCTGTGACACAGCAACAAAAAAAAAGGTTAATATCTAGTCTTGTATGCTTTCAGGTCTGCTTTGGTGAACAGCGAAACACCATTTATAGCATGAGTCAATTCTAGGATAAAGGCTTCGAAATGCTAGCTTGCTAGCTTAACATATATCAATATACTCCAAACGAAGATAAAAATCCAATAGAAAGATTAGAAAAATGCACTGATAGATGCACCCATCAGATCTGATTGATCTTGACATTTCTTAAAGAATATAAGGTAATACAAAAAAAAATAGAAACATGCAAAGGGGAGTCATGCTGATATAATCCTGTCCTATTTACCTTCCAGCTCACAATTATGTCCAAATTGTTGTAAGTCGGTTATATTAGATCTCATAATAAACTGATATAAAAAGTTAAAGGAGTTAAAATATCTTTTTACACCGCTCTATAAAGGCTAACACTGTTTTCAAATTGGATAATGTTATAATAAGTAGTTTGGACAAAAGTGAGTGCGTAATGCTTTTAGGTGCTCAACTTTCCAACTACCTCAGCTCCTTCGATTCACACTGAAAGGTATGGGTGTAATAAAATACCAACAAGTTCACAGCAAATGCTCTTAGAAATTGCTGCAGATTGTGGTGGAATATAGAAAACCTGTAATGGAATAAGACATTTACTTTTGTATCAAAGTTTATATTAATGAGCCACAATATGTTATTTTAGTTTTACAGTAGTAGCCATTCAAAATTTCCCCACTTTCCTTGAAGGGCCCTTGGCTGGTCCCCTATATTTCTTTTTCAAAGTCGTAGGAAGTCATATTTAAATGTCAAATCATTCTGGCTTAAACATGTATATAAATGTACTCTTTATCCAACGATATTGTCCCAAAAGTTAGGAAAATTTCTATTTAAAAAAAAAAAAGCCCAGTCTTAAAATCTGTGTTGTTGTTTTTTTTGTTATCTTATGCAGGCCAGTCAGTTATACGTCAACTTGTGCACCTAAATTCAGCCAATCATATATCAACGGTCATCTGTCAATCAATTTTTTTTAGTCATAGCATCTTCATTAATATGTCACAGCTAATATACGCAACGGTTAAAATAAGAAATAATAATCCTTTCCTTTCCCATTGAGTTCCATCCCAGTGTTCATGGTGATGGACGTCTGTGTCTTCAGCAGGCGTAGAGCTAACAGAACTGGCAGCGTTGCGAGGCAAGGGCTCAAACATGTACGGCTGTAAGCCTTCTACACCAAACCAAGCTTCTGCCGCCCTGGCGTCCTCTTCCACAACATCTTCATCCCCACTTTCCCCTTCTAGATAAGAAAATGTATGACATCGGAGACTCATCCATGACCTCCGACACAAAACTCTCCTCATCTTGCATGTTTCCTCTGTCCATAGCGTTCCTTCACAGTGTCGTTTCTAAGTCACCATTTAAGTCCTATTGGTCCCAATGTAATTTACCATTGGGAACCTACTAGCACTAAGTTGCTATCTGGTTAGCAAGATGCTTCCGACAATCCGTTCACAATCAAACTTGCTTGCGAATCTTCCGCCAAAACAATCCCGCTGCCTTGATAAACGACCAATCACATTCCCTTTATTCACTCTTGTAAAGTCGTGCACCACTGCGGAGAATTCTTAAATACAACAGTTGGAACAGCCGCTTCCCTACGACTTTAAACATCAATCCTTGTACTAAAATATTCTGTCAGAACTTGTGGACATTAAGATCTAAAGAGAAGCGTCATCTGCTGGTCTGCTTTAATTCAGTGAAAGGGTGGAGTCGAGTAAAGAAATATGCACACCCAGGAGAAGGAGGGGGTCACTCCAGTGGCTGGAAGTTGGAGGGGATTTTGGCTGCCATTCAGCTGGCGTTTGACTGGGAAGGGCCATTATGAAATGCTGCTAATGTAGCTTAAGTTTTTCCTGAGGGTCTTTGATAGTAGCAGTTCCTTCTTAAAACTTCATCAAACGTCTCATGTCCGCAGTAAAAGTTACTCAGGACTGAAGAGCTAGAGAAATAGTCTGGGAGGAAAAAAAGAGTAATGCAGCTGAGGCACGTGATTGACAACGATATAAATCAGCTCTTATCAAATTCCTCAGAGGTTACTGCAGGGCGCCAAGAACTGTAATAAAGTGTGTGTGTTTTTTTACTTCACAGTTCCTAAAAGGCAAAGCAGTATTTCACACATAAAACAACTGACTTCCACTCTGCTCTTTAGAACCAGAGTGTTTTCTTTTAAAGATTTATGGCTTCTAATGTGGATTTCTAGATGTTTCTGGAATGAAAGCTTTCTTTGTTCACTAAGTTTTGGATCCAGTCTATAATCTCTAACGACAACACATCCGTCTACTAGTACTGGTTGAAAGTGTGAACAGCAATTCTCCTTCGTTTGTACTGCGTGAGAACGTCTGGGCTCAATGTTTTTACTGGTACTGTATTTAGAAGAATTTTTTCAAACATGTTTTCTTGTTGTGAGCTTTGTTGTTCTCACCCAAACTGGCCAAATATATAATGTTTCCAAGACATTCACAGTAATCATGTCTTTAATGGTAAAAGAATGAAAAAAATAATAGGCTAAAAGGAGATGCTGGTAAGAGCTTGATGGGTTGCCTAGTGACACAATGGCAGCAACATCATAACTTTGACATCTGATTCTAACAAGTCCAGGCGGGTTTTTCTAACCTTTGATTAAATAAACAAAAGGCAACCTGCACTAACAACATACCAATCCATATAAACCATAAATAAAACTTTGTTATAGACTAATTCTGTCTCGGAACTCTACCTTTAACAGGTAGCATAAGGATCCTCAAGCTTTAATACAGTTGCTAGGCAACGGGTAAGCAGGGTTCTCCCAAGATTCACATTTGGAGTGTAAATATAAGTGACATAAGTGGTTCATGCATTGAGTAGATTTAGTTTCATTAATCAAAGACATGCTTTTAAATTAAAAACAAAATGCAATCCAGAAACTGAACTTTGAAAAATCTTCATAATCAGCAAATAGGTTTTTAGAGTAAAATACTTGTTCTTTTTATACATTTTGTTATTATTGTTTAATAATTTTAGTAAGATATTTATTATATTGAGTTTAACAAACTTCACTTGTTTTGATTTTACAGATAACATTCTCTTTACCGCTATGGAGTAAAAAAAATACAGTATGTAAATGGAAAGAAAAAAACAATCCAGAAATGAAACTTTAAAATTCCTCTTAATAAAAAAAAAAGAGGTTTTCAGGGTAACTTTAATAACTTATTATTAATTTTATTTTTTAAATCCAAAATGTTTTTATTTTGTATTTTTTGATATGTATTTTAAAAAAAGTGTTATTTATTAAATTTTTTTTACCAGTTTGATATGCTACAACTTTTACTTTTTTTTAATCTTCTTTTTTTTTTTAGATTGAGAGTCACGAGTTGCTTTTTTTCAAATGCTTTTTACCAATTGCATTATTTTAACTTTAAGCCCAATAAATTCTATCACTCTTTACCAAATTACTGCTTTTACTAACATTCAACAGACCAATAAAAATGCATCTTTATTCCAGAGGAAAGCATTCCCTAGAGATGAATAAAAGATGATTTGTGAAACTCTATTTGAAAGGAAGGGAATTTTTAAAACTCGAACTGAAAAATAAAAATGTGAAAAAATAGAATCTGTAAAAAACACAAATTAAATAAATAAAAAAAACTTTAAAATGTTTAAAAAGCATTGTTAAGAAATTATAAAATCTGAGAACACGTTCTTTTTGCTTAAAAAGGTTTTTCAGTTTTATTTCTGGATAGATTTTTTTTTTATTTCAGTTCTGTGCTTGCAACAATAATTGAACAAAATTTACTCCGTTGTTGTTCATTTTACAGCCGAACAGCTGAAATGTTTACAGGAATGTCCAAAAATCGGCCAATGTCGTACAGATTTTCAATGATTCTCAGCTTCAAAGCAGCTGATTCTAATGATTGCAGTTCACCAATAGCCTGTTAATCAGCTATCAATTGAAATCAGCTGATCTGAAGGAGGGAAACCTCTAAAACCTGCAGGACATTAGCCGTTGAAGACCGACTTTGGACTGAATTAGATCATATCTGTCACTTTTTTATAATATATACCAGTCAGATTCCACAGATTCACAGATTCAGATTCACAAGATGTGGAAACTATCTTCACAGATGCTCTGCATCAGTCTGGCTGAACTGCAGCTTTAAAAAAAGATGATTAAGCAAAATATCTAATCGGCGGCTGAATTCAAATGCATGTAGAAAAAATTTACTTTTACAACAACACACAAAAAAATGTGTATAATTATCCCTCCATGCTACATTTGTGTTGGCCTGTTACATGAAATCTCATTACTGCAGTGTGGCTGGGCACTATTCCTCTTACATTACTTTTAGAAGCACTGAGGGACGGCAGCACTCTGAGAATGAAGAGCTCTGTTTAGACCAGTAAGATGTAAGGAAATGTTTAAGTGTCATTAACAGCTTCTTGTGGGAGGAGAAAAGTATTTCATTACTCCACCAAATGATCAAAGCTGACTAACTCCGCCTACTTCCCTAAATAGATTATGGCTCAAATAAATAAAATCAGGGGCAATTAAAATAAGACTAAATAGTGAATGCCAAAATGTTTTGCAGTAAAATATATGATCCACAATACTGTATGATTGCAAGCCTAACATAAACTGTCTGCACACACCCTATCAGACACAGGCTCTTAGGTTTCACTGGATTCTACCACATAAAGGGAGTCAGTGAAAGGGTTTCGTCTGGGCCTTTGCTATTATGACACTGAACTGTGTGAACTAGAAACACATGTTTCCTGCAGGCGGTTTTGATCTAAACTCAAGAGCTGGATTATTCACTCTACGCCGTCGATCTCTATCTACCAGTAGAAAAACGTGCTTGAAGCTGTGAAGAGAAATGTGACTGTCTCCCTATGGTCTCACTGTGTCCCTTGGCTCACTAGATCTCATCAAATGTGCTGCTCTCCACCAGTATGATCTCATCTATACTGAATGTGTTTGTGTCACGAGGTTAGAGTACAACAAAGTAAAGAGTATGGAGATTAGGCCGTTCTGTGATCACAGAAGGAGATGTTCTCAACCTTAGCTTGAGGTAACAGCGCACTCAAAGGTTTACATACACTCCTACTCAGCATGTATTCGCACCATTCTACAGTATATAAAGAGTGCAGTTAAAAAAAAAAATCTATTTGGTGTGCATATCTTTTACCGGATTTCAAGGATTCATGTTTCTGGCAACATCACCATGACCCAGGCATAATTTGGGTTTCTTATCTGCTATAGAAGGTCCTATATTATGCTTTTAACATCTTTCAAAGTCAACTTTAGAGACTTATATAATGAATGAATTCCTTTGTATTTTCCATGAACCATCATTGTTTGGTTCCAACCCATATGAAAGGCAAAGCTGCTTTTCATAACATTATGAAAGTAGGCTTTTCTTGGGAAGGCAATCCAAGACCTCTTATGGCTAAAAACACATTTTCACAGCTTAGACAGCTAAAAAAAAAAAGTCTCAACTTTGGGCAGGAAGGATAGTGCGCTACCTCATCACCACTTGCTGATCGGAAAGTGGGCATTTGTCTACTGTGCAGCCGCAGCACGGTCAAGGTAGGTGCTTCCTCAAAGGATTGGTCTAACCTTTTCCTTTATACGACAGAGATGGCCACTGGTTTCTCCAAGAAAGTAGTTTTTGTGGCATAATAACATTGTTAAAGTTGATTTTGCATCATATCTTCAACAGGGGGATCCGCGACCCCAAGGCGGTCAACGGAGGTACTGCATGGGAATTGAGAAAGTTGGTTGATTAGACTTTTTTTATTCTCCCTGCAATTTTTTCCACTAATTGAAATGTCTTTAAATCCACATTAACATGAATTCAACACACTGTAGTAAACAGATAAATGAAGGCAGAAGATGTCTTTCAGTCATCAATGCACACATTCAGCGACACACAGGAGCTCTTTCAAGCTGGGCACCGTTTCATTCACAACACCTGTCCCATCAACCAGGAATCAAAATCAGAAATACTTTAATAATCCCAGGGAGGAATTACTTTCATTACATGACTCCATCTGTAATAGAGGGACTATAGGACCAGTTTGATATAACACTATTTCATACAATATATATAACTAGGGGGTCCCCGCTCCATCACGCCATCAGTTTGGGAGTCCTTGGCCTGGAAAACGTTGAAGACCCCTCGTATAGGTCGTTTAAATATAGAAACAATCAGCAAGGCGTACAAAAATAATTACAACTGGCTTGGAAAAGGATAAAGTAGGTTGACAGTAAGTTTCTGAACAGGTAGAGACCTTGGCCTCATTGAGAACGGAGGAAACCTGCCTGATAAGTGTCAAAAAAACACAAGGTTTAAAAATTATTCATACCATTTCTTTCCCAAAGAATGGTCAAACATCTTTAAAGGCTATCAAAAGAATGTGTTGTCTCCAAATGGGTAAGAAAACACCACTGTCTAATGAATATCCAATATTAATGTGAAACTAATTCCAAAGACGAGTGGCAGCCTTTTTATGGAAGTGTTTGACCAGGTAATAACGTGAGACCATGGAGTAAATCTCTATAATGGAGCAGCAGAGTTTGTAACTTCTAATGACCCAGGAATTGTACAGAAGGCTAAAGCTGTCTTAAGGAGACGCACATACAGGCAGAGCTGGGATTTGCTGCTGTAATCTCCACTCTAAGAGGATTTTAACGCTTGTCAGGCTACAGAGGAGAACATATCAGCAACACCTCTATTGGGTTAACTTTGTGTGCCCTCCCCTGTAAGGTTAGATCTCTATAATAACACATAGTCAAGGGTGGGAAAATATACCCTGACTTTTCTTCATTTTTTTCCTTTAAGACTTAACTCTAAGGAAAGCACAGTAGGTGTCCATTTTTGTGTCTTATAGCGGCGGCTCAACTTGCTAATAATGTCAACCAGGTCCAACTGGCATTAGCGGTGGATCATGTTAAAGGTCATGGATCGAGTAGCAGGAGGTAAATGTTGGTAGAAATAATAATAAAAAAATAAATAAATCTTGCAAGTAATTGAAATTGAAAATCTAATTATTTACTTTCTCACTGATACTGATTTCCTTTTTGCATGTTTGGTTTGAAAAAAACTGGCAACTATTTTGGGGCTTTTTATACCTGCTCCACTGGATGTGGTTGTGGTTCCACTTGACCTGCGAATTAGGATCTTAACTCCTGCATGTTTGACAAACAAGAAAGGACAATGGATTAAACCAGGAAATAGGATTCTTCAAGCATTTGGCAGACGTGGGTTTAAAGAGGACGAACTGAAGTTTAAGCCTCTCAATCCTTCATTGACACCTGTGAGGTTTTTTTTGTTGTTTTTTCTTTTTTCACATTTGCAGCGAACCAAAATGACCAGCCAAACAAACTTGATTGGTCTCAGACTTTTGTAGCAGTTGCACAATATTTGGTAGAAACATGAAGGTTAAGAAAGAAGGTCAGGCCACCAGTCAGGGTGATTTTAGTGTTAGTGTAATTTTTTTCCTGAAAAACTTTCCACCTAGAAGGGTTGAAAATTATTGAAAATCAATGGATTTCAACACCTGATCCTCACTGCATGTAAGGGATGGAGGGCTCAAGAGTAGTTTTGGCCTCAGGACATTTTTATTCCCTGGCTTAGCTCTAAGAATGCGTTGCTTCGGTCTTGGGTTTGGTCTTGTATTGTTCTGCCTAGAAAAAAGTGGTTGAGGCCGGATAAACACCCTGTAGTTTTTTTTGCAGTATGATAACATCTAAAAACAAGAAAAATAAATAAATAAATAAATAAATAAATAAATAAATAAATAAAGGAACAAGGAAATAAAGTCAATGCCAAGGAAAAGCAAAATGTTGACATTGCAGGTAAAAAAAAAATTAAAATCTTGCAAATTACAGCAAATTCCTTTGTCATTTTGATCTGGTCTGCAGTGTGGAAAAAGGCATTAATAAATATATTAGTTGAAAAAAATCTGTTTTTGTCCCTTTATTTCTATTATAAAAAGTAGTAAATTATTAGTATCATAATGATGTATTACCAAGAAGTAGTTTTAATTGAAAAACAAAGCTTGTTTATAATTTTTTTATGCCGTAAATTGTAATTCTTTTGTTTTTGTTTTTTTCTAGAAGAGAAAACAAAGCTAAGAAGTTTTTTTGCAGAGTACATTTGAACGAATGATGCAGTTTTGTTAAACTGTGCCTATATGTTCGGTCATGCAAAGGATCATGGGCAGATAGTTCCTACCTGCAGCAGATGCTGGTACATTAGGAGTTCCCTATGCTAACTTAGCCGACGCTAGGAAGCATACTGGTTCTTGGTCCTAGCTCCTTCATAACTTCCAGCACTATTCAGATAGCACTTATTATGATGAATATGGACGCAGTTCTGCCGTTGCTTGTGTTCTTACCAATTTGAGTTACTTGGATTGAACCAATGATTCTTTACACAAAGGTTAGCGGTGGTGCGCTGCCAATAATCCTTCTGTTTAAAACAAGGACTAAGAATGGAAAACAAAATTGTGTTAAAAAATATATATATAGCTACTTTCATCCAACCCTTTTTTGTAAGGAAATAGACAAGACAGTTCATAAAGCCCCTGTCAGATCTTGTCTATTTAGACCAGCGTATGCCTGATGTACGAGAAATCTGACGAAAACGCTGGCAGATGTTGGATAATGGATTATGGGTACGTTTTGTATGAGTGATGAACATGCTGAAGTACGCTGATACACGTTGGCATATGTCGACATACAGCGAGAACGTTGAGTATGCCATAGATATGCTCATACGTGGGGCATTAGTCACAGGTAAATTATCTGATTGTGACATATGTTACATACATAAGTGGTGGCCTCTAGCTTTACCTATGAGTAACTTGTGCATGACTTATACACAACTCCTCCAACGCATGTCAACATATTTGATGTGTTCCAGAAGACAGCTGAATGTGTTTCCCACCTTACAGCTACTATATAATGGCGTATTGGTATAAAAGGGGTTCACAGGAAGAAACCATCAGTTCTGCTACAGACTTCATCCCCATCATAGGGTGAGCGTGAAGGTGAATGGGATGGATCCTCCCTGCGTTCATGGCCACCACCAATAAACTTTCCAACAGACATAACACACAATCTGTTGCAACTGCAAACCTTCTTTCTTACATTTTCTATTTTCTTTTTATTTGTTCTTTTTTTGGGTTTGTGAGCGGTAAACAGCAGCTAGGTTAATACCGCAATCAAAGACATTTTTTATGTAGGACGGGCGCATCGCTGTCTCCCTCAGGAGCAGCAATGCACCTGAGGGGAGAAGCTTTAATTGATGCTTTGTAATGCCAATGAAATTATGCTTGTGCATCTTTGCACGGGCATTACACTTCCATGCGTTATGCATACGTAAGTTAGGCTGTAGATGGCCATAAGTTCTGGAATTGTTATAAATACGCAATATATATGCCCAAAATAAATAAATAAAAAATACATAGAAAGTTCAGCATATGCCGGTATTTTAGGAGATTCTGGGCATACACTGGCTAAATCAGCAAGGTGTCACAGGGCCCAAGAAAAAAGGAATTGTAAATTGAAGAAAAATAACTTACTCTTTCAAATTATAGTATATTTATTATTGACCTTATGAGCTGTTATCAGTAGAGGGTCCTGTAAATATAGTGACAATAAAAATACAGGGGTCATGTTGGTGCACTTAGACATACTTTAGAGCAGCAACAGGAAATGAGTTGTTTCTGTTTGCTGGGATGATTGGCAGGTTAAATTTCCTGAGGTGTTGGGTGGTTAACCTGTAGTTTGAACATGACACTTAATGCTCCACTGGCCACCCACTGGGCCCCTCACAGGCAGCATCAGTTCTGTCCCTGTTCATCATTAACAACACCTTCATTCATTCAAATATTTTACAGCTCAGGTTCAAAACTGTCCTTGTTAATTTATCATAATTTGTCTGAAATAAGGTTCAGTTTAAAGTTAAAAAAAAAGTGTCACTGATGAACTTTTATACAAGGCCCTTGATACAAAGGTAGAAACTGTGGCATGAAAGCAAAAAAGGCTGATTTACATACCGTTTTTTTTTTGTTTTTTGTTTTTTGTTTTTTTTTATTATTGTTTTTTCTTACTAAATGTCATCACAGTGATATGAAAGAGGATTATGGCCACTGTAAAAAAAAAAAAGTTAAAATTTTATTTCAGTATAATTCAGTCAGAATTCTGAGATTAAAGTAAGAATTCTGAGAAAAAATGTCAGAAATCTGAAGTTAAAGTAAAAATTCTGACTTTTTTCGCATATTAAACTAAAATAATATTAAAAAATCAGTTTACTTTTTTTTATTTTTTCGGTGGCCCCAATCCTCCTCCGCACAGTGATGCAAGCTCACACATTAAACTCCATCATGTTCAGTAGTCCAAGGAGTGTAAGTTTTTAGAGAAAAAAAGAAGAGGTTATTGATCCTGTTTTTTTTTTTTACAATTAAAAATCTAAAAATTATTTGTTCTTAATATTTTGAAAATCCAATGTTCCATTTACAGCTTTTAATTTTTTGGGCAAAAGTCTAGAGTCTGAAATTGTTGCTGATAGCAGCTAAATTAACTGAATGCATTTGCAATTTAGATAAACTCTGACCAGATCTTTTAATCCATGCAGCAGATCCACATTAAAGCAATATAATACATGAGGATAGAAGTTCACTGTAACATAACAAGCAAGAGAAAACGGTACAGAATTGTTGCTAATGCTCTTACAGATTGATACACCACACACTCTGTCCAAGTCCAAGAGCTCCAATCTCTGTGGATTCTCCATCTTTTAAAATAACTCGACTCACCTCCTGTGAGTGCCTCCTAAGTGAATCAGTGAAACTAAAACCATGTGTATCCCACAAAGAGTCTTATATGTTAACAAAAATTTTTTTTTTTTACATGTGCCCTATTAATAGTTGGCCTGGATCGGGGGGGATTTACCATTAGGCAATACTAGGCAGTTGCCTAGGGCCCCAAGTTCCTGGGGGCCCCACAAAACTCTGTTTACATGTATGGTCAATACAACTATTACTTATTTGTGCACATTAATTATGTTTTTGATAAAAATCTTTTCCTTAAGATTCCATCAGAATGCTTATAATATTAAGTGTGTCTATATCCGCCCCAGCCGCCTTCAGTGTCCGCCATATTGGATCAGTCCATTTGCTGCACATGTTCAGAAAGGTCCAAACAGACAGCAGCAAAACATTTGAGAACAAACGATGGGAAGAGCAGTGTTGCCAACTTAGCGCTTTAGTCTCTATATTTTAGCGACTTTTCAGACCCCTCTAGCACTTTTATTTCAAAAAGCACCTAGCGCCAAATCAAGCAACTTTTTTCTGCCTTTAGAGACTTTGGAGTCTCCAGAGGCAGAAGCAACGAACTCTGCTCTCCAGAGCAAGTAGATTGGTAACCCCGCCTCCTGCTCTCCTCTATCTTGTCTGCTGTCATGATTCAGGCAGCTGTTATTTCATCCAAATGCAAAATGGAGAACAGATAAGCAGATCATGGCTTGTCTACAGATAACAGGTGAAAGGTGACTTTTGATGTCACCTTTTTGGAAAGACAGGAAGGAGCAATCAGTTAAGTGAGCTCAGTGCTTGGGAAAAATCTTTCATTCCTTTTGAGACAGCATGAAAAGTCAGCTGAGTACAAAACATAAACAGGAAAAAAACAAGAAAAGGGACAAGAAGAGAGTGAAAAAATGTAGTAGAAATATTGTATGCCTATTCTATTAAAATTTCTGTATTTGTATAATGGGTCTATTTCGTGTTGTCTTCTCAATGCAGAGCCCCCCCTGCCTGTCTTTGTCCCAAATTTCCACCCCTGGCCTGGATGCACTCAGAGGAACAATGTGTTCAAACTGTCTGCCACCAGTCAGTTTCTGTTCAGTAAAGACACCGCAGTCATGTCAGCAAAACAGTTCTGGATGTAAGTTTACTGTTGAAATTATTTTTCTGTTTCTTTGCAACCCATCTAGGTTTCTCTAAATCTGCTCGGCATACCTATACCTTCTAAAAAAAAGCCATTCAACCTTTCATTTTGATATTTACTTCTTATAAACTATTTCCAAATTAAATCTGTCTGTCTGCCTGTCCGTCCATCCATCCATCCATAATCAGAAGGGTAAATGGGTGTGTTGAGGCCAAACTAGGCTTCAGCATGATTCATTGAGACATTTAAATAAAAAAGACAAGCCTTAGACCCCTCAGCCTGGCCTAATATGGGTATAGTTCTTTCATGTTGGAGGCCGTTGCTTTTAAAGACAATCCTCAAATCCTGCTCACTCCTAATACCCAGATAATATCTGGATTTGTGGCTATGCTGTATGGAATGAACAGGATGGATGTTGGCACTAAGACTCTTGTTGTTACGGTCGTAGACTTACAGAAATTCCAGCAGAGTGAGTGAAAACTAAGTACGTTTTTCTCCTTCTGAGGTCTTATTCTGATTCAAAGTGCAAACATCCATTTAAAGGTAGTGCTGAATAGTCTGTAGTTCCTCTGACTAAATGTTTCTGACTTGTTCGCAACACTGAAACTGCCCTGAAAATCCCTGGAGGCTGAAATGCTGCACTTCAATTTTCATTTTTCACAGTGATATGTCACTGCTTTGCTTTATTTAAGGAAATTACATATGAGCAACAAAAAAAAAAACAAAAAAAAAAACTTTTCCTAATATAATAATATAATTTTAATTTAAAATAATATTTAAAACTGGAAAAGGGTTTTGATATAGTTATAAGATTTGAATGAATAAAAAACGTATTACTGAAGCCTCAACAAAAAGCATACAGTCATCGTTAAAAACTATTAGAGCACACTTTTTTGCTGCTTTTGTTGTATTCTGAAGATAATGTAAATTTTGATCAAGACTCTGCAGAAAAACAATACATTGGATTAACTGTTTTGGAGAAGCCCATGAAGAGCAATAACAACATCTAACAGGAAGCCTAAGCAGAAAGATAAATTTTAAAACTCATTGCAGAAAAAGAAATAGCCAGAATATATTTCTTTAATTGCAGGAAATCTTGGGTAACTGTGATGCAAACAGGCATCTGCATTCCAGTAAAGGTGGAATAAAAAAGAATTAAAAGAAACAGGTACAGGAAAACACTAGAGAATATCAGACTGGGAAAGAAAGAGGGAAAGCGGATGGATGCAGACAACATGACGATCTTGCAAAAAGGTAAATAAATCGAGTTGCTTCTGACAGCTTGGGAGGCAAGTAGAAAACAAAATAACCAAGTAAGACTTTTCAGTGGAAAGCTGCGTAGCAAACTGATCGGATTTATTTTATTATTTTAGTATTTATGCATTTAAGGGAATGAGATTGCTGCTAGCATTATTAATCAACACAAGGTATGGAGTGCCAGATGTAAACAATTATTTATTTCTTTTTAATAAAAAAGAAATAAATAAATAAAAAATTTAAAATATAAATAATATATATTTATATATATACACTATATATATATATATATTTATATGTATATATAAATTATTTAAGTCTTACATTGAAATATATATCCTTAATCATTATGTCAAATCCAAATCTATATCTGAAATCTAAAAAATTATTTTTTTTTTATTTTTTTATTTTTTATAAATCTTTTGATTGAAATGTCAGAGGGAGAAACAACAAATGGTCATCATGGTTACAAAAGACTTTTCGTTTTTCAAACTTAAGACACACTCAAAAACCACCCCCTCCCATCCCTCTACATATATATGTTTAATATAAATGTTAAAATGTGTAAAATATATCTTAAATCCATATTTATACATATTTCTAATTTATATTTTAAATTGAGAATAATAGAAATGGGAATTTTTATTTTTTTTTGTTTAATTCTTACATTCAGCCCCCCATAGAAGGTTTA
>NW_015150625.1:141840-145403 GCF_000732505.1 Cyprinodon variegatus
ATTATTCAAGTCTTAAATTGAAATATATATCCTTAATCATGATGTCAAATCCAAGTCTATATTTGAAGTCCAAAAATTACATTTCAATTGAAAATATGTATCTTAAATCATAAACCTATTCTATAAATCTAAATATATATATATATTTTTTCTTTTTTAATAAATCTTTTGATTGAAATGTCAGAGGGAGAAACAATAAATGGTCATCATGGTTACAAAAGACTTTTCGTTTTTCAAACTTTAGACACACTCAAAAACTTTAATATAATTGTTAAAATATATCTTAAATCCATATTTATACATATTTCTAATTTATATTTAAAATTGAGAATAATAGAAATGGGAATTTTTATTTGTTTTGTTTAATTCTTACATTCAGCCCCCCATAGAAGGTTTATATTTTTATAACAATTGAAACTATACATGTAATTAAATATATAAATTGTATTTTTTTTTTCCCCCACTGAGACAGAAAAAACGCAGCAGAAATATAGTCGAATATATAATGTCTCTCAAAGACTCCTCCTTTACAGTACGCTGGGACTCTGAATCCCGGAGCACTGATTTATGTAGCATCTCAAATTCCCCTGAAAACTTATTTTACATGCTGCAAATACTATTTTCTGTGACATTTCCACCCTTCTCTTTATCTGTGTTATGATATTATTTTATCGCTCTTGAAACAAGGGTTTCAAATCCTTGTTTTAAAATCTGCAGAAAATTTTGGGAAATATAAAATCATAAAGATTATTTTTCTTGGCTCTGTGTCAAGTCTTGTATGTCTATTCCTGCTCTAACCCAAGACAGCAGGAGATGTTTGAGCCTCCAGCCTTGGTGCAGAGAGGTCTTCTCAACAGGATCTGTGCTCCCACAAGTCTGACGTAATGTTATTTTAGTCGCTGTTAGAGAAGAACTTTGACCTGGGAACTAGAAATAGTATTTTATTAGCTCTCACTGCTTCGGCGGCCCAGTTTTGGTCATAAACTCCATGTTTTTCTTTCCTTCTTAATCATCAACTTCATCTTTCTCAGAAAAAGAAAACACTGGCCTCAAGAGCTGATGTAACACTTGATGGATGACACTTATTACATTTCACTTCACAAAAACAAGTTATTTTGCTCCAAGTTTGTTTTCCAGATGACTTTTAATAGTTTTTAAGGCATTTAAGGTAAATTTTAAGATAAATATACAACCATATACACACTGTATAAAAAAATAATAAATACATTTTATTTCTCAAACTCTCATTTAAATTTTAACTGAACTTTTTCTGTCTCAGGTTGCTTTAATAATATTTTTTTTTAATTTTCAAAAATATTTTTTCTTACGATATGTAAAAATGTAAAGAACTCCTATATATGAAAGAAGTTACAAAAACAAAAAGGTTCAAAACAAATGTGTAAGTTGCAATGATTATGATAATAAACTAATCTGCTTAGGTGTTCCCTTATGTGTTTTATATATGGTTGCCAAACTTTGTTCTAAAACAAGAGAAGAAAAAGAGGCAATTTTTATTCACTACGTCTTTCCACATTTTGACAACAGCAAAACATTTTCTTGCTTCGTTTTAAAAAAGAGTATATTTACCCTCATTCATATAAGCACGTTCCTCTAGAGCTAAGGCATTAGATATTTAGACAGCCAGGTCTTCAGATGTAATTTAACCATAAATTTACATGATCTTGCGATAATTCATTTTTGCTTCCAAAAAGCAATAAACTGTTGCTGTTTTTGCGGGTAATCTCTCTTGGCCAACATCCTGAAGGAAAAATCCCTAAAATACATAATTTTTAAAAAGCAGGTTTCATAAATCAGATTTTTTTAGGCCGAGTCTATTTTTGTCTTTTTGCCGTTAGTGCGCTTTTAGCATCGATATCCATGGCTTTTAGTAAGTGACACCCCTGATCTCTGGATTGTCAGGAGGAATGGGCCACAATCACAGCAAACTCTTGTTGGGAGACTTTGGATGAATATCCAAAGAAACACAGATTTATCACCACATCTGAATTTAAAGTAAGCCTATCAAATAGGTAGAGTTCCACTTAAAAGAGGGTCGATAAAATCAGATTTAAAGTCAGTGAGATAAAAGGGTTATGTTTTTTTTTTTTTTATGTAACCAGCATGTTTAGATGTTTTTGCAAAAAAAACAGGAGTATTTGAAGAGGAGCATGGTCCCATCTCGTCTGAATATAATTGCAGGAATTTTTGCAGGCATGTACACGAAGGTATGTGTGTTTCGTCTGAAATGCTCATCAGATAAGCTTTATAAGCATTTTCTGTATTTCTCCTTAACCCCTACTGATTTGCCTATAAAGATATACTTAACGTGTGTTTTAGACAATAATAATAAAAAAACTGGTAACGCCAATATCAGGGTCACATTCAGCATCTATGGCTGACTAAATGGACAGAACCTAAAAGGAGGGTTGTTGCTAATAAAAAATGACCCCTCCCTAGAAATCCAGTATTTTTATTAGATAATCTTTTAGTGTTACTCCATTCCCCTAATCGTCATATTGTGTTGTCCTGTTTAAGTTTTGCAGATACTAATCCTTGTTAACTACTCTGTCTTCTTAAAGGTTTTTTTTATCCATTTGACCAACAGAGGTAACAAAAGAAGAAGAGCTGTAGTGAAGTATTTATTAAGCATCTACTCACCTCTAAACGAGATACTGCCTGGTGATGTAGAGGAATGGTTACCAAATACCAGCTGTAGGACCATGTGTAGACAACATTTCTGAATTTTAACCCTCTACGTACTAACCTTTGCTTCATCTACATACTTTACTATTTTAATCAGGTTGTTAGGTTTAAAATGATCAACAATTTGTTGTAGCAGTTGTAACATTTAAAAAAATATTTATTTTCTATGTAAATATTGTACAGTAAAAACACAGTAAGCTGTTGAGTTTTAATTAATTTAAATGTAATATTGTCGCACAACTTTGATACGTTTTTTTCCTGTAATACATTGTGGGTAAAATATAATTGCTAGGTCCTATAGCGTTGAAAAATAAATAAAATGGCAGCTGTTCCCAGGAACAGCTCTCAAAACTTCCACAAAATATGCCGTTCACAGTCTTATGTTTACATATTTGCACCATACATATTTGATGCTCTGAACTTCCATATCAGTGTGGTTTTGCACCATTTTTTTTCTCCCACACTGTTTACGTTAGATTCCTGCTGCACTTTGTGGAATGGAAATGTTCTGAAAGCTTTAAAATAATTACACTTTGTTCTGTATACACTCTGTGTATACAAAATGACAATAGAAGTTGTCTAAGTCTTAAAGGAAAAGTCTGGTCATATTCAGAATACAAACTTCTGAAAGTACTTTAAATATGAGATTGTTAGGTTTATTCAATGATGATTATAAAATTAATGTATGTACATATAAACATTGAAGCAAGGAGATGCTTCCCTCTGCCTTGTGATTCAGTCAGTGGAGCATCCTGTCTTATGACCTGATCAATTGTCCTTTCAGAACAATACTCTGTTTTGTAACCATGTGTTATGTTCTGTTAATGAATAAGGCACTGCAAGGAGGGGGGTTGGAGAGA
>NW_015150625.1:146268-150689 GCF_000732505.1 Cyprinodon variegatus
TTTTATTTTTTTTACTGATTAATGCTAAATTCATTAAATCGCCACAAATGTATTAGTTTCAGGTATAGATAATGATCCATTGATTATTCTTGCTGACCGGACTTTTCCTTTAAGCCTGTTAGTAATTTTGCTATTTGGGTATTGCCATACCAATTCATCTTGTTCACAATAGTTTGGTGTTTTATCTTGCTCTGTGGTTTATTCTTTGTCACTTGAATTTAATTCATCTTAGTTTAGTTTCTTTCATGTCTGTTTTTTGTTAGATGTTTCCTGTAGTTGTTGCTCTTTTTCTTTTATGTTCTTTTTTTCTTTTTCTGAGAAATTAGTGTTTTAATTTCAACCCAATTTACATTTATTTCCACCCTTGATCAATTATTTTCAGTAAGTTCTTGCATCAATAGCTGTGGCATTGTACTGTCAAAAACAGCTTTTAGTCCCTCCCTGTTTTCTTTCCCACCTGATTTAGTCACATGATACAAACAGGAGTCAGTATTGCATAACCATCGGGCTTGTATTAAATGGTGGTCTAATAATTTTTTTTCCATGACTGTATAGCCATAACCTGAGATGAGAGAGTGACTACAGAGAGAAAACATGCACATAGCCACAAAACCACCCCAGGAATGTCACACATTCTTTAATGAAATACAATACCACATATAAACAATCCAGAAGCTTCAGCGCAGCAAGAAACCATGTTGTACTATAACTTTTTATTTACTGATCACACTGATCTGTATGATTTCTATTAACTATTTAAATAAGTCCTGAAGAACGGGCCAGATTCTATCATCTATGGTAAATGTTGTTGAGGCCAGCAGCCCAGCTAATGCCTCCCTCCGATCACAGCTAAAGAGAACTAGGCTAGATGAAGCAGATAGAACATAAGGTTAGAGTTTAAACTAATAAATAATGCAGAAATGAAGAATAGAAATAGAATGATGAAAAATGGTCCCTATGTCCTCCAGCAGCCTACGCCTATAGTAGCATAACTATAGAGATAGCTCAGGGTAATCCAAGACACAATGCGCTTTGTCAAAAAAGATTTTAAGACTAGCCTTAAAACTAACCAGGTGTCATCCTCAAGGACTAAAACTGGTAGTTGAACTTCCTGATATTCTACTTTTAGGAATTCTAGGAACTACTGTGACTACCTATGAGCAACCTACTGAAAAAAATACTAGCATTGATTTGATTGATTTTTTTTTTAATTCAAAATAGATTGAATTAAAATGACCAAAAATTGATTACTAAAAAGTTTATAAAGTTATTTAAAACAAAAGGAAATTTTATCATATATAAAAATAAACAGTGTTGTGTAATTAGTGTTCCACTACAGCAAAAAATTGCAACATGCCAGCATAATGATCCCATATCCCCCTTTAGCATCTTCAGATTTTATTAGTGGATAAGTGGCATATCTGTCACACTCCTGTGGAAATGACTGTAGTGTCAGCTGAGGCCTTTCATTGGTCAAAACCTTCATAAGGCTGATCTGATGGGACAAGATCCTGATGAGGACACAACTGCACCTCATAACAAAACTGGTCAGAGGAAGCATTCAGAGGGGGTTTTATCAGTAGATATACATGCAATAGAAGAGAAGAGACACTTTATGTGGGAAACAGGTGAGTAGATGATCTTTTTCTCACCTTAAGATTTTGCTAGAATATTTCTGCAATTTAAATTGAATTGAACTTAGATTAGATTGTGCTTATCTGCATTAGGGGCTACAAGCCTGGAAAATGACTCACCTAAAGCGGTTCCAAAGTATCCCCATGTCAAAGGTGTGTGAATTAAAAACATTAGATTGAAGCAGATACTTATATTCACTTTAATCTGATTTTTTTATCCTGCAATTCTTGTTTGATACCGAGCATCTTTTAAGAATAATATTATGTAAAACTGCTCTGCCTTTTTCTAATCCAGCTAACTCGCTTTTGCACCGCATGTGGTTTCCTTCAGCATGCTCTAATGAAAAGCCATGATAATAAAATCATTTTATATGCTACTTTATTTTATGTACCATGAAGGGAAATCCATCTCTTTATTTCCTTAATCCTAACACAATGATGTGATTCTCTAAATAGCAAGTAAAGTGGAAAACTTTAAAATACAGACCTTGCCAGAAACTCAACCAACAGTTAAAATGCCAGGAGATGGAGATCTGCTTGACATCAACTCTTTTTAAACTATATGCTAGATTAAAAATCTAAAAAAATGTTTTATACTGTTTGCAGTTTCTTCGGAGAGAACAGCTTCTTTAGATTAAATTAAGGATAAAATCAGGATGGAACAACACATATTTTTAGAATCCTTGCTTCAGTCAGTGAAAGTTTGCCAGTCCTGCCAGAGGTTTCTTCCCAATGGGGAGTTTTTCCTCTCTACTGTCGCTTCATGCTTGCTCATCATGGACAGGTTCTCTCAACCTGTATTATCCAAGCTGGACTTCCATCTTCCAGGTCGCTGAGTGAAGCACTAGTATCAGCTCACGCAGTCCACTGGATCTCCCCATAAAGCTCAGCAGACCGTCTTGCTAACCAGCAGTCTACAGACTGACCAACTTCATCTCCACTCCACCACCACCAGTTTCAGGCCTGGGGGGAAACAGCCCTGTTCTTTGCTCCTGTTCATGCATATCTATAAAAATTAAGCGCTATGTTTCCTGCCAAGGTCTGAGCGCCAAAGACTAAAGTAATTGTATAAATATATTTCTTCTAATTGTCTTTTTTCTCTGAATGAGTTTTTCAGCTTGAACTGTAGGTTAAAAACTTAACTAGAAAGAATCAAATTCGACTAAGAGTTGTAAATATAAAATAAACAGATTAAAATCACAAAGAAGAAGGTTGACCGACGAATGTGGATAAGTTTTAAAGATAGGAATACTCTGAGTCCACATCAATGTTAAACTTGTCCATTGGGAAGAATTAAAAATAAATAAATAATGTATACATTTCCAGAATTGTTTAGTTGAAACTCGGTGAGAGCTCAAAGTAGAGCTACTTCTGCATTGAAAACAGCCGGTTAAGGAATCGGCTTCTAGAAGCTTCTTTTAGGACAAGAACATTACACTAACAACAAATCTCTAAATCGTGTCACAGACTCTGCATCATACTGATACACCAAACCAAAATACTGCATAATTGCACCATATATATATCTAATGCTCTGAACTATTTTTGCAACATTTTTTTTTCTCCCACTCTTTTTACATTTGTTCACTGCGGCAATTTAAGAAATGGAAATGTAATTTTGTATACACAGTCTGTGTACCGTATACAAAATGACAATAAAAGTCTAACAACTGTCAACAGCAAAGATATAGTATATAATCTGCAGCTGCATTGTTGAAATTGATGAAAAGACTTCCTAAAAGAACAATCAGCCAGAAAAACTTGCTATAAGTGAGCATTTTAATAAACACAGATTTTAAGGTTTATTTTTTTTTAAATCCATTAAAAAGAAAGAGAATTTTAAATAAGGACTCAATCACATCTTTTCTAACTTCCTGCTGCAGATAGCTGTGCAGCATTCCACAGCAGCTTATCTGCTGATTTTGTAAAGTAAGAGTTAAATCTCATCATTACATAATTCAGTCAGCAGAGAAAAAAAACAATTTATTATAGATTTAGCTTCTTATTTTCAGACCACCTGACCTGACCGTCCCTCCTGTGTTGCTGATATTACTTTTTGAGATAAAGATCTCGCTGATACTGATAGAAGTTGTCTGTCTGGTTCTAGTCAATGAGGAGTTTGTGTAAAGAGGAAGACTATGCATTTCTGGGAACATCAGGAGGCTTCACTAAAAGCTCCACAGAAAACAAGGTGCATTTGGAGGACGACTGGAAGGAAAACAAAGATGCAAGGGTAAGAGATACGACCTATCATGACATCTAATGCCAGTAAGAGCAAATATCTAAGTGTTCATGTCTCCATGCATCAGGCCCGCCGGCGTTTGGCATGGGAGCAGCAGGAAAGAGAACGACTCAGAGCAATAGAGGAAAGCAAGAAGGTTATTAAAAAAACACACACACTTACTGAAACAAGTCTGTACATCTGTAAAAGCAAACTGCATTTTTTTATTTCCAAATTTTGGCACAGCATGAAAGTTTCAATTATTAAGTAATAGGAGCCCAACCTCAACAGCTTGTTTTTTCCTCACCGGCATGATGAGACCACACGCTTGCCAAGACTCATACACAGGTTGCACGCAGCAGCCAAGCAGTAGTAACTGTGACTGACTGGTGTATTGACAGATAATTCTAGCTGTCAACGCAGTTAGTAGCAGCCCGGGATCTCAGGGGGAGCAAAAGGCTGAGGAGTTTGGAGGGAAGCCATATGGAGTGCTTTCAGTGAAGGCTTCCTGCTAATGACCAGATATTTGAAGCCCAAACTTTTCTCTCTGTTTATTTTTAGATTTA
>NW_015150625.1:151833-153738 GCF_000732505.1 Cyprinodon variegatus
GAGACAGTCGAACCGAACGGTTCGGACGGTTTTCATCAACCGTTCCATCCCTAATATATATATATTTATATCTCACATTTCACCATCAGTTTGGGGGTCCTCTGCCTGGAAACTGTTATATATAGTGGAGTTCATAGTGACCTTTCGGACAGATGATCACTACTTTTCCCTCCCCATTGGTCACCTGACTCCGGATCCCCATACGGTGCCTGTACCATCTTTGTTATTTGTCGCCGCTACAACATATTCCATGAGGCTTTGCGTAAAGAGCTCTTGTAAACCATTCTGTGATATATCTGCTCATCTTTTCAAGGTGCATTTTGGGAAATTTTGAGTCCACTACTGTTTCATCCACTAGACGTTCTGACGCTTGTTTGAATTTGCTTAACCATTATATAGTGTCCTATATAGTGATTCGGGCGGATGTTCGGAAACAGCCACAGATAATTCTTCACGTTAAGCTCAGTACAAACACTCTGTCAGATTTGCTAAAACCTAACAGACCAATAGAAATGTGTCTTTGATTCTCACCCCTATGAGAAAGATCCCCCCGGGAATGTGGTCTGTAAAATACCATTTGTAATTTGAAGAAATAAAATAAAAAAAAATGCTAAATTTTCTTTTTTCTTTTTTTTTTTTAAATAGAATCTAAGAAAAATAAAGTTACAATAAATTTCTTTGTTAATAAGTTTCTGGACAGCATATATTAAACTCACATTTAGAAAAGGAGATTTTTTTTTTTATAACTGTTTTGAAAATTTCCATTTACAAAATTTCAAAATGTGACGTTTGCTTGTAAACACCAATGGAAAGAATTTCACTCCATACAACAGAGAGCACATGTTTTTGATCTGTCCATCCCTGACAGAACGTTGCGCTGGCCAGTCAGCCTGCTTCTCCTCCAACTTGTTTTATCTGTAATCCATGTCTAACTTACACATCAGTGGTAAAGTTCCCAAACAAAAACTTCAATAAGTTTGATTTTCCAATACAAAACTTTAATGCAATCACTGTTATTCTGTAAATTATCCTGGCTAGTTAGGCATGGATCAGTAGGCTTATACATATTATGGCCCCTGCCTGTTTTTTTTTATTCTGTTGGCAAGAAAGATGAGGCTAAACAACCTCGCAGTGGAGTAAACCCACATCGAAGAGTGTTAAATTGTCATCCAGGTTCACTCAGCTGCAGGCTAAATCAGATTCACTCCCATGGAAACATGGAAACTCTGGCCCACAGTCAGGTCTTATCAGTCGGTTACGCCTGCACAGACAAACACAAGCGAACACACACGTAGCAGGCAGCAGGAACACATTTGGCACTTAGGAAAAAGGAAATAGCTGCAAGATCAACGTGTGGCTTCATTTTAAATAACGTAGACCACCTCCACAACAGAATGTGGAATGTACACACATAACAACACCGCTGGGAAGGCCTGTATTCTGACAGGAGTGCATCAGGTCAGCAAAAGGATGTGGTCAGCTGTTTCTGTTCAGACAGGAACCCTCAGGACAAGGAAAGTAACCCTTAGTATTGGCTTTACTTTCCTTTGACTCCCTATGAAGACCTTTAGACATATATACTTCAAGACAAATTACATGCATACAAACTGCTAATTTAAAACCAGACTGTGCAGCCATCAACTAATGATAGTTCGGGAATTTGGCTATGCTTAATTTTTCCAAATTTAGACCCCTGGCAGGAAAAGTACAATACTTACCTATTAAGTTTGCAAGTAAGTTTGTTTCAGAAATGAGAGAATAAAATTCCTCAGACTCTCCAGAGACAATAAAGCTACTTCGCTTCCAAAAAAGCTCACCAAATAGTTATTTAGCTTTTACTGTATTTTTAATGGAGAGATCTGATATAATGCTCCTTTGTGCATATAGGAGCTCTCAAGTTCAGCA
>NW_015150625.1:154384-179972 GCF_000732505.1 Cyprinodon variegatus
GGATATTTAATGTCTTGACCAATTATTCATGCTAGAATCTTAGTGCTGTGCCCCCTTCACACTGGAAAAAATATCTGCAATGCATCAGTTATCAAATCCAATTAGTGCTAAAGTTCTTCAACATCTCTAAAAGTGATCCTCAATTGTGAAAGTATGTGTTTGGTTCCTGTTGTTTTTTTAATGGTGACTCAACCACGTAGAACTCCTGCTTTTCGGGAGGGATACCTTGCAAACCAGTCAATTCCATGCCTATGCATGCAGAGAGTACAGCAAACGGTCTGTTTGTACTGGCTACATTATAAAAGTAGTGAGATTCCTCTCAACAGTCTGTTGAGAATGAAACCACATGCTTGCCAACATACACAGGCGGCACCCAGCAGGCATGAGTTTGGGTTGTTATCTGTAATCACGATTGGTAAGTTTCAAAAGGTTTTGGCTTGTAACTGGGTTTTTTATTTTAATCCCGTGTTTTTATGAAGAAAAGTATGTCCTACTAAATCAGTCCCCCTGGTGGCTAAATCAGGGCAAGGCAACTTTTATCATATGGCACATTTTGGCCAAAGGCAACTAAAAGCAAGACCATGGCTCTAAGTGAATACCTCAAATTGTAGCTTCTACCGCTTATTATTAGCTCCTACCTCTTCACCTTTAGTGATGTCAACAGTAGGAACACTTTCCAGGGTAGAAAAGGAACTCTGACTGCTGTGTATTAAAGGCATCATTACACAGCGGACACACGTGAGTGGCAATGGTCAAACTGGGACTGTAGCCTTTCTGGAAAAGAAGGCAAGCATTACACAAATGCTGTGAATGTCCAAAACTCGCCATTGAAAAAAAAAAGAAATAAATAACAAGGGCCATTTCTTAATCTTTGTACTTGTGCGTTCTCGTGTGCTTGTGTACTCGTGAAACGTCATCAGCCTCAGCCCAATTCACAAGAACATTAGACAGAGAATGGACAGAGTCCCCGGATATCGTTCTCGCCCCTTCCTATTTACCAAGTATGCATCAGAGCAGACTTGCCCATTCTTGAGATTGACAGCTGTCCCAGCATGCACTGCGGCAGCAGCAGCTTTCAATGAAGCCACATGGCCAGCTTTACTCTCTTTTAATCTGAGGCACTAAATAATACTTGAATTTATCTATGGATGGCTAAATCCATTACATTTTCATATTCAAAAATAGATTAAACAAATCACCATTTTGTGACAGATTGCAAATAGCATGTACTGGCAGTTCCTTCAGAAAATAGCACTAGAGTAAGTGCTTATGTCCAGTACAATGTTGAAGCGGTAAAGGCTTAACTGCTTTCACCTCCTCCACATGTGTTTAAGCTTGTCTTCTTCTTTAGAATGACAGACATCAAACTAAATGTCTCCCTTGCTAACATCAACTTCCTCTATAATCTACAGCTGTTGAAACAGTCGCACACACACACCCACACACACACACACATACTGTACACAAGTACGCAGCATGACAGAAATGTTAATCGATGGCAGGCAAAGGTCACCTGGAGGAATTGCGCCTTGCCATTTCACATGTATCCCATGTCAAGTCTTCAATACACGAGGACAAAATATTACCAATTCCGTCTTTTTTCAGGCACGTACAATTTTTTTCCCCTAAAAACGTACAAGCACACACAGAAAGTTGATCCAAGGGAGACCAATTTGAGGTCAGGGGTAAACTGCCTCCAGCCGCAGCACTTTTCATTTCACATCCACTTAGGAGCCTGCGGTGTAACACTAGTAAAACTTATGTTCTGATATAGTGTTGTACCTAGGGGATTTCCAGACTGTTGTTAATTATTAAAAAATGTCTTATACAGGGTGCTCATATATGTATATATATATAGAAAGATCCTTTCTTTTTTTCTTTTTTCAGAAGATTGTAAGAAAAAACGAAATAGATTTGGCTGTTCATTAAAAAAAAAAAACAATAAACCTGAACGATACCTAGAAACACTTGGAAAATCAGTAGATGCAGGCGATAAAACAACTTATTTACACATTTTCAGTTTATATCGGCATCAATAGAGAGGGTGTTGCTGACACCAAGAAAGACACAATATTTTACCAGTTCTGCAAATCAAACTGATCACATACAAATAAGAATGCAGAGTTTGGCTACAAAATGGAGGGTTATCAAGGTTCAGCTCTTAAAGGGTCTTTATGGTCAATGTTAAATATGGAGTTTGTTCATTTTAAAGCAGTTATACACAATTTCAGGGGATAGTTGTGGAACACCAATATGGTGGAAGTTCTTCATTAGCATGGCATTGAGCTCAAAACGTATTAAACTTTTTAAACTTTTGCGGAAAGTAATAAACTGCCCTAAAGTGCCCTCTCAGGAGGAGCAAAAATGCTTAAGTCACCCTTGGAAGCAAAAAACATGTGCTAAATAGCCCTCTCAGGAGCAAAAACATGTGCTAAATTGCAATCAAGCACTCTCTCGGGAGCCAAAAAATGTGCTAAGGAGCAAAACTGCAAATAAGTACCCTCTCAGGAGGGTACTTGTACCAAAGCATGTGTAAAAGTGCCCCTTTGAGAGCTGAAAATTGTGCTAAAGTGCCCTCTTGACAGTCAAAACACGTGCTAAACTGCAATCAAGTACTCTCTCGGGAGCCAAAAAATGTGCTAAGGACCTCCTTGGGAACCAAAACATGTGCTAAAGTTCCCTCTAAGGAGCAAAACTGCAAATAAGTACCCTCTCAGGAGGATACTTGTACCAATGTGTCTGTTAAAGTGCCCCTTTGAGAGCTGAAAACTGTGCTAAAGTGCCCCCTTGAGAGTCAAAACACGTGCTAAAGTTCACTCTTGAATAGCAAACATGATCTATATGTGCCCTTTTTTTTCTACCCCTGCACTTCAAAAAGTATGTGCACACCTCTGCCGCAATGTTTTAAAAGACAGCATAGACCACAAACACCAACATAGACTAAGTCACTGTGTTCTATCTGCAGCCTCTTTAACAGTACAATCAACAATTTATTCATGTTATTTATACAAATGTATGTGAGAAATGCAGTTTTGTTTTATAGGAAAAGGAGCAGCAGTGGAGGACTCACATAGCAGAGGTGACCTGCAGCCAGGAAAAGACTCTGCAGGACCGGCTGACCAGAATCCACAGATTCAGGGTGAGGGGAGGAAAAATGCAGACGAGCATGCAGAAGAGCATGAAATACTGGTTTGTGAATAGATACAAGCAAGAAAAAAAATATATTTTTTTTCTTTTTCATGTTTATTGTGCAGTTAGGATAAAAAAAAAAAAAGCAAATGATGAACCATAAGCTTTGTCATGGAAAACAAGAAAGTCAATTTATAATATTAATTGGTTCTTTCTTTTATGGTTTTTATTTTACTGTGTATTGTCATGAACATCCATGGTTAAAGCAAGGACATAGTGACAGAAAGTGCAACAAGCAGAACTGGAGGGGAGGTAACCGTTTGGCCCCTTGTAGATCCTGAGCTTTCCCTCATATCATCTGTTTCTCAACTGCAAACTGCTAGTGTCAAATGAAGCATCTGCCTTATTGTAGACCATAGGACATGAAACATCATGGTTACAGCTTCTGCAGCTACAGATCTAGAGTTGAGGCACCCAAAGCTCTTTGGAGGACTGGGGGAGCTAGAAAGATTGATCAAAACAAGCTCAGGTGGAGAATTGAAACCTGTTGTCATGCAGCCATAACTGTAGCTGCTCATATACAAAACATACCCATAACCTTTCTTGGTTCATCCCCAAAAAATTGTAATTTTAAATATTAGATTATGGTTGTAATGTGACCAAAGGAGAAGTTTTTCATTTTAGCCCTAGGAATCTGGAAATGATCTATTTTCAGTTTCAAAGCTCATTATCATAACTTTCCTAAAGTCCTTTACAATAAAATCCCTTAATTCTCTAAAGTCCTGTTTCCTTTTTTAGGAGTTCCAAAGGAAGATATTAGCAGAGGAGGAAGGGATGGAAGGCCTGGCTGCTGACCAACTATTCACAAAGATGTAAAGGCTTCACAGGAAACCTGGAGATTTGCTTTAATCGCCTTAAATATGACTGGATGTGAGCATTTAAAAAATGGCAGGGTGTTGTGAAATTGTAGAGAAGTAATAAATTTAAGTTAATAAGACTAGGTTCTAAAGGATGAGCTGAGTTTTAGCGCAACATATAAGAAAAAAAGTAAGAAATCTTTAAAAAGTGTAGTTATGTCCAGGCAGGACTTTATAACTTAATCAAATAACTTATACAAATTATAGGACCTTATACAAACTTCAAAGTGATGCAAAGAAAAAAAAGTTAAAAACGCTTCATTTCTATTTATTCGTGCATAAAGAGAGAAGAATCCTTAAACTATTAACTGTATTTTAAAACAATCCCATCAGCCCAGAATTAGCCATAAATAGATGGACATTTGACATGTTCAAAGGTTTTAACATTTGATGTAAACTCCATCAATGTTTGTTTTTTCCACCAAGTTTTACAAGGACTCAATGTATATGTTTTAAAAGCTGATGCAATGATTTTGAATCTGTTTTTACTCTGGTAACACAACAGCGGTCCAAGATCCATTCCCTCTCTGGCTTCAGATGAGAAAAAAAAAAGTGTTTCTGAGTTACAGTGCCGCCTGGATTTGTATGGAAAACAGAAAACAAGCATTAAAACTCCTATCTGCATTTCAGTTCTATGTTCAGTTTCCCATGTTTATGTTGTTTCCTTCCTACCTTTGCCTCCTTATGACACATTTCCTTCCTTGCATCTTTCCTGACTTTCAATCAAAAACAAAAAATAAGCAAAACGTCCTTACGGAGAAATAAAAGGAAAAACAAAGAAAAAAAATCACACAAAAAGGGAGAAATAAAGAAAATCATCTTCTGGTGTTCGGCCATGTGTTCTCTTCTGTCTGCAGATAAACGACGCCTGTAAACAATTATAGACCATTAAAACCCATTGTTTCCACTAGCGTCAATAGTGATCCATGGGTTTAGACTATGTGTGATTTATGCCCCCCCAGCATATTGTAAATCTTCCTATGTCTATGGGAGCGTGTATACAGTGTGTACAACAGCAGGATGTGTGTTTCGCTGCTCGTTGGATTCCCAGCATGCGAGGGTGTGCGTGAAACCTGAAAGATCCTCAAACATACACAAGACAGAACAAGGCTTTTAAATAGGATCCAGCTGTATAATACTCAAAGACAGTCTTGTTCTTAAAATAGTCCAGTTTTAAAGCCAAATCATTTGTAAATGGAGCTGAATGAATAACAACTTTAACAGTGAATAAAGGTGCTTCATGCGACTCTATCTAAATAAAAGTACCTTTTGAAAATAACCTTTAATGAGGTGTATGTTGTACTTTGATAAAGCCAACATCTCTATCTAAAAAGAGGTTTTTCATTGTTTTGGATGTAATATGTGATGATCAGATCCATCAACTAGATTAGCTAGAATCAACCAACGTCTCACCTGCTATTGATAACAGCTTACGTAGTTAGAAGAATCCAGGGTTTGTTTTATTAGTCAAAATATATTTCAACCTTTTTCCTACTTAAAAATTAAGTTAAATGGAAAGAAAATAAATAAAACATAACCATCTCTACCTTTTAATTATTTTAGATTTGAGCATTTAATCGAATAACTGAGGAAAAAAAATTCAAAAACCAAAGTGCAAAATACATGGAACCAAAAACCAGACAACTTCATGGGAAAACTCACGTTGGAAGCCAGGAAAAGACGAGCAACCAGCACTGAGGAACTGAACAGGGAGAGAATATATGGAAAACTGAACAAAGACAGCACTAAGGAGCTAATTGGGAGCAGGTGTGAACAGAGGATTCTAGAAGGGAGCTAAGGAAAAGAAGACCAACACAAGAGGGCAACAGAGAGCAAGCAAGAAAAACCTAAGAACTCAAATACATCCAGAAAACACAACAAAATAGGAATTAAACCAATAAAACTAAAAACCAAAGATGAACATGGATCAAAGTAAAAAAAAAAAAAAACTCAAAAGAAAACTTAACAGAACCAAGACCGTGACATGATTTATCTCCTGTGACATTTGCAAATGTTTCAGCTGACAAAGAGATGGTGTCTGAAAGTTCCACTTTGGCGAATGTTTTTCGAATGTTCTCTTTCCATGTTCATTATGCCATATACTCGTACCAGGAAAAGCAAACCCTCAGTCAATCATATTCTTAAGATAACCAAAGGAAGTTTTGTTTTTCTACAGCAACCGCTAGTTGTCTCTCTTTCTAGAAATCTCCATCTTAGTCTCAATCACTAGAAAGTAAGAAAACAAAAACAGCTCCATCATGTTCACAGTTAGCCTAACCCCAGATTGAAATATAAATGATTTTGGGGAAACCTCTAGAAAGGCTTCCAGTAACAGCCCACACCCTAGTGTCATACTTCAAAGTTAACGTATTTGCACAGATGGATGGATAATAGGGTGTGTCCCAGCTGTGCTCTCTCTCTCTCTCTCTCCCTATACAGTGAACACCAGAGAGCGTGGGCGTTAAAACTTCCTGCATTGTTTGCTCGTCCTTTTGTTCTTGAATATGTGCAAATACACATATAGAACCCATATGCACGTCTGTGACTTAAACAGTCCTCGGGTGCAGATGCAGGGTTTAAGGCATGGGCAGGTCATGAATCAGACTGATGTATGAAAGGACTTACAGAGAAAGTATTCCCAGGAGACCTGGAGAGGAGGTGAGGTTAGGAGTAGCAGGAAATAGGTCTAAGAGAAAGTAAAAAATCTAGATATGATGCTGAGTTATGACCAAATGCAGAAATTAGAACCTGTCTTCTGTTTTTGTTTGAAAATACAAATTCTTAAATAAAAAAAGCATTTAGAAGTAACTTTAAAAGCTTTCTTAGAATAATTAGTTTAAATTTTATCTTGTTTTTTTAAACTTATATAGGGTTTCTCTTTTTTAGATTAAGTTTTATTAATTTCAATATTTTCTAAATGCTTTTTACGGATCACATTCTCTTAACTTGAAGGAAAATACTAATGCTTGCTCTGAACCTGCATTAGCCTATAATAATTTTGTAGACAAATAGAAAAGTGTCTTTCTTCCTCACTCCAAAAAGCCATTTGTAAAAAGCAATTCTGTTGATAAAGCAAATTTGAAAAAAATGTATTGGAGGAAAAAGCATTAAAAAAGAACAGGAAACAAATGAAAAGATAAATAAAAATATATATATATTAAATCTGGGAAAGCAGCAAAGTTACTCCGAAAATGTATTTATTTCATTAAGAAGCATCTCACAGTTGTAGATCTCGACAATAAAAAAAAAATATATACATGTACATTCAAATTTTTTCATGTATTCTTTGGCTGCAATAATAATGGAACAAAACTCACTCCATACTGTAATAAGCGCTCCATAAAACACAGTGTCTAGCATGCGTAAATACATTTTCATTCGACAACATCTCCATAGTCTAAAGCATTTACAGTATTACGGTGAAAATTATAAAACATTTCTGGCCTGATATGATAAAATTATCCTCTTAGCTTTAGCTTTTTCAACAGACTGTGGATATGACCTGAATAAATCATTAATATGTATGCCCAGGTATTTATAGGCTGATACAAAATCAATGTATTGCCCTTGTTTTCTGAATTTTAGGCAGAGGTAAGGAAACCTGCTTTGTAAGGAGAGCATATCTTTAATTTACCTGAATTCAGTTTCAACAAAATGCCTAAAAGCTGAGACTGAATAATGTCAAAGGAATCCTGAAAATATGAAAAAACAAAATGAATTGCTTAAGAGTGGCTGTAGATCACAGAATCATCAGTATACAGATTCACAGCAGTATATTTCATTCCTTGTCTTCATGTTTTAATAGGACTTTGCTTACTTCACTAATTACTTAGATTCCTTCAAAAGAACATAAACTGATTTATAATTTCCAGATTTTATTAGGCTTTTAACTGCAGTCTGCAGAGATGTTAGCTGCATGTTTCCTGACTCTAAACTGGTCTCCAACTCTAATCCTTAGGGACTGGTGGCATGCAACTTTAAAATGTCGATTCAGTAGGGCAGTGTCTATTCCAGAATGTTATGTTTGATGGTAAAGGATGCATTCTTGATTTTTAGGTTTTCTGGCTCTAAAACATGAGGTTTTGCTTTTACACTCATCATTTGATCTGATTGCTTCCCCAGCTAATCAGCTCAGTCAATACTTTGGTTTGGTATAGCGCAAAATATCGAAGCATGATTGAACATTGTTATAAAAAAGGTGTTTCCCCAGGGTCTCCCTGTTTCTACATGCCTGAATACCTACTGCGTAAAAGGGGAAGAAAAATGCAAAGGACTATATACCCTCAAGAATTGGAAACACTTAAGAAAGGGGAATGTTAATGATTTTCCCAGAAACATTGGATAGAAATGTATGCATCTTTCAAAAAATCTAAACCAGTTGTACAATTTCATAAAGCTACTGGTAGAGGGTGTTTTTGGTGTTCAGATCGAATTTCTGCACATTTATAAATGCAGGAATGAAGGCTAATGCACTTGAACCTGTGGCTTTTCAAGAGGTTAAGAGTAGAGAAACAAATCTGGGCAAGCCAGGAATGAGCCAGAGGCAGGAAACATTCAAAACATCAACAAGAAGACGTGGAAACAATGCAGATGGATTGGATTTCACTTTCTGATACCAATCTTTATAATTAGGCTCATTAGAGTAGGATCATACAGTATCTATAGATTTTTTTAAAAGATAGTAAAGTTTTAGGTAAGCACACGTTGAGTTTAAAAATAAAAAAGCTTTTGTTAATAAGCTGACTGCATTACAGATATGTTGCATAGAGGATGTTTTAAATGCTGTGGGTGGAATTATGAACCAGAGGTCCGTTTTACAATGCAATCCAAGCATGATCGGTGCATCCTGGATCGATCTGCCCACTGAGGCAAAGCCATGTTCCACAGCTGCAGCTACCTCCATCCAGGTGTGAGTAAGCAATCTAAATGCTGCAGCTTTTGTCAAGAGACATTTTGGTTGATTGCAGGTTTATTAATTCAGTGAAAAATGGTGTAACTAAATGTCTAATCAGTAGGAATGTCCAGAGACAACTTTTTCTATTTCCCATTCCAATAGCAATATGTCAGCTTTGAGTAATGAATGATACCAATAAAATATAATAAAACATAATAGATTAGCTGTTAGAACATAATATATCCATCCATCCATTTGTCCATTCATTGATGCGACATCAGGCCCGCTCAGAGACATAGTCCCTCCAGCGTGTCCTGGGCCTTCCATGAGGCCTCCTTCTTATAGGACATGCCTGGTACAGCTCCTGAGGGAGGCGACCAGGAGGCATCCGCAATAGATGCCCGAGCAACCTCAGCTGGCTCCTTTCGACTTGGAGGAGCAACAACTCTACTCCAAGCCCCTCCCAGGTGGCTGAAGTCCTCACACTGACCTCGAAGGGTGCGCCCAGCCACCCTAAGAAGGAAACTTATTTCACAATCCTGTACTTTTGGTCATTACCCAGATCTCATGACCATAGGTGAGGGTGGGAACATAGATCGATTGGTAAATCGCAAGCTTTGTACCCTCACTGCAAAAAATCTAAATCTAGATAAGTAATTTTTTCTTAAAATAAGTGCATTTGTTCCTGAATTTATGAGGTAAAAGAGACATTTTGCCAGTTGAACAAGACAATTCACACTTAAAATAAGAAAACACAATTGCATTGACTTATTTTAAGTGCATATTATCTAATTATCTTATTTTAAGAGTAAAATTACTCATTCCATTGGCAAACTATCTCATTTACCTACTCAAATTAGCGGTGAATACACTTAACTTAAGACATTTTTACTTATTTCTAGATCATTTTTGCAGTGCTGACTGAGCTCCCTCTACATCACGACAGTCCAGTACAGCGACCGCATCAGTGCAGACGCCGATCCGTCTACTGATCTAACGCTCCATCCGTCCCTCATTCTTGAAAAAGACCTCGAGATTCTTGAACTCCTCCACTTGAGACAAGGACTCTCCACCGACCTAAAGAAGGGAGTCCACCTTTCTCCGGTGGAGGACCATGGCCTCAGATTTGGAGGTGCTGATCCTCAGGTAATATACCCATTTTGGGCTACTCTATTTACAAAAGAACATCATAAGCCTGAAACAACAGCAGGTAGAAGCAAAGTGTTTTCAATGAGCTTTTTAAATTTGGAGATGTTTTTTAAGGCAGACTGATTTATTCCTTTATTTCTTAGACATTTTTACTAATTACTAACTGCAACACATGAATCAAGATGCTATGACCGAAAACATTGGATTGACAGATGACCGTTGATACATGATTAGTCGAATTTAGGTGTACAAGCTGACATATAACTAACTGGCCTGCATAAAATAACGGAGAAAAAAAAAAAGATTTTTTTTTTTTCTTTTTGAAATTTTTTAAATTTTGGGGACAATATCGTCTGATAGAGAGTACATTTATATACGTGTTTAAGCCAAAATGATTTGACATTTAAATATAATTTCCTTACGACTTTACAGCCACATGCTGTACAGAAAAACAAGTAAAACTGCTACGCCTCCAGATGTAGTGTGGTTCAGTAATAGAAATACCCCTTATGTTCCCACAGTGGGGAAATTCAGGTTTACAAGGACATACCAGTAGTTCCTAGGATATGACATCTTCTTCATTAGTGCATGGCAGTGTTCCTCCTAAAGAGCAGTAAATGTCAGGAATGTAAATCCCAGTATGGCACTTTCAGGATGTCGGTTTGCACAACCACCAACTATGCTAATGCAGCTGGTTGTGGTTTAAACTGTACTCGTATAAAGCAAATGGTTTTTGATGCTGAATTCCTTATATATTTAACACTGTAACTGACTTTCACATACAGGCCATCTTTAACTTCTCATACAGATTTGCACTCAGCTACAACACCTGTACACCTTTACTGGCTAAGGAACCAGATCACAATGACTCAAAATTCCAGAAAAGCTAGAAAACAAAAGATCCAATATGAACCCTGCCCAATCTTCAGTTAGAAAAATTTAAGGTAAAATAAAAATAAACAAACAAATTTTATCTTTATTAGATAGTTAGAATGTTAGGTAAAGAGACTAAGAAGATTCAGAGCAACTTAAATAGATATAATAGTCTAGATTTATAATAAAAAAAAATGATAGAGTTTAATAATCTTACCTCATAATATGGGGTAAAATAACCATCGATATTAATGTATGCATAGATGTCTGAATTTGTGTTTTTTCCTTGTCAGCTCGTAGATAAATGTGACATCAGATGTTCATCTGTGAGGATACAAGTTTGGATGGAAGGCACAACTTTGCAACTAATACAAATTAATAAATAAATTCACAAAAATCAATTTGTACAAATTACAAATGTAAGAGTAAAAATCACAAATTAAAAAGTAAAAATTAAATGTTTACATATAGGAGGAACACATTCCTAAGTACGAATTGCACATTTAAGGTTCAAATCACAAATTTACAGTACATGCAAAAAGTTTACATGTAGAAATAAAAAAAAATCTATGAGTACAGATCTAAAATTTAAACAAACACAAAAATGATTTACCAGTATAAGTAAGAAAAACATAGAAAAAATCTATCGATTTGAAAATTTGATAGAAAACACAACTTTATGAGTTACAAATTTGTGATTACAGTAAAAAACAAACACACTTACAGTTACAGATAAAATATGTATCTATAAGTATGAATCAGAGATTTACGTGAAACATTCACACATGTACAAAAAACAAATCACAAATGCACATGTAAAAATTTGTACTCATAGATGAGTGATTTGTATTTGTAAGTTGTGATTTTTACTTGCATTGTTGCAAAGTTGAAACTTTCCAACTTGTATTCTTAAAGAATTTGACCAAATTTATCTGAAAGGATTTGTAAAGGTGGAATCGGTATGTGATCAAAAGAAGAACGGAGCTCTGAGCTCAGACTCTATACTGAGCCCCAAAGCAGCATTAGTGGTATGAAGAATAAGTTCTGGCTAATTTCCTGCATATATGTCAAGAAATTAGTTCATAAAACAAATATCAGGGTTGACAAATGTCCAAACTAGATTTACAGGTGAAGTTTGTCACCTCCCCAATAGGAAGTTTTTTTGTTTTTTTTTTCTTTCAGTGTTGTATTTTTTACTCTTCTGTGTTTTATATTTATAAGAGTCCACTAAGGATCCTTATTTTTCTTATATACAGTATGTCTTACTCTCTTGTTGTCTTTTTTCCTATTTAGATGTGTTTTAAAAAGAGCAGGAAGCGGCATGAAGGTCCTCCAGGTAAGTCCCGCTTCTTTGGGACAGTAATTGAGGCCAATTGTAACAAATGTAGGGACCAAAGTGGATGATGGACTAAGGTTAGAAAATCTCATCAGAGCAGTTGTTAAATCCAGCTTTTTCCATTTGAGGCAGCAGGCTAAAGTAAAGCCAATTCTTTCCCAGCAGCACTTTGCAACCTTAATCCACACTCTTGTTACCACTTGGTTGGATTGCTGTAATGCATTTGCTAAAGAAGCCGGGGACTCCAACATCTTTCTTCTGTTAAACTTTGTCATCATCTGCCAATAAATACATAGTTTTTTAACCTTCTGATTTAATTAATCTAGTGTATAAATCTGGTCTCTTCTCTTTGTGTGTTTTTGTCACTTCCATGCCTGAATTTCGCCATAAATGTTTTCTGTTCCATTTCCCAGAATGCATTTGCCCAGTCTTCCACTGGCACATGAACGGTAGCCCACATATCCCATATTTTAGTCTACTTGGCTTTTTTAAAATACTTTAATCAGCTTTATAGCCTTTAATGGCCTTAACTTCCTCTATCTGTCAGAGCTGCTACATCCCAACCCACTCTTGATAATTTCTGTTTGCACTCTAATTAAACCCAAAGTTATTTTTAAAGTCGAGTCCGCCGCTATATGCTGGACATTTTCAGGTTTTTCCCCACAAACCTGCTACTCAGCATCTTTATAGGTGCTCAATCATGGCCCCAAACTGCTCCCATAAAGTTGGTAATTTATCCTGTTGTCCTAAGCTACAGTTTAAACCAACCCTACACTCTAGACACCTGTTTCCAAACATTACTATGGAGTGAGAAAAGTGCCAATACTAATATATGTTTTTAAATCTGACCTTGGATATGGAAGTCAAACGTAAATAAATTTAAGATTTGTGTTAGTTCCTTGTTTTCAAGAATACATTTCTAAAAGCAAAATGGACTTTATTTCATGGACTTTATTAAACTACACTTTTCACATATGACCCTTTGTTTGTATGATATCCAAGCTATGAAATGCTTGAATTCAATGATTGGGATTATCCAATATATTTATAAATATATTACACAGTTTGTCCTTATATCTGGTTCTTTTTTTATTCAGGATATTCCTCTGGATTTTCTAACATGAACAAACAACATGGGGGTTTATTTAGATCTGGATCGAAAATCCATCTTTTCAGAATAACCAGAGTTTGGATGAGAAACAGTTCTGGTATTTTAAAACCATACCACTGGATTAATTTTCTGATCTATTTTAATGCTTGGAGTGATAAATGCTCAGATACAAAGAGTTATTGCTAACAGATTAAATGACTTTCTGTTTGTGGTAGATTAGATGTATGGAGTGTAATTTGTTCCATAATTGTAAAAAAAAAAAAAAAAAGTTTTGTAAATGAATAATTTTGAGAAAAACATAGAGAAATCCAGAAATAAAGTTGTTTTAATCCAAAAAGGTTTTGCATGTGACTTTGCTGTTTTCTCTATTATTTTTTATTTATTTTTTTTTTTTTTACATTTTTTTCAAATGTCTATTTTTCAATTTGGTTTTTACAGATTTTAGATTTTTTCTTTCTTTTACAAAAACATTTTACAGATAAGATTCTCCTCACTTCAAGCCCATTACATACACTCCCTTGACAAACTTGTTGACCAATAAAAAAAGTTGCTATCGTCTATGTGGATCAATCAGACCAGAAATTTGTCTTCGCTCCTCACCTTTCAAATAGATAAATCCACTTTGAAAGGAAATTTATTTCATAAAATTCAATCTGAAAAACAGGAATTTTAATTTAAATTAAATAAAAAATATGAAATTATGAAAAAAAATACTGAAAAAATACCTTTTGAAAATGAAGTTTGAAAAAGGAATTAAAAAACATTTATAAGAAAACAGCAATGTAATTTTCTAACCTTATATCAGATTAAAATATTTTCTAAATGTAATTTCTTGATTGTTGTGCATTTTTTCATTATTTTTTTTATTTAAAAATTTTTTTTTTTAACAATAATAGAGCAAAATTTGCTCCATACAATTGTATTACAATTGTATTGCATTACATCCATAAGGGAGTTAAAATGGCTACCCTGATTAGAGAGAGCTCACTTAGATAATATTCCCATAGTTTTCGTGACAGTTTGTCTTAATGCTAACACTTGAATCTAAAGAAATATAATTGACTGTAACATGACATTACAGCATGATATACTACAGGATTATTTTAATGCACTGCTTAAATAACTTCTAATATTCAAATCTTAGCAGATTACCTGATAAATGTTTGTCTATTTCTGCAGAAACACACTTTGAAAGAAAAAAGAAAAACATGAATTCAAAATCCATCTAAGAAATCTGTATTTAGGAATTTGTACATCAGCTTAGGCAAGATTAAACAAACTTCTATAACAAATGTACCTTTTATCACAACTTCCTAAAGTAAGACTTAATGCGTTTAAAGATAACAGTCTGTGACAGAATCCTGTCTGAGCAGACATCCGGTTTTCATTTGGAAAGAGAGAAAACAGTTAGCGAAGCATGAGAGACAGAATTGAAGGTTTACAGCATTTCGGCATCTTAAGAATAAAGAAATGACATAAGGATGATTTTATCCATCATCTCACCCACAGTACACTACAAGTTTTATTCTTTCAATACTCTTACCCCATTAGTAGATAATAAAAGGAACATTTTGAGCTGGTATAAATATATTTTTGTCTTTGGCTACACAGGAAAAAGATGGTGTTTGGGGAGGTTGGGGAGTTTTTAAGTTGCAAACGGATGTGAAGTCCAAAAAACAATATCTGTCGGAGACACATTTTTTGAGTTACCAACTCAAAACCAAAAGGGACCGAAATCCTATCCTTGTTTTGTAAAATAAGGAGTTGGAGCTAAAGCAAGCTCAAAGCAATGCTTAAAATCAAACCAAACAACCAAATGTTCTTGTCATGATGAAGAAACCCATTATTCCGATGCATTACTTTGATATTGCAGATAAGATTGGAGAAGATGCTGAATGGTATGGAGTGAAATTTGCTCCAATATTGTTGCAAAGAACAAGTTTTATAAACCGATATTTGAAACAAAAAAAAAATGCAAACAGAAATTAATCTTGAAAAATGTCTTGATCAAAAAATACAAGCGCTCAATCTCAAACAATACAATTTTGTTTCTAACATCCATGCAGACCAATAAAAATGTGTCTTTGCTTCTTTCTCCAGAGGAAAAACCGACCCCGAAAGTTAAAAGAAAATGTGATCTGTTGAGTAAAAGTTATAAAAAATGTAATTCCTAAAACTCAATTTCAAATATGAAAAATAAAATCTGAAAACATCAATCTATAAAAAAGAGAAAAAGCGAAATATGAAATATAGAATTAATAAATAAATTCTGAGAAAACAGAAAAGTTTGTTTTTTTTTTTTATAAGAAATTTGTCAAAGTTTAATTTTGGAATTGTATTAACTTTGTATTTCCATTTACAAAACAAAATGTTATTTGCCTGCAACAATAGTGAAACATTTACTCTATAGCCTTATTCAATAGAAAAAATAGGATAATTTTTAAATGTCTCAGCATGTCATTTTAAAACAGTAGATCAGTCGACATATTTGCATGGGAGGACGGCTGTATAGTTTTGTTTGCTTTTGTTTTTTAGCTATTTAGCGTTTTCACAACATAATGCCTAAATTCAAGTACTAGTTTATTACTTTTCTTTTTTTTATAAAAAGACAAATTTTATTACTTTAACTGACATTTAGATTTAATTAGTTTAATTTAACAATTTAAGTACTTTAACTGACCTTTTTTAGTGCTGATGTGGGGCTGGTAAATGTAAAATATCTGTGTTATAAATAGGCCTGTTTGATTCCTAATAACTAACAACCACTTCATTTGTCCTACTGCGTGAATTTAATGCAAAATTACATGAAATCAATATTGCATCATTAACGCTTTAAGTGATAGCTCCTTCTATACTAAGATCTAGTTTGAACATTTTGGAATAGTTAACACTTTTTAAAGGGATCCATGACTAGTTGAACATGTGACCTTAATTTTAGTCTGAATACGTTACAAATCATAATTACTTGAACAAATTTAAATTGTTTGTAAAATTTTCCACCCATTGAGGTTTCCCTTTAGTCATCACCACATTACATGCTGGGTAGAGGTCCTACTGGACTGGAATCGACAGAGTAAACACACGATTTATCACATTGTGTTTGACGGATGTAAATTTAGAAAACACCACACTGCGTCACTTTCTCAAAGTTTTAATGAGCCGTCATACATGAGATATAAGCTGAAACAAACGTGATCAACTTGTAATCAACTGCCTAATATATTAGCCAGAGCTAAAACTGTTAACAGAATTTAATATAAAATCAAATCATAGAATAATGAAGGTCTGGTTAAGGTGACAGGAAAGCGTCTTTCAGTCTTTGTAACACATTCGCTGTTTCTTATTTCACAAGAAGGCGAGTACGGACTCGTTGCCAAGTATGTTCTTGAGAATAACACAAGAAAGTGTGGACCTTGGAAGAACGGGAGCACGCTGCTTAAATATGGGTCGATTGGAAAAGAAATGTACTTGTGACGTCACTACACGCTCAGCTCGTCTGGAGCAGCATTTCACCTACGTCATCCATCCATTTTCTTCCGCTTATCCGAGGTCAGGTTGCAGGGGTAGCAGCTTCAGTAGGGAGGCCCAGACGTCCCTCTCCCCGGCCACTTGGGCCAGCTCCTCCGGGGGAATCCCAGCCAGCGAGCATAGTCCCTCCAGCGTGTCCTGGGTCTCCCCCTGGACCTCCTCCCGGTGGGACGTGCCTGGAACACCTCACCAGGGAGACGTCCAGGAGGCATCCTAACCAGATGCCCAAGCCACCTCAACTGGCTCCTCTCGATGTTGAGAAGCAGTGGCTCTACTCTGAGTCCTCCTTGGATCACTGAGCTCCTCACTCCTCTAAGGGGGAGCCAAGACACACTACGGAGAAAACTAATTTCAGCCACTTGTATCTGGGATCTCGTTCTTTCGGTCATGACCCAAAGCCTACGATCATAGATGAGGGTAGGAACGTTATTAATAGTTTCTAGATAATAATAAATTCATACTTTTTTCATTTAGTGGGGGAATAATAATAAACACATTCAGATAAACACAAAATTAATATTTTGCCAAATAAAACAAAAATATCGCCATCATAGCCAGCACCAATTTTTTCAGAATCAAACTGAAAAGTTTTAATATTGCTCAATCCTAAAGGAACCCGTTGCTACAGGACTCAGCAAGTGTTAGTTACCCAAAATATATGACATTGTGAACACTATAGCAATGACACTATTGCAGTATTTATTTTCTCAAATAAAGTCTGTTGTTACAAATAATTATGGATCCCTTCAAGGTCTGAAATTTAAAGGATTGAAATGCTGTTTACACATTTCCAAGACCTTTTGGAAACCACATGTATTTTTGTTTGTTAAATTATTTATTTATTTCTTAAGATATGCAGATTAGGTTTATTGGGTATTTTACTTTACCATGTAAAACTATTGGTTACATTTTTAGTTGTGTCTGTGCTCTGATGTGACTTTCCCAGGGTCTGTCCACCTGATGGAATGGAAATGGCCTTACCATCCATTAGAGCCAAACACCACAAAAAAGAAAGTTTCATGTTATACTTGTCTTTGTTTTGGACCAATGAAATTAATGAGCTCCTAATTCTGTTTTAGTTGGATGGATGGATCTTATAACTTACTGACAAAAATCACGTGCACCATAAAGATTGACAGAATCTGGTGCATATGACGACACATAAGGAAATATTCACATTTTCAATAGAGCTAGAGCCTAAACCATATTCATTGATAAACATAGAAGTGGAGCTTTTATTTTTACTTTCAAACAGTCAAAAAATTATTTTCTTTCAAAATTACAAATCGGACTCGCTAGAGGATTTAAGGTTTCATTAGACGATGTGGTTATTGGTATGTTTAACTCTCTGGCACATGGGCATACAGATGTCATAATGACCTTTTGACGGCGTCAGTTGGTCTGAGAGGTAAATTACGAGATGTTCAATGACTTGGAAGGATCATTGCATCTTCTTGGAACAGAGCAGAAACTGATAGACCACCCATACTCAAGTGTTGGTCCCTTTCCAATTTCAAATGTTGTCTTGGCTGACATGATCTTAGGTTCTCCACTTTTCAGCAGCATGTCTTTAGGCCAATTCACGCTTCTGAAGCCTCTGCAACGTCCAATGTGTCTCAGTGCGTGACCACGCCCCCCACGCAGATGTTCTGCAACCGTTGTCGCACACCTCAAAAACATCCTAATTACGCATCGGATGGTCGCAAACCCGTGCAGACCTCAAGTGCGCAGACAAAAAGCTGCAATGATTGGTCCTTGGTATGCCTTTCCGGCTGTCTGTGTGGTCGTCCCTCTCAATTCGGTGCCAGGGTGCGCCATTTTTAAAAACCAAGGAACAACTACAAAGGATAACCTACACGTCCTCCTTTGTCTTTTTGCCAACTCCATTAACAGAACCTGTTCCTCTTCGATGTCTAGAAACTCTAGATCCATCTCTGTGACAGTCAAACCTTGCAGACGAGTCATTGTTGTTTTGGAAGATAAACTCTCCCACCGGCAACCGCCGAAGTTCTTGCAAGTTGTCAAATAGGCTCCCCCTTGCACTTTGGCGGGAAACTGCTGTGCGTCTATAGAATTTCCAGACCAACGTTGCAGAAGCATACCAGCAAAACTTGTTCATGACCAGACCCAAGCGACATTTGATGTGTGCGGTTGCAGAAGTATAATCTGCCCTTTAGTGTACATGTACGCTGTATGTATCCGACCATTGTTGATTTCTCCATCATGAGAGAGGAAGGTCAATTTTATCAATGTTTTTGAGAAACAGACAGGTGGGTCCTGTTGATCCAAAGTAGTAGTAGTATTGGCAACCCAAATTTCTTCACCCTACTTCAGGTACATTCACACTGAAAGTGGTGCATAGTCCAGGTGGTTCGCCTGCCGTTGGTCGATTATATTCTGCCTCTGTCTCGCTTACAGTTTGCCCAGACCTCCAGGTGGACTGCTTCCCAGTTCGCTCCACCGCATCTTGTCTGCTCACCTGACTTTGGCGGACATGTTTCCAAAGCTGAACAAGCATCAGGGCCAATATTCCTGGGCCCACCAGATAGCTAGTGTCAGGATGGATCGATTGGATCATACGGTTAGTTTTTGGCTAAGAAAGTTTGATCTCGGCATCCCTCATCTACCCTGCATATCATCCACATTCAGTTGGATTGTTTAACATGACCTGAACTGACAAAACATTGCAGATTTTACAACTACTGATCTCCTTTTATGGGTCATTTGCATTGCTTGAATTGCTTAGTCAATCTTGAAAGCAAATTTTCTAAAGCATAATAGGAAAATCACCTGATCACTCCATGTGAACGTACCTTAAGACACCACCCACCTGTGTTGTGTAGAATGGATCCATTTTGCTGGTTCATAAGGAAAGATTTTGGTCATCCTTATAGGAAATGAGAAAGCACTGCACCGAATCTGAGTTGTTTGGAACCTCAAATGATGTCAAACCCTTTGTTCATAACACCATCTGTGTAGCCGTACTGCAAACTTTCTTAGCCATTGGATCTAATATCGTAGTTCTTATAATACAGGATCATTACCTACGGCAGATGCTATCCAATTGGTTTTCCACTACTTTTTTTCAAAGAGTAAATATTTCAAAACAATATTCCTGTTAGATAAAGTAGCAGATAATTGAACAATGTCATACTTAACTATTTATTGTAAAAATATTATCTAGGAGGTAATACAAGCCTACTTGAACTTGACATCGGACAAGCCTTGACATTTATCCATGGACAAACAGCACAGTAGGTTCTCTTAAATACTGAGTAGAGTGTTTTACAAAATTTACAGAAAATGATCAAAACTATCTGAAATAATTAAGACAATGAATTTTTCCTCCACTACAGCTTGTAGAATACCTAAATATAAAGCTCAGCAATAAGAACCCCACTGCTAAAACAATGGATCCAAAATGCCAGCGCTGCCAGTATACATGACGAGCTGTGAAGCTGTTCTAAAGTTTTCCCTTTACGCTAGCTAAGGTATCATTAGCGATTATTCTATAGCATTTTTAGCATAACTACAGTTCCAATTCATTTCAACTTTAGCATGCAAAACTTTTTTCTATGTTTTCCAACAGCCCTACAGTAATAATTTAACTGTCCGTTTAAAAGCATCAGATGTACAGTGCCTAACATTACCACAGTTTGTCACACTATCTGAGAGACCAACACAAGATAGCACGTTTTATGGGGGAAATTTTGTTTCGTTATTTATTGCTGGAAGCAGAGAACATGTTTTGCAAATGGAAATTTGTGGGGGAAAAAAAAAAATTATTGAAAAAAAAAGGTTTGTATTTTTCAACATTTTTTTCATGGTTTTGACAACTATAATTAAGAATTGTATTATTTAAAATTTATTAAAAAAAATAAAAAAAAAATTTTATTGGTCTGCATGAACGTTAAATTGGTCAAGAGCGAGCGTTTAGACTGAGATTGATGTGAACAGAATGTTATCTCTGAAACCTAATTTGAAAGAAATGCAATTTGTAAAACTATCTGTACAACAAAATAAAAAAAAAAGAATAAAGCATACATTATGTCAAACTTAGAAAAATAAATAAAAAAAGGTGCGAAAACCCTCGATACTATTTTTTTTTCCGTTTAAAATGTTTTTTGAAGCTTAATTTCTACAACTGATGTATATATGTATAATTTTTCTTTTTTTTTAAATTTCCACTCAGAAAATGTGTTTGGTTTTCTTTTTTTTTTTGCTTCCAACAATAACGTAACGAAATTAACTCCATAATAATTGAACACTCAACAAAAAATGATGTATAGTTTTATAAATGTTAAAGTATAAAACTGTCTGTGATGTGAGGGACTGTAGCAGAACAGTGCATCAGCAAGGACATGAAGAAAGGATATATTTTAATGAAGGGAAAGAAAATAGGAACTTAAATCCAACTCTGATATACACAGATTTATCGTTTGGATGACTGTTTGTCAGAGAACATTAGAGAAAAAACAACATAACGACCAAGAAGGGGAGAAAATCGCCACGAACAGAGACATTTTAAGAGAAGCTCATCTTAATATTAATAACTTTATAACACTATAACCTACAGTCATGTTTCATGTCATGGAAATGACACTTTAAGCCCGTAAGGCATAGAAAGAGAGCTTGTCATGAAGATTTTTGTCGTTTAATATTTTTGTGATTTTGCACACCTTCATTTTCTGATTTTTTTATCCTAAATGTTATTTTTGTGAAAGTAACTACAAAAGTAATCAGTAACTAATTTCACAGAATTTGATATTTTCTAAAGAAACATTTTATAAAGGTAGCCTGTGATATGAAATACATCACATTTCTAAAATAACTTGCCTAACTCTGCTTAACATTATTTAATGAGGATCAGACCATTTTAGGTTGTTTTTGTGCAGATATATAACGTAACTTTAAACACCTTTAAACATTTCAGACGGACTGAATACAAAAGCAGGGAACTCTATCTATGCCATCTTGTCCTTGCAGAAATATCAAACATTTGCTTCTCATTTAGAGAAACCAATAGTACCAACCACAATTATGCACTACTTTGTGTTGGTCTATCACATAAAATCCTTAAAAACCTTTACATTTGTAAGTGAAACAAAATACTTTAGGACTGTTAATCGTTCTAAATATTCGTAAAGTACCTTTTAAAAAGCTGACGACTCCACATAAAGGTATTAAGTAGAGAGATCCGTTATTTCCTAATTAAGGATTGATGTGGTTTGTCTTTAATTACCATAAACACAGTGAATGTAGCTCAGCTCCGTCCCATTCACAGCTGCATAAGTAAACGTCGTTCTCTATGGCTCATAAGATTATTTTTTAGCTTCACAGATCATGGAAATGTTTTACTACACCTTGGAAAGAGGTGAACGGCGTTGGCATGTTTCCCATCAGCACACGACCAGCAGCTTTATCATCACAATGAGTTCACGTAAACTGTTCAAAGTTATCTCTGAAAGAGGAGAAAAACTGTCCAAAATGTGGAATGTTGTGAGAGCTACAAAATCTGTAAACATTAATACATAAAGTAGGAAAAATTACAGATCAGACAGCCCTAATTTTAAGCCATGATGTCTGTCAGTGTTCATGATGGTTTAGTGTTTCCTATAGAACCTGATCGATCACTTATTCAACCTATTATTGTAATTATTGCTTTTCTACGCTATGAAGCTCATACGCCTCACTAAATAGTTTATACAAAAGAGAAATGACAACACTTTGTCGGGTGAACAGTCGTGTGAGTCGGAACGGAGCTCTCACGCAGCCGTTCGTTCGTGATCGGCACGCCGAGGCCAGCGAGGACGGTTTAACCCATGCACTGCTGCGTCACACACACCAGGGCACAAACAATACAGGAAACACGCAGGAAAATGGCAGAGTCCCTTCAGTTAAGCCCCTGTTTGAGCTGAATCCCACCACTTGGCGCGGCCCATGTCACACCGCTGTGTGTTTTGAGTTTGCGTTCTCTTTCCTGGGCAACGAGGAAATCTTCTCGCTGAACTGGCTGAAGCTGGCAGCCCTGCATCTCGCCCTGGGACCGTCCGGAGCCGTGGGGCCCGACGGTAGAGTACTGTATCTGCCCAGAATGGGGAAGGCCTGCCCTGCGCTGGGGGATTGGCTTTTGGGGTGGAGGGTGGCGTCCTTGACGAAGAGGCTCTGGATGAGCTGGAATTTCTCCTTCTCCTCTTGCAGAAACAGGTTGACCAGGAGCTTCTTCTCCCGCTTGAGCTGCTCCACGATGGTTTTGGGAACGTCCGGGATCACCCAGGCGACGATGAGGCTCAGAAACATCACCAAGTTCTAAAGGGAAGAAAGGAAGCGAGATAATTCAGACACTGACTTCAAATACATGCTGAACTTTCTCTGTTTTCAGCCATTTTCCCTTTCAATAGCCAGAGAAAGCTTCTGATGGTTAATTTACAACCTTTGATTACAGTGGACATCCATAAAAATTACTTTCTACAAATGTGGGATTAATAAATTGACTTTTTTTATTCTACATTTTCTGCTCAAACTAAACCTGAAGAATTTAACCATAAAGTCAAAAAAGTTTGCTGCCTGGAGAACATCGTCCCAACTGTGAAGCACAGAGGAGGCAGAATAATGATGTGTGGTTGTTGCAGCAAATAGGACTGGTGCATTTAAAGTTAGAATATTGCAGTTTACAAAAAAATTAACATGTTATATTATTTAATTTGTGCAGTTCATTTGTGTTTCCTGTTTGGAATTATAGATTAAATTATATGGAGTGAACTTTGTTCCATTATTATTGCACGCAAAGAACATATTTTATAAATTGAATTTTGAAAAAAAAAATTCAATCCAGAAATCAAAAGTTCTTAATCAAAAAAATAGTTTAAGGGGAAACATAGCTTTTTTTTTGTTTTTAAAGGATTTTTATAACTAAAAGCAAAATTAAATTTTGCTTTTAGTTTGAGTTTCATCAATTGCATTCTTTTCAAACTGCGTTTCACAGATCACATTCCCCTTTTTTTAAGCCCAATACAAATGCTCACTCTGGACCAATTCAAATATTGCTAGGAATGCAATTTGTAAAACTCAACCGGGACAAAAAACACTGAAAATGTAAAAAAAAAAAAAATGTGATCTTGAAAAACAATTAGAAAACATTATTAAAAAAACAGATTCAATCAAATAAATTTTGAGAAATCGAAAAAATTATTCTTAAAGCCAACTTTGGAACAGAAGACTGAAAAGAAAACATTAGCTGAACAAGCCATACCTGAAACAAAATGACGAAGGCCAGTCTCGCAGATAGGACACACCAGTACTGCTTGGAGAACTGGTAGGCATCTGAGGACCAGGGAGGTTCTCTGTAATCCTTGTAACTAAAAGAGAAACACAAGCATGATATGTGACGTGTGAAAGCAGTTATACATGTAGCTTTGTAGGCCTGATGCAAAATATCAGTTAGCTTTAGTGCAAATGACCTTCAAAACTTAAAAAAATACATGTTTCTTATATTATTTCCCTTCCATGTGCTGAATATATGTCAGTGAACTCATCACAATCATGGTTCCTAAGCAAAGTTTTAGGTGATTCTTGTTGTGCCATATGCCATGATCATGGTTTTTGAACATGGTCTGCTCTGGTCATCTTGAGATGATGACCAGAGAAAAGAACGCAGCTTTTTGAGTCAATGATTCACAGGCAAGTCACAGAGCTGTGACCAACCAGCCCCCTCTTTGTGAGGACAGTAAAAACCACACAACACACAGGGACCCAGGCCCAAAAAGACCAAGATCTCCCTAGAATTATCAAGGATAAGTCATCATGGTGACCTTTTCAGTCCCAAACTGCTGCAAAACAGACTGTTGCAACACATTTCTCTTGAGTTGCAGAATTTACAGAGCCAGACTGGATGAGAAGGCCTCCTAAGGATCCCTGGTGTGAGCCCAAATGGACAAAGAAACCCCTTTCTGTGCTAAGCTACTCCTGGATGAATCTCAACCTTCCAAATGGACATGGAAAAAAAAGTTTGCAGGTCTGGCACAATTAGGGACAGAACAAACACTATGTCTTCTGATGATGTTGATCATTTCATGTGTTTACTGATGTGTAAAGACAAAGCTAACAGGATTTACTGCATGCTATACTATGCTACAGTAACATGTTTTGAGCTGTTGTTGAAGCTTGGACAAGCTTTATTTCACCAAGGGTTTAAACACTGATATAACATCGGTGTTCATATGTTCCTCAGATGCTCATTACATTTCCATTACCAAGTATGACCAAGAGTCATTTAATGGAATCCTGATGTCTATTCGCTGCTAGCTATTTATAAAAAGGGTAAAGAATCCTTTAGGTAAGGGTTACTGGTTCCTGAGCAAGCAAATCATTTAATAAAACATTATTTAGCCAAATAATGTTTTATTTACCTCATGGATTTGTATTGTGAATTGGTCTGAAAACATTCCAATTTCTTTCAAATTAGTGAAAAGCTAATTTGATCATATCCCAAATTCTTTCAGATAAACTTTGGTTTTCAAATACAGATCCATCTTAAACTGTAATATGATTTTCAGCCATGTCCCCCTTCCTCTTTGTACATAGTAGTTTAGTTTAATTGAGTTTCACTAGTTTTAGTCAAGAGTTTTAAACTGAAATATGTTTGACTTGGA
>NW_015150625.1:180566-182551 GCF_000732505.1 Cyprinodon variegatus
GATATTTACCACCCCTTCCAGGGAGGGTAATGAACATCTTTAAGTATCAGAAATATAAATTCCCAGCTGGCTGGGAATTGAATATAACAGTTATTCACAACATAAATATGGCATCAAACCTGGATTGGCATTTAATATAAATCCACAACATTCTGAAAAGTAGAATGGTGGGCAGATCTTTTAGTTAGCAGGCTCCTCTCCTGTGGAACCAACTACCAGTTATAGCCTGTGAAGCAAACACTCTGTCTACTTTTAAGAACAGGCTTAAACATTTTTGTTTTGATAAAGCTTATAGTTAGAGTGAATCAAGTTATCCTGAGCTATCTCTATAGTTATATTGCTATAGGCTTAGACTGCTGGAGGACATGGGGACCACTTTTCCTCTCTCCCTTTCATTCTACTTTTATTCTCCTATTCCCAAAATGAGAAACAGCAGCATAAAATATGGAGACTGAAAACTATTTTACTCGATGCTCTGTGGGCATGCCACTAGGGCCTGATGGAAAATCTTAGTTAGCATTAGCGGTAACAACTTAAAAAGGAAAGATTGTAAATACATGACTTTCATGATTACTTTTGCTTCCTGGTAATAAATGTAGGTCAGTGCATCGCAGCTCTCATCACAATTATTGTTTATAAGCAAATTCATAAACGCAATATTTCTCAGAAATTAAGCAGAACTTTGAAGCAAACATTTGTTGATGTCAATAAATCCTGCTTATGACAGCCAAATGTACATTTACATTTATAACATGAAAAAAAGGAAACATTATTGTTTTCCTTTTCCTTAGTAAAGAAGATCAGTGATTTAGGGACAGAAACACAATGGGACTATTGTTTGGAAACCCCCATTTGGTTTGAATTTTTTTTAAGCTGGCCTAGACAGATGTTAATTAAAACAGTGCTCTCTGTCTTTTTGCTTCAGAGTCAAGGTGCAGTGGATGTTATTCAAGTTATTTTGTTTGCTTGCTTTGCCATAAATTATCTCTGCAGTGCAGGCAAAATAAACTGCAGATGACCTGAAACGCATGATGAGCAAAGAGCCAACATGCTCAGACGGAAAGAGAAGAAGACCTAGAAGGTGGGATGGAGAGAAAGACTATGTGAAATTAGACAATGGAACATAGATTGAAGCATTTCGGGTTTAAGACAAAGGCAAATTTGATATGGCTACAACTTGAATTATGTATTTTCAGTCATTTTAAATAATGATAGCTGCGGAATTTACATAGTTTTAAACAAAGCTACATATATACTTTCCTAACTGATGCAACGGTCTGCATGTGTTCAGCTTAGAACATTTTTCTACATTTTCAGGCTTATTAGTGGGAGGTAGATCTTTATCCCTTAAAATCATAATATCCAAACCATTATGCGCTAATTTTAACATACTGATCTGAACAGTTCATATAAAGAAATGTTCTTAAGGAAGTTAAGAAGAAAATAACCAATCGTAATTATATAAAAAAGAAAAAACTTCAAGTAAATAAGTTTAGATATGTATGAAAGGCTTCTGGGCAGGAGTCTAAAGACATGCAAGTAGAACATGTTGAGTCCGTGTTAACGGTAATTCCCCTGTGGGATGTTAAACAAAAAAATGCATTTTTTTCCTTTCAAAGCTTTCCTGGCACAACTCAGCTCATGTGTTAATCTTAAGAGGATCTTTGGACAGAAAATGAATCCTCTCTGAGAACTAAATAGGCAGAAGTGACAGTGATTAAGACACAAAGGCTGTCCTTGTACGTAAATCCATCTACCGAGCAACCATCCAGCTATCATTAAGTTAAATTACTGTGATTGAAATATGAAGACAGAAAACAAAGGATACAAGGAAATAAATCACAGAGAATATTTCTGAACTTTCTTAGAGGAAGAAATTAAAAGTATGGAAATACAAATATAGTATTTTACTAATACTAGATAAAACTCCTTCTATTGGAGTGTTTGTCTTTTTGCAATTGAATAATAATTATATATAATTATTA
>NW_015150625.1:183452-190846 GCF_000732505.1 Cyprinodon variegatus
TGAAAGGGTGGGCAGGGTAAAAAAATATGTAACAGGGTTGGCTAAAAGCTGGCCAATTAACCCACCCTCTTGGGGAGCAGTGGGCTGCCATTGTGGGGCAGCTTTGGAGCCGTGTGAGGTTAAGGGTCTCGCTCATAGACCCAAATTGGCACTCCGTGGGAGTGGGGCTCGAACTCAGAACCTCAGGATTCTAAGCTCTATGCCGTAACCGTGAGGCCTCCACTCCCCTTAACCCTGGTCCTCAGGGCCCAGTGTCCGACATGTTTTAGGAGTTTTCCTGCCTCCTCATTCCTGACATGAATGAAAAGTTGACTAACATGTTGCAGCCTTGGATGACTGCTGAGGAGGTAATGCCATAATTTGAATAGGGTGTGCTTGATTCACACATCTAAAACATGAAGGAGAGTGGCCCCTGGGGACCAGGGTTAAGGAACCCCGATGTAGACAATGTTCCGATGTAGGAACAATGTTCAGCTTTTGTTTCATCCGTTCTAATAGCCTTTTTTATGAGCTCTTGGAGAATTATGACCAGCAAAATACCTAATGTTAGAACACTCCTTTTAGCACACTTGTTTTTCATTAGTAACTGGAAGAAACAGTGTTTATATCTTGTTCTGGTTTCCTTTATAATCCTTCCGGATGAGGTAGTATGAACCGCCGGTCATTGGACCAAAAACTTTTATGTACAATTTTTTTTTTTTTTAATGTACGCATTTTTACAAATTTTATGGCTGAGTTTAGAAATAAAGATGGAACCTAGTAGGGGAGTGTTGGCTTGGTGGTTAGAGCAATTAGCTTGTGCTCTGAGAAGATTGGAAGTACGGTTCAATCCCTCCATGAGGAAGACCCTTAACCACTGATTGCCCCCCAAGTGCTGCACAGTGGCAGCCCACTGCTCCCCAAGGAGATGGGTTAAATGAAGAGTTAATTTCTCCATTGTGAGATCAATGAAGTTCTACAAAAAAAATAAAAAATCACACAGAATTCGCTCAGTTGGAAAAATAGAACGAGAAGGAAGGATTTCGTGAAGACAGATGCAACTGTCAGCCAGTCTTTGGTAGAAACAGAGTGAGACGCATGCAAACAGAACATATGGAGCAAATTTAGATTTATCATGCAAATTATTCTACAGTAATTGTGCGATTAGTTCTCTTCATCGTCACCTAAACACAACTTTTGCATAAAGTACATGCATTCTGTAAATGGTAACTAAACCATTAGTGTGTTGTAACAGTGAAGACATACTTGGTCCTGTGTATATGGGAGAATATTTAACTTTTTATATCTTTTATATATGTCAGAATAAAACCTGCTTCCTATCTTCTCCTTTCAGAACTAAACATGGAGAAGCAACATTTAGTTCCTATGCTCCACTTATCTGGAAAAAACTTCCAGAAAACTGTAAAAGTGCGGAAAGCCTGAATTCCTTTAAATCAAGACTAAAAACACATTTGTTTAGAATTGCCTTCGACTGTTCTAGTTAAACAGTTCAACTAAAACACATTTTCTTTAGTCCAACTGTTTTTAATATTCTTTTTTGTTTCTGCATTTTTTATTTTATTTATTTTTTAAGTTTTCCTACTTGCTTCCTACTTTTATCTTCCTGTATTTTAATCATGTAAAGCACTTTGTATTGTCTTTGTACTGAATTGTGCTATACAAATAAATTTGCCTTGCCTTGCCTCCCTCATCTTCTTCCTGTAAAGTTACCAATAAATAAAGATCACCAAAGGAAACACAATATTTTTCTTCTAGAATTTCACCACTACATCAAATATCCCTGCTTTTCTTTATGTTTCCTTACATCCACATCACGTCTCATAGCTCTAAATTCAATTAGGAGAACGTTCTTAAATGTTATGCAAACCAAAGTAAAGCTCCCTCTGGGTAAGATAAAGTATTGCACAGAAACGACCAATTACAGTAAATGAACGCTTTTTGAAAGTGTTACGATGACGGAGCGAAGGAGAGGAACACAGGAAGCTCCAGTTAAAAGCTGACCTCACTAGTTCACCATGTCACATTAATGTGAGCGCGTAATGAGTGGCTCACATGTACACACCCTGCTATGTAGAAATTCCTCTGAAGATAAAACGCTCTGAATGAGTGAGGAGGAAGATGAACACTGAGCGTGTGTGTGTGTGTGTGGGGCCTTATGATGGCTGACTCCTTCTCCTTATACAGTCAAAAATGAGGAATGTTCTTTGAGAGGCTGAGCTCCTCTCCCCTCTTTCCCTTTAATCTATTCATCTTTCACTACACAATATTTTACAGCGTTTTAGCTGGAGGTCAAACTTCACTTCCTGCCATTGAAGAAATGTTTCAAGCTAATCTTCCTCCGATTCACATATGGAAGAGAATATTTTCATAGACTTCAGCCTCCTTCTGTCTCTCTGTGTGTTTGGTTTTCATATGCTCTGCTTTGGGGATATTCATAAGACTCCTCAATGTATGGAGTGAATTCTGTCCCATAATTGTTGCAAGTGAAGAATAAGTCTTGTAAAACAAAAAAAAGGTATTAAAAAAAAACTGTAGTTTTTTTCATATTTTATATTTTTCAAAATTTTTAAAACCTTCTTTGTTCATTTGTTCAACAAAAAAATTCCAGTCTTTCTCAGATATATTTTCTATATTTCATATTTTGTTTTTGCAAATTTTTGATTTGAATTTTTCTATCTATTTTCAATTAAATTTTTTCTTATTTAATTTTTCAATTAGGTTTTTAAATGGTTATTATTTTTTCTTTTTCTTTTTTAAAGGGGCAATACCTATAAACAAAAGTAGTTTTTTTCTTGAATTCAGAAGGTAAGTGAGACACTTTGCTTATGGAAAAAGACAATTTACATTTAGAATAAGAAAAACAATAATAACATTGTCTTATTTCAAGTGCATATTATCTAATTGCCTTATTTTAAGAGTGAAAATACTCATTCCATTGGCAAATGATCATATTTACCTACTCAAATTAAGGGTAAATACACTTAATCTTAGAAATTTGTACTTATTTCTAGATCGTTTTTGCAGTGAGGAAAGAGCGTGAGTTTAGATACTTGGCTAACATTACTATCCCCCAATAGGAAGAAAACTTTACCGCTTTAAGAGGACGGAAATCAGTGCATGTGTGGGTTTTAAATAAGTCTAATTTTAGATCAATTACGGCAGTTCAGTCTTCAAATAAACAGTAAGGGTTGTTTTATAAAAGGATTACTCTAAGAAAAGGGATGTTCTGTTGAGAAATATTTAAATATTAGGGACAATAATCAAAAAATAACAATTGCAAAGAAAATTATCTGGTAAGAGCAATCAGGTTAATGATCATAAATCCAATGTTGGTAAATGTAACACTGCTTGGACCTCGACACTCCTCCGTTGCTCAAACAGCTGTACTACAGTTGCAGGCATGTGTAAAAAAAAACCTGTACGATGTTAAAGTAAAATAAAATTATCCCATTTTGAAGCTTTGCTTTAATTACATCGAATATTTGAGTAACAAATGCAGCACTTCTGTAAAAATAAAATAAAATTTGAAATCATCTGACTGAATTAAAAATGAAAACGTTGGGAAAACCAGCTACTGGATGGTTTCACTTTTCTCTCTTTCTCATTTATTGCATTAACACTGTAACAGTACAGGTCTGCAACGATGCGCTTTTTTCTTTTGTGTCTCAGTGAGTTTTATTATTATCTAAATTTAATCTGATGTGATCAAAAGATTCAAACTGAAGGAATTTGAGATACAGATTTTTTTCAACGCTCATTCATTTGACCCTTTCTTACCAATAATGTTTGTTGGTATTTTTTCAGATAAAGATGCATCCATTTACTGGATGGTGTTAAAAAATACAAAACATAAATTTCATGATTCTAAAAGCCAAGCTTGGGCCCTTATAAATCGATGACTCTTTGCTCACATTTCACTTCTGTTTCTAAAGTAGCATCGTGTGGGACAGTTTGGACTCTTTCTGTCTGTAAAATAATGTTTCTTACTATGGAGCTATCAACTCTGTTTTTTGTTCAGTAAATTAAACTCCAAATTTAACTTCTTGTGCTTTTTAAAATAAAGAAAAGGTTTTTGCTTCAAATCTAAATGTGATGGATTCAAACATGATTTAGTAAGAGGAGCAAAAACCTTAAATCTGGGTCATAATGGTTACTGGTTTCTCTCTGATAGTTTAGTAGTCATAATCTTCTGAGCAGAGCTTATCTCTGTAGCTCATGAAAGGAGGAGTAAATATTTTCCCCTGACGCACCGAGAACAGATGTCTTATAATAAACCTCCCAATAATCCATAACATAGTTGCTTGGCCTCACTTGACTGCGAGGCGATAAGAGTATAAACACGGCAGCATGATGTCGGCGAGGGGAATTTGCAGTGTGGACACCTAGAGGGCAGATTTGTTGTTCTGTTTATTATTGCAAAAAAACTAGAGTAATAACTCTTCAGAATGGCTTTGCTCCAGGATTTAAAGTAGTCTACCAACTGGAAATAATAACACCCTACAGGGGGCGCTGTAACCTTCATGGAGGCATTTCTTACTCTATTTGTAGTTGCATTTTTAATCCAAGTTTATTTTGAATTGTAAATATATGATGGTCGGTTCTTCATTTTAAAACTCTTATTTTGTAATAAGACAGGAAATAGATCCTAAGGTTAGAAGCCAAAAAAAAAAAACATGCAGTCACTTTCACATATTAAAAAGAAAAAACCTCCACTGCATTTCAAAGGAGTCATAACCTTGCATTTTAATTAGTCATTTTTAGAAGTAATGCCTTTTAAAGGCACATAATCATATTATATTCCTAAAAATGAGAGATGAAAATCATGCTGATGTTGATACATTATGGTTTTATAATCCAAGCATCCATCCTGACAGCGTTTTGATAGTCATTTTGAGCCTAAATAGAACCCAGGCTGAAGGCTCGATGAACTGACATAAACAGATGTGGCGCCATCTGCTGGTAGTACCACAAAACTCCCATAAGCCCAGATCATCGTCTTTAATGCAGCTACTAAATAAGTCCTGACCACGTAGACTGTGCTGTAAAGCCTTGTTGGAAGCCAACAGCTCTGCCTGGTCAAAGACCAAACCAACCTACTTCTATTTGAAGTTTCAGAATCTATCAAAAGAGGAGTGAAGGGAAGTAAAGTCGGTCATTTGTCGAGGAATTTTTACTTTATAATTTACTAGCATGATTGATACACACAGGATAAACACCATATCATAAGATGTGGTCCCTAGGTAATATTAATCCCGTCAGAATAGGACTAATAGTGCTAACGCCACCATCCTGCAGTCTAGCTCCAGCTTTTAGTTTGCTCCAACAGTCAGACTGTGTTCCTCACACAAATAAAGGTTTATCTCTCTTGGTCTAAAACCTTTTTTAGAAAATTTTACTCTTGATCTTGGACTTTTATTATTTATAGTTCCACAATGACTAGCTTCTAATGCTTCTGGTTGTTGACCAATTGTAAGTATGAGCGGTGATGTAATCCCAGTCACATGTTGTTGTTCAGTTCAATTTATTTAAAATACTATCTTATATTCCCGGAGGGAAATTAATTTTTGCAGTAACTCCTATTTTTTGGGGTTTTTTTGTAACGAGTTGTCTTACTGTAGGTGTCGATAGCCGTATTTAGGAAGGTTCACCTGTAGAAGTCTGTGTTGCAACGGGTCTGAGGATGCCTCTTACTGAAGACACACTGTAGTTATGGTAAATATACACAAAGTCTATATTTATTTTAAAAATAGCAATTTGTTATTTGTTAATAATGTTATTGCCATTTTTTATTTCCATACTTTAAAATATCGGAATTTTCCCATAACTTTATGATTACATGATTTAAATATAACTTAAATAAACATTATGTCAGCTGTTTTGAGCCAACAATTACTCAATACTTGTATAGTCATTTTATCTAGTACATTTTTTTTCTTACTTGAGTAATTTCATGGGTGACTACATTCTACTTTTACTTGACTAAAATGAAATAAAGGCAATGAGCAGGTTTTTCCATATATTTAAGAGCTAAATTTACTTTTCCATAATATGCAGAATAAAAGAAAATAAGTAGCACATTGTTTTACTTCCAGGAAGAAAACCTGTCAGAGGTTTTAGACTGTGTAAGAAAAACAAAACAAACAAAAAAAAAAAAACTCAGCAATAAAATACTGACCAAGAGGTTAAAACTATGAAAGGATGAGTGACTTTTAGTTGTAAAATATATCATATTTAATTTTCCTTCTCAGTTACGTTCTACTTGTGTAGATTTATCACATAGGATCCAAATGAATTTTAAAAAGTGTGTGACTTTTCTACTTTTTGAAAGACAACCTTACTGAAGAGACACGCAGCTTTTAGTTTGTCTACTGATGCAGAAATGATCTTTTAGTCCTTCATCCTGCTGCTTTTAAATCTAATAAAACATTAAAAGGCTTCTGTCACACCATCTATGTTTCTAAAACACCCAGAGTGGATTTTCTTCTCTGCTCTCTCTCATGCCAGCATCTTTCCACGCTGCTTAATCTCTTCGTTGTTATAAAAGAAGCCTCGTTTTTTGCGTTCTTATCTGATCATTTCATCAGCGCTATCAGCCCCCTCTTCCTTTCTGTTCGGTTTGACACTACCAAGCATTCATTCATTGCTCTGTCCTCTGACATGCATTCATCCATACAACCACAAACCCAACATCAACTTGGAAGACAGCAGGGATAAAAAAGACGTGAAGTCCAGGGAGTTTTTCGACATCAGGAGCTGAATGACTGGCCTTTACGTCCAGAAACAGCTGCTGTTCACAGCAATGCACAGTATAGACACAGAAACCCTTCTTGGGACATTTGCTACCAATTTCACGCCCGCTAACCGTTGAAGGCGTAAAGCCTCTCGTCATTTTTTCGCCGTGACGTATCACAGTAGTCCAACACAAAGATGGTATTCTTGCATGGCAGTGCTTTGCCACTTTATGTAACTGCAGGTCGACCATAGCTGTCTGTGGGAGCCATCATCCATGACCTTTCCATCTACTGTGCTTTATTTTAACATTATAAAAGACATTCTTGCCACTGGCATCCAAAGAAATCAATGGTAGGCTGTCTCTAGATTGGAACACGCTATGTCTGAAATTTAAAAATGACTGCTATTGGGATTAAGGTGTTTTCAACCTACAACAATATTATAAAGACAACAATAATATAAATATGAACATCTTGAAGATGATCAAACCACATCTTGGACAAGCCTTCAACTTGTATGTTAGATCCAGTTCCAACCAGGTTATTTAAGGAAGTATTCCCTTTGATCCTCCATTATAGTTATGATTACTCTACAGAGATATGTACCAAAGGCTTTTAAGGTTGCTGTAATTAAACCTCTGCTTAAGAAACAGTCTCTTGACC
>NW_015150625.1:190856-197997 GCF_000732505.1 Cyprinodon variegatus
TCTCTTGACCCAGATGACTTGGTCAATTATAGACCTATATCCAATCTTCCTTTCTTATCTAAAATTCTTGAAGAAGTAGTTGCCAAATAAGTGTGCGATCACTTACACCATAATGAACTTTTTGAAGAGTTTCAGTCTGGCTTTAGAGCTCATCATAGCACTGAAACAGCTCTGGTTAAAGTCACTAATGATATTCTTATGGCCTCAGATAATGGACTAGTATCTGATCAATTTCAGTTTGTTCATGTTAATGACCAATCTTCCTTATGCTCAAGGTTTACCTGTGGAGTACCACAGGGATCAGTGTTAAGACCAATTATTTTTACTATATATATGCTCCCAAACGGTACAATTATTAGCCCTCATATTTCATGTTAAGTTTTAAACATAAATAAGCAATTTTTTTTTTTGAAATGCTAAATCATATTTAGACTCTACAAGCATTAGCTTAAGTCAGGCTTCAACGAGGCAATGTAATTTAACAGATAATTTAGGTGAGTCGTTAAAGTGTCCAAAACTAAAGTTTAAAAACTCTAATCTTTTAAGAAAGCAGACAAAAAAACAGCTATAGTGTACAAGACAATGCATATTGCAATAGCAAAACACAGCAAGGTCTGGATTCAACTTTGTACATTTCTAAAAAACTGCTATATGGAGTGAATTTTGTCACATTTTTGTTGAAGTAAAGAATGCATTTGGTAAATGGAAAAAAAAACGAATAAAAATTTTGTATATAGAAATGTGACATTTGAAAGGAAACATTGAAATGTTTAAATCAAAATATAGGTTTTCAGTTTAAATTAGGAGTTTTCTCAGATTTTATTTACTTGATTTTTTTTGCTAATTCTATTGTTAAAACATCTCTTTAACAGATTTTATAACAGATAATTATAATTTTTTTTGTTGATTTATTGTCTGACAGACCCAACACTTAATTTTTTTTTCTTCATATTTCTGTTTTTCAGATTGAGTTTTACAACTTTCATTTTCTTCATTGCATTTCACAGATCACACTCTCTGCATATAAAACCCAAATGAAATTATAAAATAAATGTGTCTTCGCTCCTCACTCCAGAGGAAAGCCGCCACAGAAGTAAACAGAATGTGATTTGGGAAAAGCAGTTTGAACAGAAATCAATTTGTAAATTTTTATCTGAAAAACAGAAAGTTGAAAAAAAATTAACATATTTGAAAAAGCTTTTTTAAAGCTTGAAAAACAAGCTTTAAAAAAGCAAAGTTTTTCTCAAACCTTTTTTTTTACTATTAAATCTTTTCATTTCTGGATTGCACTTTTTTTTTCTAATTTCAATTTAGAAAACTGTATTCTTCCCTTGCAACAATAACGGAACGAAATTCACTCCATGATACAGTAGCTTTTAATGTAGGCCAATGCTGATATAAACCTGTTGCGATCAGAAATCATTATGTTTATTATGTATTTAGTGGTTTGGAATGATAGCAAATGCTGGATAAAGTTAACAACATGTATGAGAATAACTGGCCATTATTAACCATCAGGTTACAAATAGGGCTGGTGTCCCTGAAGCTGAAGTCTCTTTCCATCTGAGCAGCTTATTACTGCCACCTATAGGTCTGGAGTGAGAAGGTCAGTGTTTTAAATCTCTTTAAATATAATCTGATCAAAACTGAGTGCCTCTTCAATTTGAAGACTGTATTCTGTTAAATTGTGATTCTATTCAAAATTCAATTAATTATCCATCAGTCATTTTTAGAAGAAATACATGTTAAAGGTTAATAGTGAGGTCAATTGCCTTTAACTAAAAGATAAAAATAATAGTTCACAGGTGCGGTTCTTACCGGCAGACAGTAACATCTCCATGATCAGAGCTATGTGGCGCTGTGCCGGGTCTAAAATTGGAAACGTTGAAAAAGGAGAGCGTGTGGTCGATGAATCCGTGCATGGTGCCTGACGGGCTGTACATGTACTGGTAGACGAGCCGAGGAATGAAGTCGGATGTGAAGGAGATCACAAAGGCCTACAGAAAAAAAGAAAAAACACACGACAGAATGAGACCAGAACAGGATTCTGACAATTCCAACAATGTGGATAAAGCCACCGACAGCTAAGTATAATAAATTGTACAAATCTTCATTGAACATGTCCCATATAACAGTCAGAAGCATATGTCTTGGTTATGTTTTATTTGTCATATGTTCAAAAATGTGGGTAAATGGCAAAAGAGCAAATATCTACAAATTAGTTTAATTTCAACAACAAAAATGCTATTAGAATAAATAATAAAGTGGGATATCATTACACGACTAATCATTATTTTGTTCAAAAAGTTTTCGAAACACTTGAAAAATATAGACATTGTGTCTGTAGTAATATTAGAAATAAGGTACAAAACACTGAATAAAAGTTTTCCTTCAGGAGTTCAGAATTATTTTACAGGAATCTGTGATTAGTCGTAACAAACATCTTTAGCTGAGGAAAGATTTATTTTTTTCATGTAAATGTAACAAAGTAACAATGCTGTAAGCTGTTTAGTTTGAATAAATTTCAATAAAATGTTGTGAAACGGTTGTTGCATTGCATGTATTCAGGGTAAATGGCGCATGCTAGCTCCTGAAGTAAAGTTGATAAAGTTTATAGTTAGAGTGGCTCAGGTTATCCTGAGCTATCTCTATAGTTATGCTGCTATAGGCTTAGTCTGCTGGAGGACATAAGGACCCCTTTTTCATTATTCTGCTTCATTCTATCTCTATTCTCCCACTGCAGAATTTCTTAGTTCAGTTCCTAACGTTATGCTCTCTCTGCTTTTTCTCATAGTAGCCTCATCTCTTCCTGTTTGGCTGTGACTCCATCTTGGAGAAAAATATCAGCTGTGCTGCTGCCATCAACACCTTTGTTTATAGATGTTGGAGCTTGGCCTGTTTTTCAGTGTAGTCCTGTTTCTCTGACTGTGACTGACTGGATGTAATGTCTTCATTTTCTGACATAGAAACTGGCTCGGAGCTTGTCTGCCTGGCTGTGTGTTTCCTGGACGGGGCCGTCTGTGGACCTAGCTTATAGTTGACTTTTGTATCTCTGCCTCTGTCTCCTTGAACCCCAGTCGGCCTCAGCAGATGGTCGCTCACACTGAGCCTGGTTCTGCTGGAGGTTACTTCCTGTTAAAAGGGATTTTTCCCATTCATTCCAATGAGTCAAAGCAATCAACTCGTTTTCCTTAGATAGAAAATTTTGAATCTATTGCTGAGTTCGAATTCATTGGATGCATCCTCCGAAGGCCAGATTCATAGTCCGATTACGTCATAGTACAGTGCAGAGGTCTGTTCGTTATGCGCTGGACAAATGCATCCTTGTTTTTGCCCGTTTTGGTGTATCCTACGTAGCCTTGGATATCCAATGATTCATTGCGAGTCCAAGCAAGTAGACTGCTCCCTGATCAGAGGAAAAAGGTATTTGGCTGTGTTTGGCTGATATTTAAGGACAGATTCAAATATATCTGCAGTGTTGGGGAAGAATAACCGTATAAGATGGAGCTGTTGAAGCTCTTCAAAAATGTTATTAACACCAAAACAGCAGTGAGAGGTTTGCTATTCATTCTTTTCCTGCTGTGTGTTTCAACCATCATGGTTGTTAGGCGACAGAGCGTACACCGGTAAAAGCAGCAGAAGGCTGGACCTGTTTGAGTCCACTGCCAAAACTCTGTTTACTCTGTAGGTTCCAGTCCAGTAGGACCTAACTGCGTCATTAACCCAGCATATATTACACAGTTTGTCCTCCATGGGTGAAACAATCTGTGTGTATGTTTGTATTCCTACAGACAAGCTGAGTCTGAGGAAAAGATAGGCACGTAAAAGCCTTAGCTTCATTCCTTTTTAGGTAAATAACTGGTTTGCTTAATAGCATTTCATTTCCTAATGTTTTTTAAGCTGTAAATTTAAAAAATATAACTAAATATAACTTATCTACATTTTCTTGTTTGAACTGGATTGCTTCAATATGAAGCCCTTTTAATGTCTTGACGATGGTCGTGACAGATTGCCTCTGCTTTCTTCTTTTGGCGCCAAAACAGTCCGGTGTAACAGAACTTAATGAAGATCTATGGAGGCGAATTGATTCTTCCATGTTGGGAAGGTCGTCTGGATCCAATCATTCCAAGATAACTAGTTCATTCAATTGTATGATGACAAGCTGACAGCGCTGAACTGAAAAATCCCAGGTTCTTTGTAGATGAAGTTTACTTGCTCTCCCTGTGGATACATTGGCTGTTTTTCATGTCCAATCTTCTCTTCCATCTCTCCATAGAACATAACTTCATTTCCTCTGTTTTTAAACTTGTCAGAAATCTCTTGAGTATTAAAAGTAAACAGAGGGATTTGATTGGCTGCCTTCCTGAAGACGGATCAAAAAGGAAACTTTTCTGAATCCACTGATCCCTATCTGACCTCCCCAAATTTGCATTTCTGAACGGTTTTGTCAGAGCACATCTTAAATGACCAAAACAAGACAAAGGGGGTTTTAACTTGAGGGAACAATGTGGTGATAAGACAGAGCTCCACTTTAAGGTAGAAAAGGTGACTTTAAAACCAGGTAGGGCATCTTTGTCTTTTGTTTTCCTTGAAGCTAAATAATTCAAAATTATTTTTTAATTACTTTAAACTTTCAGCATTAGCCACTCTTAGCTTAACTTGGTCAACCACATGATTAAAGGTTTCAACTTCATTTTAAAATCCCAAATAGACAAATGGAAGGCTAGTGGATTCTGCTTTTTGAAAATGCATGAAAAATGGATCTGAATTTCAACATCTATATTTATCAGAAAGAAAAAGAGCTTTTTAGATGAAGTGTCAACACCATGAGGTGCACAAGCAATAATCTATACATGGATCCATGTTTGAAAACAGCAAGAAGTATGGAGAGAATTATGACCCATTTTACTGGCAAGCAAGAAAGACATTTTTAAATAAAAAAATTAAAACAATCCAATCCAAAATGAAAGATTTTAAGAATAACTTTACTGTTTGTCTTTTATTTATTTTTTTTGTAAAATTATCTTTTTCGTTTTATTTAATTTAATAAAATTTTTCTTTTTTCTTTTTTTTTTTTACAGATTTTGAATTTTCAAATAACAACTTGGCTTAAAAATATATAAGCTGTACAAAAAATGTTTGAAAAAGTAAGATTGGAAAACTACAATGTGAAACAATTTGAAAAAAGAAAAATATCTGAGAAAAGTTTTGCGAAAAACTCAAAAGAAATCTTACACAAAACCTTTTAATAGAAGTTTTTAGATCTGGATCACATTTTCTTTTACAAAACTTGTTCTTTACTTACAACAATAATGGAACAAAATTCACTCCATAACCTCCCAAATTCTTCTTATTCAATCAATTTGAACTGAACATGGAGATCAGATGGCCTGAAGTTCTAGCAAACGAATGTGAGCTGAATGCTAACAACATGAAGCAGATGATAGGAAGGAGATTTTCTGAAGCCAAAAGGTCTTCAACATATTTTAACAGCTGCATCGTGTTCATACTTACATTTATTATGACGGACAGTTTGCCCATTCCACTCAATATGTTGTACCATATGCCTATAAGAGAGAGAAAAGCAGTCAGAGACCATCATCGGTTTCATTTAGGCTCCTTTTAATCAGGTCAAATTATTACAGCAGCATTGATAAAAAGCTGATTTCCAGAGGGTCTTGATTTCTCTGCCTGCAGGCAGACTGTGTGTCCTCAACTTTGAGAGAAATATCCCACATTTTGGGCTTAAGTGGGATTGTGTGAAGTATTAATGAGAAGTAAGTAGGTCAGCTGGTCTCACAGGGGTTTTAATGGACAAGCTGAGGTTTTGTCACAGTTATGTGGAATTGCGGCAAAGCCAAAATGATGATGCAAAAATTCAGAATTTTTTTAAGATTTACTTCGCTCAAACATTTGAGGCTTGAAAGAGCTTCTGTTTGAAGAAGGACCATANCTGACCCAGCCTTAATGTTTGGGTCTTCTAACAGGTTCTCTTCCAAAGTTATCCCATATTTAGCTCCATCCACCAGCGTTATCCACCCTTTCTCTTTTTATCTGGTCTTCAGGATGCTCCAGGTTTGATTTATAAGGAGAAAACTTAACCTGTCATGTGTGTTTTTAGTTTAGTTTTTTTTTTGTTCTTCTCAGTCAGATGTGATCATTTTTCACCAACCTAAAGCTGCGGCTAAAGCATTAGGGAGTGAATTTTAATTTTTTTTAAATGACAATAAAGAAATGCAATCCAGAAATTAGTATTCTTAATTAAGAAAGTTCTTTACATTTTTAAAATATTTTATTATATATTTCATTTTTTTTTTTAATTTTACAGTTTAAAATTGTCTCTTTTTTTTCTTTTAAGTTTTTACAAATTGCATTATTTTCAAATTGTGTTTCAGCGATCACATTTTCTTTACTTCATGCCCAGTACAAACAGAATTTTATTTTTATTTGCTCAGACTGAAACAAAATGCTTACTGCTTTACCCATTAAATGAAAAAAAAAATCAACAGGAAAAGTTAGCATACCTAACCAAGACAGTATTTTTATTGCAATAATCATTTCTAGCCATCTTCTACAGAAGAGGATTAGGGCCACTGAAAAAAAAAATTTAACGGATTTTTAAATTTTATTTCAGTTTAATATGGGAAAAAAGTCAGAATTCTGACTTTTTTCTTCAGAATTTTGACTTTAATCTCAGAATTCTGACTTTTTTCCTCAGAATTTTGACTTTAATCTCAGAAATCTGACTTTAATCTTAGAATTCTGACTTTTATTCCTTCGAATTCTGACTTTTTTCCTCAGAATTCTGACTTTAATCTCAGAATTCTGACTTTAATCTTAGAATTTTGACTTTAATCTTAGAATTCTGACTTTTTTCCTCAAAATTCTGACTTTAATCTCAGAATTCTGACTTAATCTGAAAATTATGACTTTAATCTCAGAATTCTGACTTTTTTCCTCAGAATTTTGACTTTAATCTCAGAAATCTGACTTTAATCTGAGAATTCTGACTTTTTTTCCTCAGAATTCTGACTTTAATCTCAGAATTCTGACTTAATCTCAAAATTCTGACTTTAATCTCAGAATTCTGAATTTTTTCCTCAGAATTTTGACTTTAATCTCAGAAATCTGACTTTAATCC
>NW_015150625.1:198748-206962 GCF_000732505.1 Cyprinodon variegatus
TGAACCTGTTTGGACCAGCAGAGGTGGGCACATACTGTAAGAGTTTATTTTTAATCTGTGGATTAACACATCCAGGTTTACTTAGCTCACCGATGTCTTTAGCACGCGCGGCCACTGGCCTGCGCAGCTCTGTGACAAACTTCTTGGCGTCCAGCCGGATCTCTATGACGTTGTTCAACAGGGCGAAGAGAGGAGCCAGTGGGAAAGACGCCACGAAGAGAGAGACGAAACCGAACTGGATTACTGTGGAGACATACATAAAAAAAATAAAACAGGATTTTTGACTTCCAAAACCAACAGTCCATCATTGCTTTTCTTATTTTTTTAGCAAAGGAAAATAATGAAGGGTTGCAACTACTTATCATATAACTGCTCTAAATTAAGCAAAGAGAAGAGGATCAGAGTCCAAGTGCAGCCTTCTCCCTAAAAATGGCTGAGTACTGCTGATCAGCAGGCTGAAAGAGTTTTTTCTCACAGTTGCGCAGAAGATCAATTTGTGGAAGTTACCAAACAGTTCAGACACATAAATACTAGTACTAGCAGTTTCATTTGAAATAGATGGATGTAAACGACTCTCTATGCGCATCTTGGACACTTTTTGCATGAAGATTCAGCACCATGAGGCCCCAGTATATCACAACCATAATCCCATGCTCCTCTTTGCTTTCTTGCTTTTTATCCAGTAGATTCTCTGCTGCTCACATGGAGACCGGTTCCTGTGCCTCATGTCAACTTTTGTCACTAAAAGAGTAAAACCAACCTGATAGAGTGAACTGCCTGTGATTGACTAATTTTCAGGAAATCCTCTTCAGACAGTATCGTTTTCTTCCTGGTTGTGGCTAGTAATGTTGTGCTACTGTATGTTCAGAGCGCAAGCAGCAAGAGCAGAAAAAATGTGCGTGTGGCTTCCTTTTTAATGCTTGTACAAGTTTATTTCTGACGCAGGGCTGAGGCATCTTTGCTGCTCTCGCTGCACGGTCATAAAGTGGGTCTAATGCGTGTTGGGCAGAGCTTCCCTATCCTTTCTTAACATGGTTTAAACCAGGTTGTCTGCGTGTTTGTCGCGGTGATTGTAAATGTAAATTTGTAGCTTACCGCAAACAGTGGCGCAGACAGGAGGCCTCTGATTGGTCAAATCATACACTATGCATATTTCCTGTTCGGTATCTTACCGGCTTGTTTTGTTTGTATGACCTCCATTGTGGAAAACAACTCGTGAAGTTGGACCAGCTAGAAGAGCGAGGTGAGCGAGAACACTGGGACCCTTTTTCCCACCTGGATCCCCGCTCTTTTTGCCCTCATGTCCCTCCGTTGTTTCACAAACTTGCCCCAACTTCCTCTCCGCCTTGGCCGTAATTCATGATTGTCCCTCTTGCGTTGTGGCGTGGAATAACAAAGCGCAGACCGCACTTCATTATTGGGCATAAATCAAAAATATATGCGACAAGCTCACTGCGAAACACTGCTGCTGGAGGATAACAAGCCCTTTACCCTGTAACAATAGCAACTATATTTTCTGCGATCAGTGGGTAAAAAGTAGTTACTTAAGAGAAGAATCACCTCCAGAAGCGAAGAGAATGCAATATGGAAAATGTAATTTGAAAATGATGCAATTAGTAAAATTCAATCAGATAAATATAAAGTATGAAAAATAAATTTGAAAATATATCTGAGACATCAATTTTTTTTTTTTAGCAAAACATTTTACAAAGTTCCATATCTGGATGGCATGATTTTCAAATTCACAATTCCAAAATTAGTTTCACTACTTGCAAAAATAGTGGGACAACAATCATTCCATCCATTTTACCCCTTCCAATTGTTCCTCACGAGTTTTATAAACCTAAGCAGTGAAAAACAGGCTGCTGAGTTTTGATGAAAAAAGTCTCATAGATTGACATTTAATCGTATTTCTTTACTTTATGTGGCAAAGAATTTTATTTTTATACGCTCAGACTGAAACGAAACATATTTTTCTTTAAAGGACAACACAGTTTGTGATTTATAAAAACCATTGAGCTGTTTTTAAAAACGACTCAAAACAAGGTGTTTAATTTTCCAAAGAACTAAACTAAATTGCTTGCCATATATTTTTCCTGTTAACATCCGTATTATGGTAGAACATCTTGTCTAGTTAGCTGACTGCATCACTACACCCTTATTACTTCTTCTGTTTTTAGCAGAGCCCATGAAACAAAGACGATGGGATTGTTCAACTACTGCGAGAATAATCCAGTTTAGTTTGAGTAGGTGAAGTTTGTAAGGTTTCAAGCACATCAATTCAGGCAGTCTTTTAAGCAAGAGAATTATTTTTTACCCAAATGGAAAACAAAAACACCAATCCCAAAACATCAAGATAAATTTCATTAAATGACATTAGCATGTTTAGGAGCGAAGCCAGCAGTAATTTGCTTTGTTTTTTATTTCTTAATTATTGAGTGCTGCCCCCAGAGGAATAGCCTCCTGGATGAAGAGCCTCATAAGCTTCAATAAAAACAACAAACGTAAATATAAGGTGGTAAACTCTACTAAGTTTCAAGAGTAGAATCAATATAATAAAAATAATTAGCATCTGTTTAGCTAGCCAAAGGAGAGGAACAGCTGATGAAGGAGAACGGTGTGCAGCCATTCCTCACAGGTTGATTAATGATCAGTTCACCTCCATCTTAAGAATGTGAAAAAGGAAACCGCAGTCTGCCCGCCCGGGCCTGATACATTGCTCTGATCAGAGCGGTGGAACCTAAGCAGTGTGGGAACAGGGACTTCCAGCCAGCCTGAGACTGACGGCTTCACCTCGGGACACCATGCTGAGACAAAGAGCGGCCAGGAAGAGAATACGGCAGCAGCAGCGGCGAGCGCTAGAGGGCAGGCTCAGGGTAACCTCTCAGTCTACCTGAGCCGAGGTCGACGGGTCCGGCCCAGCCGCACAAAGGCAGCACAGGAACAGACAGGCCCCACATATAAAACCCCAGCTCCTGCAAACAGGCTCACTGCACTCATCAATGTGTGTGTGTGTGTTTTCCATGTAGGATGCAGACATTTCTGACATTCTGCGCTGCACCCTGAGGCGCTTTTCCTCCCACTTCTCCTGTGTCACACAAAATCTTCTTTTTCAACACATAAAAAAAGACGTTTCAAGCTGTAAAAAGTTGGAATGTAATTAAAATACTTTAAAAAGTTGATTAATTCTTCCACAAATAAAGGGGTGAAACACTGGTTTGATTTCTGAGTTTTACACAGAAGTCTGAGGGTTGCCTAGAAACCTCAGGGGGAAAAAATATTTTCTTTTAAAGTCTTTTCCAATGAAATCACATTTTTTTAGTCTTGCAATTAGAGATAAAATGATTTATCGGCCAGCCTATATTTTTGGTCGATATAAGCATTTTTTCTTTTATGGTCTTCAGCCGATACTGTATGTGCATTTTCATGTGTGCAGTGGTTCCCCCTAGGGGGGACACTGTGTAACTGCAGAGGACGTAGAAATTAAGTGAGTAAATGATCCATTTTAAGAGTTTTTATTTTTATTTATTTATGTATTGATCTTAATGTTGTTAAAATGAGGGCACTTTAAAGGTTTTAGTTTTAGCAATTTAAAGTAGATCGTATTACTACAATGCTGTTGACTTTTGATTGTTCAACTGTTGTAAAGGATGGAGATTAAAGGGAGCCAACTGTTTTTTTTTTCTAACAAAAATAGGTGTAAGGAAATCACTGAATTAGTGCGTTTATCAGCCATGCCTTAAGATTCAGTAATCATGTGTTGCCATTTCCTCCATTTGCTATAAACTGTTAATCTTTAATTTGTTAATAAATGTTTGTTTTTTTTTTGTTTTAATTGAGACTTCTGTAAAAAAATGTTGTGTCATTATTATTATGTAATCAGAGAAGGAGAAAGCAATAACAATCTGCCCAAAAATGTTGGCATCGGTGAGGTTGATGTCAAAATAAACTGTATCGGCATCAGCTTTAAAGTCGTAGGGAAATCATATTTAAAAGTGAAATAATTTTGGCTTAAACATGTATATAAATCGACTCTTTATCAGACCATATTGTCCCATAATTTAGAAAATGTGATAACATCTGTGTTATTTTTTTTCATTATTTTATGCAGGCCAGTTAGTCATACGTCAGCCTGTACACCTAAATTTGGCCAATCATATATCAACGGTCATCTGTGAATCACATTTTTTCAGTCATAGCATCTTGATTCATATGTCGCAGCTAATATACGCAATGGTTGAAATAAGAATAATTTCCTTTCCCATTGAGTTCCGTCCCAGTGTTCACAGGGATGGACGTCTGTGTCTTCAGCAGGCGTAGAGCTAACAGAACTGGCAGCGTTGCGAGGCAAGGGCTCAAACATGTACGGCTGTAAGCCTTCTACACCAAACCAAGCTTCTGCCGCCCTGGCGTCCTCTTCCACTACATCTTCATCCCCACTTTCCTCCTCTAAATAAAAAATGTACGAGGGAGGAGACTCATCCATGACCTCCGACACTAAACTCTCCTCCTCTTGCATGTTTCCTCTGTCCATAGCGTTCCTTGACAGTGTCGTTTCTAAGTCACCAATTTAGTGCACTTGGTACCTACTTGGAACCTACTAGCACTAAGTTGCTAACTGCCTAGCAAGATGCTTCCAACAAACTGGCCACAATCAAACTTGCTTGCGAACCTTCCACCACAACAATCCCGACCTTTGATAAACGACCAATCACATTCCCTTTATTCACTCATGTAAAGTCATGCACCACTCAGGAGAATTCGGAAATGCAACGGTTGGAACAGCCGTTTTCCTACGACTTTAATAAACTGTTATCAGTCCATCTCTGCTTTTAATTTTATGGGGAAATCTGTCCTTTTTTATTTTTTATTTTTTTACAGTGTCCTGTCTGGCAATGTGGCAATACAAATAATTGTCTTGATGCCAAAAAGAGCCCAACAGATTTTACTTTCACAAGTGGAGCAGTATGGCAGTTGCCATATAGCTCCACTTGTTTCATGCATATAAATTGCTTTATTATAATTATGCAGGGAGTTTTACAGTTTATATGGACATTGCAACTGTAAATAGGGCAGAAAAACAGAAGAAGAAAAGGAAAAAAGAAAAGAGAAAAGATGAAAGGAAGAAGAGATAGAAAGGAGACAATGACAAAACATTTTCAGTCTGCTTCATCACCTGTAACGAGTCCTTCTTTTTTAGAATTCCAGATAAGTTAACCCTTTATCCAGTTGATGTTCTGTTTAATTTTTTTTTTTTATTTTACTTTTTTTCTAAAACAAAAAATAAATAAAAAACAACAGATACCTTATATTGAGTGAGTCACATTGCAAAGTAAAAATGTATTTTATATTTCTGTGTATTTAGGATTTTGTAGAGCTGTTTGCTGTACAGCCAGCCAGCTCCCCCACAAGGATGAGGCCAAACCCTCCAACGTCCCTGAGCTCCACCCAATGCCAGGAGCCGGCATCCCATCCCAGCATCGGATTGGAACCAGAGGCCGAAGAGCCCAAGGAAAGCCAGAACCCAAACCAAGCCACGACCATCCAAAAGTTGGTCAACTGATTCTTTTCATGAATATGTGCCGTTTTACTGCCATCTTACCAAGGAAATATTTTAATTTATCCTGTCAAAATCAGTAAATATAAGATTTTACAGCCAGTCTGTTGTTTTCCGAAGAGCTTGTGTGCCTTTTGTAATATATATTTACTATTAAACACTTTCTGTAAAGAAATATGAGTTAACTTAGTTAAATTATAACGTAAAGCCTCATGATTTGTCTTTTATCAGTATTAATATTAAAAAGTACATATAAAATAGTATCTAGGCTTTATTTTGACTAAAACTGTAGGCTTACTTGTTATTTCTTTTTATTATTATTGCAAACAAATAACCCATATTGGCCATACAGCTTTGAAGAAAGAAAAAAGTAATCTAGAAATGTAACTTTAAAAGCTTTTATATGAAAAGAAAAAAGGTTTTGAGAGTTTTTTTTTCTGTTTTCTTAGATTTACATTTTTCAAATTTTATTGTCCATATTTATTTATTTTTTAATATTTTATCTCAAATGTTTTTTTGTTTTTTTTTGCAGTTTCTCTTTTTCTGACTGACTTTTGAATTTCATTCTTTTGAGATTCATTTTTACAGAAATATATTAGAAAAAAACTCATCTGAAAATATAAAATCTATTAAATCTGTAATGTGAATAAATGACAAATAGAATATGAAATAATAGTAAAAAAACAAAATACCTGTTTAAACAAAGAAGATCCATTTCTGGATTGCATTTTATAAATTTTTTTTTCTTTTTACAAATGTTAATTTAAAAACATGTTTTTTGCAAACATAATGGAACAAAATGGACTGAATAATTTAATAGCGTCAGCAGCAATGTTTCACCTCAGGGCTCCTTTTAAATAAGGCCATGTTGTAATTTATCAAAGTTTCAAAGCAGTTGAGAAGCTCTAAGCTTAATAAAGTGAAGCTAAAACTCCTCCACATCAACAGACTGAGAAGGTCATAGAGGAGACAAATACTTCTTCTCTTACTGTAACATGTTGTTACCTGTGAAGCCATCACTACCAAAGGAAGGTCAGCAATTTGGTAAATCATAAGATATGGACACTAGTTTAGCTTCTTTGCTTGTGTTCAAACAGTATTTGCACTTTGACACATTTCCTTCCTTCTGGCTTTAGTACTAAGACAGTTTTATAGCAGGTAAAAGCTGTATACTAGAAGTAATTCCTCCTATTGTTGAATTGAAAAATTCCCTTTTTAAAAGCACATTTTTTAGAGCATCAGGAAATCAGTTCAAGGTATTAAAGTCGTAGGGAAGCGGCCATTCCAACCGTTGCATTTCTGAATTCTCCCAAGTGGTGCGCGACTTTACAGGAAGGAATAAAGTGAATGTGATTGGGCGTTTATCAAGGGGGCGGGATTGTTGTGGCGGAAGGTTCGCAAGCAAGTTTGGTTGTGGCCGGGTTATCGGAAGCATCTTGCTAACCAGTTAGCAACTCAGTGCTAGCAGGTTCCCAATGGTGTAGAAGGCTTAAAGCCGTACATGTTTGAGCCCTTCTATAACTAAATGGCATGCATAAAATAACGGGGGGGAAAAAACGCAGATTTTCAAACAGGATTTTTTTTCTTTTAATTTTCTAAATTTAGGGACAATATCATCTGATAAACAGTGCATTTATATACATGTTTAAGCCAGAACGATTTGACATCTAAATATGTTTTCCCTACGAATTTAACCCTTTATAGGGAAAGTTACAGTTTTTGATCACTTGCATACTCCTTATAAATGGAGTTCCCCCCGTCCCTCAGTGAAGTCTAGAAACACAAGATCTATATCCAGACATTCAGCAAAAAAACTGCTACATGTACATCTTGTTGTGGCATTAGACAAATTAGGTGAGCCCTTGAATGATATATTACCTACTGGAAATTAAGTTGAAAAGAAAAAATTACCAAGTCAAGAAAAAAAGGTAAAAAGCTAATTCAATGGTTAAAAAGTTAATAGGCCTAGTTAACAATTATATTTAGGTTTATAAACTAAAAAATGTAAGTGCCAGTATCGGCATTAATGCCTCTAAGTGTTTCTTTTACTTTCAGAATGTTTTTCATGAATGTCTTATAGAAGCACTTTTGTTATTTTTCTGAATATATTCAGGCAAGTTTGTTATTGTTTGTTATTACATTCACATTCATTTTTGCCATCAAAATATCCATATTTTTTTAAAGTTACAAAGGTAATAAGGTCTGATCCTGGATTCTAATAACACTATTGGCTTGAAATTTTGCACACTGAGTGCCCTATAAATGGTTAAAGAGGATTTTTCTCAGAAATGAAGTTTCCAGATTCATCTAAAATGATTTAATTGATGGATGGCATTCTTCCAAGTTTGGAGACGTCCCATCCAGAAGGATTTTTCAATTAAAAATGTCTGGATTAGCATTGAGTTTTTTTTTGTTTTTTTTTATAACTTTTTTGGAACTACTATGACCTGGATGAATGAGAATCTTCATCAGCATGTTAGCCAATCCTCCTATTGTCGAAAGTGGATTGGCTACTTGTTTGTCAATCAAACATTTTGCCTATGTGCCACCATGACGTTAAATACGTAAGCTCCACGTGTATTTCATACGCTGTTTGGCTAGCTGACCGTCATTACGCTGCAGCATGAAGAAATAATCCTACGCTGGAGGAGGGAGGA
>NW_015150625.1:207104-208808 GCF_000732505.1 Cyprinodon variegatus
AAGGAAGGAAGCGTTCACCTTAACTTCATACATAATAAACATGTTTCTATTGATCTTTTAACTCCTAATTTTCTTTATTTTATTTTAATTTTCAAACCTCTATAAAATAATAAAATGCTCTATAAATGAGTAAAGACAGAAGGGCTACAAAATAAAATAACATTTCAATCTTAGCCCACGGATGAGTTGTGCTGTTTTCAGAAGATGCTGAGGGCCCCCCATGAGGCCCCTGTGGGGCGGTGTTATAGCAGGGAGCCAGAAATTAAACTGACGTTAATAGTTTGAGTTTTTGTTTCATAATTTAGGGCTGCGGCTATTGATTATTCTTTAGAAACTGATTAATCTATTAATAAGTTTTTGATCAATCTATAAATTAAAAAAGAGAAATTAAGATTTCTGAATAAACAAACATTTGGAATACCCAAAAAAAAGCCTTTTATGAACTAAATATAAACCAACAATTTAATCTTTACTAAAAAAAATTGTATGTAAAAATTGTATATAAATAGCTTGGATGCATTCAGCAGCTTGAAGCGTATCCATTTCTGCTCTCTCCATCAGCTGTTCACGGCTAATGTTTGTTTTCTTGTTTAAATTAAGACTTTTGTTCCGTTTAGAATCAGTTAAGAATCGGCCTATATCAAATTTCGGTTAGGCTGACGTGAAAGTAATCGGTATTGGCATCAACCTTAGAAATATATCAGTCGATCTCTACTCCATATGAGGGATTGCTGAGAAATAAACAAGAACAATGCAAGCAACTGTTAACTGTTGTGAATTGGCACCATACTGATAAAGTAATTTTAATTAGCATGTATCAGCATGACAGGCTGATACTAAAACATACTTTACTGTAATTTGAAACTTTAAAGTGGTTAGATCCTAATCTAGATCTGTCTAAAACCAAACTAAAGCTGCATTAAAATAAAAAAAGTTTAATAAATGATCACTACCTAATTAAGATGAAGGGTATCTACTTCAAACAGCCAATAGACAAATCCATTAAGAGAGAATATATCTGCTATGGTACTGCCTGTGCCTGACATGGATTTATTGGAAAGCAACAGTATCTCTAAATAAGGTTCTTTCAGGGTTAAATGTTCATCACTGTTTTATCTTATCTTCACCATTTGATGGGTGGAAACTAAAACAATAAACGTCCATCAGTTTAAAAAAAGAGCGGATCCCATCCAAACAAATCCAGAACATCCTGGATCTATAAGCTGCTGTTTACGAGTGGAGGCCCCCGTCTGGATTATGCAACAGCTCTTTGTGAAGTTCTGGGAAACCCAATTAAAAAGATTGCTGGTTGCTCGCTGTCCCCCAGGCTGTTTCCTGTCTGTGTGTGGATGCAGACTCACTCATCTCCATGTACTCTGGTGTGAGGCCTTCAAAAGGAGCCAAAGCGTAGTCCAGGTTCCACTGCAGGGGAGTTTTCTCCTCGTCCTTCTGCTTCTGCGTCGGCTCTTTCTCCTTCAGCGCGCGTATCAACTTCTTCAGCTTCCTGTTCAGATTTAGCAAAACAGAAAAAAAAAAGTATATCTTCATTGATATATATCTAATTTATATATATATATCTTTCTTCATATACTTAGCAAATAAGATAAAATACAAACATATATGTTTATGTATGTGTGTGCATGTATATGTACATACACATTATATATATATATATATATATATATATATATATATATATATATA
>NW_015150625.1:209270-260177 GCF_000732505.1 Cyprinodon variegatus
ATACATATATATATGTATCAAAGGTAGTGAGAAGTTTGTGTGTGTGTATATATGTGTATAGATTACAGTTTTAAGCTGTAATTCCTGCAATCTACTAAGAATTTTTGTCAAAAACTAATTCCAAATTGTTAAATAAATTCTATATAAGGTTATTTCATTAGATGGAATTTGTGCAGTTATAATTATAGTATCTTTATATTTAGATCCATTGTATAGATGGTAGCAAGCCACGGCTGATTACTTTCCTTTATTCTTTGAGCAGCCTTATTACAAATTATTATAGAGTTAAAGTAAAGGCAAAAAAACAAAACAAAAAAGTGGAAAAAGTCTAATCAATTGGGTTGATATTTCATGAATTTGTAAGATACTGACCACTCCTGAATACTCCACACAAACCACATTAAGAAGTTTTTTCCTGATGTGTTTTAGTCAGATTAAACCTGCCCAACAAGGCAAAGAGACGTTTAGACCCAAATTCAGAAACTTCAAACAGATTGAAAGGCACTAATACAGCTGTATCTTAGTTTTGGCTCTAGTAAACATTCCTGTGCTGCATGGGTCGTAAACAAGTTTATTTTCTGTGATCCATCGAAGGTTTGCTGCACTCTGTCATAATATATGTATCACAATAAAGTGTTTACAGCATCTAGGAGGTAAACATCTCCATGGAATCTAACAACCGGAGGCTAGCTGCTTCCACAGACAAGTTAAGGCAGGAGATTGACTGATATCACACATGAAAACCTGAATCTGCAAAAGAATTAAGTGGAAAAATGGAGAAGGAGGGTTAACAGGAGTCATTATATTAGAGAGGATCGTGTGATGTGAACGTTGCTACGAGGTACAGATGTTTTCTCTGAATGTAAATAGTAATAATCCCTGAGCAAAGTCACATACTTCTGGCATTGTGTGCAGACTGTACGGTGGGTTGGGTGTTTGCATGACTTTGAAACTTGCTGAACCTGTAACTGAAAGTATCCAGGTTTGTATGGTAGTTTTCTCCTCTCTTTATTGAGAGCTTTAAGTATTAGTTTTTGTTTATCTGTTTGGAGCTTTTCATTGTCGTTTTTTTTTTCATGAATTTTGTGTTTAGGTTTTGCTATTTGGGTCTATTATTTTTGCTATTAGGGGTTTGCCATACTAGTTTAGGTTGTTTTTCCTTTTGTCAGGTGTTTTCTAGTCTTTTCCCATGCATATTTATCGAGTGAATTTTGTACAATCATTATTGCAAGAAAAAAAACATGTTTCAGAAAACATTTCTGTGTTTTTCATCAAAAAACTTTTTTTTTTTTTAGCATTTAAACGCAGACAAAATTGCAATCCGGAATTTTTTTAAGGTTTTAAGAATAAATTAGTTGTTTTCCCAGATTTTGTTTTTTTAATCATTTGCTTTTATTTAGGCTTCATACTTATATTTTTTGTGTGTTTTTTCAAATGGAATTATTTTCTGCTTGTCTGCTGGACGTTAACATTTTTAATGGTCAAGTGCAAGCATTTGTATTGGACTTAAAATGAAGAGAATATGATCTTTAACAGGCAATTTGAAAACAATCCAATTCATAAAACTCAATCTGAAATACAAATACAAAATATAGAATCTGTTAATAAGAAATGTGAAAAAAAATCCCATTTTGAAACAATAAAATTTCAATGTATAAAATCTGTCAAATCATTTAAAAATCATTATTATTCATAAATGATGAATAATAAATGTAGAAACTTAAAATGAAAAATGTGCAACACAGAAAGAATTCGTCACAACGATCTTTGATGACGAAAACATGACGACTCATGGGTGTGAGTTTTCATTGACGAGACTAAATTAAACGTTAGTGGGGGGTCCGTCAAACGTTTAAATGCATCATTGTGCTGTAATCTGTTAGACAGGCTAAGAAGTACCAGCCGTTTATGTTTGGTCTTGCCGCCCACCTGGCGTGCAGCGGTGCAAATTCTGCATGATCACAGATGGATCATGGAGATCCTGCAGCATTCCAGCTGGCTGGAATGATCCGGTACTGCACGCTCAACTCTGACAAGCTTCGGTTAATTTCAGACGCTGTGGTTTGCGCTCCAGACTGATGATTCGCTTTCAGCAGTATGGCTCTTCCTGCTCTCGCTACTGATCATCTTCTGCCAAACGTAAAAAAATCCTTTTGTCTCACTATCAAGATTTTATTTCTTCCAACTCACAAGAGGTAATGCAAAACCTTTTTTTAATTTCTACGTAATTATACCCAAAGTAAATATTTTATTGCATATTGTTTAGTTTTGAATAAAGAGCTGGTTGAAAAGGTACATAGATCTTTGAATATTCACTCTCATAGTTCTAGTTTCAATCTATTTGAATATTTCAACATTGTAGTTAACATATTTTTGAAATTCTGGATTGTCGTGGCATTATAAGGGAATTATGTAGGTTCTCTCTGTATTTTTTTTTTTTATATCAGAACCCTGTGAATTTAAATCTACTTTGACCCCTGAGCAGCGTTAACCAAGGGGGAAATTTGTCCAAATTAAGCCAAAATAATGTGTTGAACTCCATCTGCTATTTTTACAACATTTTCAATATTTTTTTATATAAAGCAAGGCATTAATTAATAAAAAAGTAAAAAAAAAAAGTTTATTAATTCTATAAATAAAATTGTTCTGCAAAAGCAATGATAAACTGCACGGCAGCATTCTATACCCAGCAACTGTAGCGTCTAGGCTAGAGCTGTCAGTCTGGTAAAGAATCTGATGGTTTTTTGAAATTGTAAAGATTAACTGTTTATGAATTGCAACATAAAACTGACTTTTGAGTTTTAGATGGCTAAAACCACAAAGTAAAACTATCACATATCGTAATTTCTCTTTGTGAACGGATGAAACAGACTGTTTAAGCATAACTCCATCTATAGCATGGAGTTATTCTGATAATGGTTTAAATTGGGTCAACATATGAGCATTGGTGGCACATGTGTTTGTTTATACAGTGCTTGATATCAGATGCAGTGCATAAGTTCATCTAAAAAAGGAAAAACATAAATTAAGTGGCATCTTCTCACCAATCTAGCAAAAGTATAAGATTGTTTGCTTGTAATATTACTTTAAGCTCATAATGACTGAGGTGATGCATGTAAAAAGTTTATTCCGTTTCTCGTTTAGATCATATGTTCTTAAGGTGAGATCTCAGAATGACGTGAGTGTGATTCTTCCATAGAAATGAATCCTCTCTGGGAGGACATGCAGGCCCCGACCTAACAACCGTCTGTCACCTTGAGAAAACAATTCCCTCATTAGTGCTCTGTGAAAGGAAGCCCTTCCTGAAAGTTGTCCAACCAAGATCCTGAAGCTTTGGTGGAGAGTTTGGATCGATTATTAAGATGCAGAAAGAAAAATAAATACTTTATCATTTCTGCTATTGGACTAGCAGATATTCAGGGATATATTTCTGTTATTTCTCGATCTACAATTGAATTGCAATTGTGGACTGTTTACTTTTTATCTGCATGGTTTCACTGTTATCATCTTTCCCCATCCTTTATGACAATAGTTCTGCCTGCTTGTGAAATATTATTGTTGTCTTGCAAAAACAGAGAAACTCTCCTTCTGACCCCAATAGGCCCTTTTAAGAAAGGATTCAGGATTATTTATAAAAACTCTTTTTTGAGAAATATCTATTTCCAATGTAAATAAAATATAATAAAAATCCTGTACGCTGTTTAGTTTTAATATGTTTAAATGGAATATTGCCACACGTATGACACCATGTCGGTTATGCTGCAATGCCTTCTGGGTAAATAACTTAAATTAGGTCCTGTAGCGCCATTTCTATCCAGCAAAATGACGATGTAGAAAACAGAGGCGATGAAGATGAGGATAAAAAATGGAGGAAGAGGGGAGATCTGGTTGGAAACTCTATTGCTGTAGTTCATGCGATAAATAAGGTGTTGAAAAAACAATTATCTATTTTTGTCTCATAAAATATGGAGTGAAATTTGTCTCAAAAATTGGGATGAGAAAGAACACAGTTCAAATGCAAGAAATTTGAAGAAAATGTGTTTCAACAATGGATGTTTAAAAAATTTTTGAAAAAAAGAGATTCTGAAAATAATTAATGTGTTCAACCTATATTTTTTTACAGTTTTCTTCTTTTTTTAGATCCTATGTGCTCATACTTTTTCAGATCTTATCTTCAACAAATATTTTTTTTAGAATAATTTTTTCTCTTAACATTTATTTTAGCTTTTCACAAATTTTTCAGATTATTATTACAACATTTTTTTTGGATTACATGTTTATTAAATATCTTTTCAGATTAGATTTTTTCCAGATTATTTTCCCCTGGTTATTTCATGTCTTATTTGATTCCGGTAGAAATACTGTATTCTCCTTGTCTGTGATCAAACCACACATATTCCACTGAGACTTAAATAACACACTGCGGCATTATTTTAATCACCAATAAATAAATAAATAAATGAAGCAAATAATTACGAAATCTGAAAAAATATTTTGAAAAAAAAAATACAATATGGAAAATAAACCCTGGAAAAACAGCAAACTGAACAAATATAGGTGTAACTTTTGTATAAAAATTATAAATAACTTTTTTTTTATTGAATACATTTTTTTTATTTCCATTTATAAAACATGTTTTTCAAGTTTCCTGTATTATAAAGGTGTTTGCTTGCTTTAAATACAACAGTATTGGAACAAATATATCTATAATAATCCAGCTCTATCTGGTGAGTATCTGTGTAAATTCAAGCATTCTCAGCCAAGACAAACCCTCCCTTTGCTGTAAAATAGTGGCAGCATCATAATGTGAGGAAGCTCTCAATCACTGCCTCAACTACTAGAACATTTTGGATCTTTGGCTTAACTTTCCTAAACATACAGCTGGTCTGCCATGGGTTCATTAAATCTAAGTGGCTGTGATGATCTCCTGGCTGCTATTAACTAGAAACGACCCCAATCAGTCAACTTTCTGAGTGGATTTCATTTTAAACCAGACATCTTCCTCAACCCGAGCAGCAAACAGCTCCTGGGGAAACCGCCGCCTCCCTGCCAGGTGTGAAAGCTGTAAAGCAAATGAATGTGACGCGGTCCACTTGAGGGAAAGTACAAGGTCGCGCTGTGTGGGTCACGGCTCGTTGATCGCGCACACTGGAACCTTTGATGAGGCCAATCAAACGGGTCACCGGGGTTAACCTGCGCTCATAGCAAACAGTAACAGCGGCGCCTGAGGCTGAGGGATGGTATAAACACAGCTGACCTCTGACCCTTTGGTTCTGCTTGTAAAAACTGAGCTATAATTAGACAAAACGGAGCACAGAGGAAATGTTATCAACAAGAATCTTGCACAGTTTTGTGAGCGACCATGTAGGAGCTGCAGGAATCCACCACCACAAACTGGAAAGCTGCTTTAATGGGAAACAGGCCCAGAAAATAAAAAAAGTCCTGTTTGCAGATTCTATCAGGTAGTAAGCATCACTCTGAACATTCAGTCCTACATGTTCTGTGTCTGCAGTGATAGAATGCTGGAAAGGTGCAGGGGAAGAGCTAGAAGGGGGGCCAGGGGGGGCGTGACCGCCCCATCAGGTGATTTGTGGTTCTAATGTGATCCTAATTCACAAACTAAAAACCAAGAATTATTCCCCTCCAAACCAGAGGGTGGCAGCAGCGAGACCATCAAGTGGAACATCCCAACTTATTTGACCTTTCAGTATTTTAACCACAGACTGAAAAAAAATGTAGTTATTTATTCATATGAATGTACTGAAGTTATAGATGACAAATACGGAACAAAAGCTTTTTTTAAAACAAGAAGATTCCGGATCTTTTCCACGATGAAAGCAACACCAGGAAGATGTGGAAAGGCATTCGGATGATCACAGACTACAACACACCCTCCCCCCCCCCGGTAGATGCAGCAAACACTGACTTCCTAAATGAACTGAACAACTTCTCTCCAGCAGTGAAAGCTGTTCCACACCAGGGGGAGGAGACACTAAACCTGGACGTAGCTGAAGTGAGGATAACTCTGAGTAAAGTCAATTTGAGGAAGGCCCCAGGGCCTGATAACATACCTGGGCGGGTGTATAAGGAGTGTGCAGATCAGCTGGCTGGTGTCCTCACAGACATCTTTAACACCTCGCTGCACCGATACGTAGTGCCAGCATGCTTCAAGTCTGCCACCATTATTCCAGTCCCAAAGAAGCCTCAGGCCACCTCATTCAATGATTACTGGCCTGTTGCACTGACTCCCATCATGATGAAGTGCTTCCAAAGGTTGGTTAAAGAACACATCGTCTCCAGTCTGCCACCAACATTCAATCCGTTCCAGACGCATCTCTGCTGCTCTCCACCTGAGCCTGGCACACCCTGAGGAGAAGAACACCCACGTGCGGATGCTGTTCCTGGACTTCAGTTCAGCTTTTAACACCATCATCCCACAGAATCTGATGGGCAACCTGGAAGAGCTGGGATTCAATACACCCCTCCGCTATTGGCTGCTAGACTTCCTCACCAATAGACCTCAGTCATTCTGGATCAAACAGAACACCTCTGATGTCATCAGTCTAAGCACAGGCTCCCTCAGGGCTGTGTCCTGAGCCCCCTGCTGTTCACCCTCATGACACATGACTGCGTCCCCAGGTTTGCAGACGACAGCACTGTGGTGGGCCTCATCAGTGACGACAATGACCAGGACTACAGAGAGGAGGTGGAGCAGCTGGTGCAAAGATAACAGCCTGATCCTAAACGTGGAGAAGAAGAAGGAGATCATCTTGGACTTCAGGAGGAACCGTCCTAACCACGCTCCACTGGTCATCAGCAGCTCAGCTGTAGAGGTGGTCAAAAGCAGCAATTTCCTGGGGGTGCAAATCACAGACACCCTCACCTGGAATATAAACACCACCTCACGGGTCAAAAGGGCAGAGAAGTGCTTGTACTTCCTGCGGAGGATGAGGAGAGCCCACCTGCCCCCACCCATCCTCCCCACCTTCTCCTGAAGCACCATAGAGAGCGTTCTGACCAGCTGTCTCACTGTGTGGTGTGGAGGCTGCAGCGCCTCAGACTGGAAGAAGGTGAAAACAGCAGAGAGGATTATTGGGGCTCCTCTTCCCTCCATTAAAGACATTACATCCCAACGCTGCGTGTCCCCAGCCCGTAACATCATCTTTGACCCCTCACACCCCCACCATGGACTGATCTTCCTGCTACCCTCTGGGAAGAGGCTTCACAGCATTCAATGCCGGTCCAGCAGATTCAGAAACAGCTTCTTCCCCACCGCCATTAGACTGCTGAATGTTTTGTAAAATGGGTTATTGTATTTTATTATATTTATTATATTTTATCATTAAATGAACTGAAAATGTTAGAACTGTAAATTTACAGTCATTTGTTTATATTACTGTTTTTATATATTTTTTTACTATTTTTCAAGGCTGCACTTTAAAAAATGAAATTGTCCAGAGAGCTGTTGTAATTTCTTTTTGTTTCACACTTGTGTAAACAAAATGACAAATAAATCTGTCTAAGTCTATGTCTGAAGAAATGATGTGAAATTCTTCCAGTATCTGTGATGAAACGAAGTAAAAAGAAAGCGGTCGACTCACGGGATGCCGATCTCAAAGATGTTGTTCTGGATCAGCTGCTTCCCCAGCATGATGATGCTGAGCTGGATGCACAGCTCAATGAGGCAGCCTCCTGGAGCACACTAAGGGAAACACAGAGTATCATTTACACCCCCGTCATGGAGGATCACAGTGTGCTTGATCCGTATAGCCGAAGCAGAAACAAACCTCCTCCATCCGATAATCGTTGAAGACGTACACATAACTTCCAGGTCGACCAGCAAACCTAAAGAGACAAATAAACAGAAGCTATTTAACACATTCTGTTTATTGGCGACACATAGCTTCACAGAGGACTCATGGCTTACCGCCCTTTGAAGAAAGCCACGTAGAATATGGGAGCGTATGCGTTCATGAACTTCAGTAAGAAGGCCTTCAGGATGAGGCGCTCTTCAAAGGTGGTTTCTGTTTTTGGAATCTCTGAAAAAGAGTTCAGGTAATAAATTATGTAGAGGTTTAAGGACACTTTGAACCCTTCAAATAGCAAAAGAAAAAAAAAACGAAGAAGAATAGCAAAAACGTAAGCATGCACAGTGCTGTGAAAAAGTATGGAGTGAATTCTGCTCCAGTATTGTTGCATGAAAAGAGAATAATTTGTAAATGAAAATGTAATAAAGGAATATAATTCTTTTTCTTTTTTATCTTTTGGAAGTAGCTTTTTAGTTTTCTCAGATTTATTTTTTATGTATTCTACTTTTTTTATTGTTTTCTGCTTTTTTTGTTCAGAACAAGTGTGATCAGTTTAAACTGAAATGAAAAAAAAAGGAAAATCTGTAAAAAAAAAAAAAAATTAAGTTGTAAGAATAATATTTGAACTATAAATAATAAATTATACAAAAAACGTTGAAAAACAAAATTTACTAAAAAGGGCAAAAACAGAAAAAAGCTAAATGTTTTTTTTATGAAGTTTTAAAAATGTAAATTTCTGGTTCAGTTTTTGTTTTATTTCCATTTGCAAAACAGGTTCTTTGCTTTCATAAATGGTAGAACGAATGTACCAATATAAAAGGAATTTGTTTCTATAACCAAGTAGATGAAAAAATTTTGTTTCTCTATTTCAATTATTAATCAAAAAGCTTGTCAAATAGACCAGGCCCACTCTTTCTTCTCTATTCGACCATATTAGAAAGCTTTGAAACACAAATTGTCACTCCATAGAATTTAAGTTCAGATTTTAACTAGTCTCCTCCAGAAGCTTAATACTTAAATTCTAAATACTGTAGAGATTTGGGTTGCTTCTGTTGTATAACAAAAATCTATAACCTCAGCCTACAGGCTAATGGTCAGACTTTCTCCTTTCAGATTTTCTGGTGGATCTGTGGTTGATTTATCGTGTTGAAGCAACCAAAGAGAAACAATAGATCATTCCAGGGTGTAACGTTCTGCAAAAATTTTCCAGTTTTGTCTTATTGAGCCTCAGGATATTTTGTCAAAAGTCTCAGGGATATTTTTTACCAAATCTCAGAGGGGCCTTTGTGTTTTTTTTTTTTTTTTTCCAACTTAAATCAACAACAATAAAGGTTTTTTTCTAATATAAACATTTAATGTGTTTTGAAAACTATAAAATAAGCATGATGGTTCTTTATTTGCTTCATTAAACTGGATGACCTGCTTCCCTGCTTTCCCTTAGCTCGGTGTCTGATGTCCGCTGGAAGACACGTTGATGCCACTCAACTAAAAACTTGCTTTAATAACATCCTCTGTCAACCTGTGGCCTTATAAATGCTGCTTGTTCTAAATCCAAACTCCAAAGAAAAAGTTTGCAGCTACTTTACTCCTATAATGTCGCCCCAGATTGGAATTTTCTACCACTGCCGCGCCTCAAACTAAACACACAATATTGCTGTTAACTTTAAAAGAAAAACTATTGTTTGTTCACTTCTCTTAAAAATGCAACATCCAGCATCACCTTTTTATTTTCTTCGCCATGCCATGATTAACACCTGTCCATATATCCATGTCATGCTGAGTAAATATGGTGCGTTTACTGACCCTGATTGGAGCTCGGAATCGTGCATCACTGACTAAGCTTTAAATTAATTATCTTAGAACTGGATGAGAGGCTGAAAAACATGAGGGCCAGATATGGTTGGGTGCAGATATGGTTTTGCAAATCTTTTCTTTTGAAGGGGGAGTGTTGGACTAGTGGTCAGAGAAGTGCGCTTGTGCTCTTAGAAGGTTGCAAGTATCCGGTTCGATCCCCAAAATCTACACTCTGAGGCCCTGAGCAAAACCTTTAACTCTTTACAGGGCAAGTTACAGTTATTGATCAATTGCATAACCGTTACAAATGGAGTCTCTCCCTGTCCCTCAGTAAGTTCTAGAAGCACAAGATCTATATCCAGCCATTCAGCAAAGATACTGCTACATGCTGTACATCTCATGTTGGCATTTGAGCAATTAGATGAGCCCTTAAATGATATATTACCTACTGTAGATTCATTTGAAAAAAAGTTAAGTCAAGAAGAAAAGGTAAATAGCTAATTGAAAAGTTAAAACGTAAAGTTAAAAAGTTAATAAGCCTAGTTAAATTATATGTAGGTTCATAAACTAAAAAATTTAAGTGCCAGTATCGGCATGCCTCTAAGGTTATGTTGTACCTAAAAAAAATGTGTTTCTTTCACTCTCAGAGTGTTTTTAATGAATTTCTTTTAGGAGCACTTTTATAATTTTTCTTAATATATTCAGGAAAGTTGATGTTTCTTGTTATTACAGTCACATTCATTTTTGTCATCAAAATATCCATATTTTTTTAATGTTACAAAGGTACTAAGGTCTTGTCCTGGATGCCAATAACATACCAGCTTGAAATTTGATTTTCAAAATATTTCACTGAGGGCCCTATAAAGGGCGGCTAACCCCCACACTGCTTCCCAGCGCCGCACAATGGCAGCCCACTGTTCCACAAGGAGATGGGTTAAATGCAGATGTAGATTTCTCCATTGTGGGATCGATACATTTTAATTAATATTATGAAACTCGTAATTTTGCCAAACTACAAGTTAAAATCACAAATTTCTGAATAGGAATGACACATTTATGAAAAAGAATTACAATTTTACAAACATCAATGACTAATTTATGGGTATTAATCACAAATTTATGAACATGAATCACAAATCAATGAGTACGCATTAAAAATATAAGAATAGGAATCAGAAATGATGAGTGCAATTTACCAGCTATGTGTGCAGATCACAGTTTTATGAATAGAAAAAACTAATTTACAAAAAAGAATCTGACTTTTTTGCATAAAATTACAAACTTACAAATATTAATCACATATTTATGAGTACAGTAACAAATCTATGACTCCAAATCATAAATGAACAAATAAGAATTAGGGATTTGTACTTGTAGATTTTGGATTTGTATCTGTAAATTTGTGAATTTGTGAAAAACACTTTTATGGTGGCAAAGTTGTAACTTTCTCATTTGCATTCATAACTTCTGAACTTGTATTAACCCAGATGAAGATCTGGTGTCACATCAAAGAAAAAATAAAAACTCTAAATTTTATGACTGACTTTCATTCACAAATTGGGACATATATATATATACATATATTTATATTGATAGTTATATTACCCCATATTCCCCACCCCTGCATTGGAAAGAGTTTTGTACATTGCAAGAAAAATGTTATCTAAATAAGTATTTTTGTCCTAAAGTAAGTGCTTTTTTTAAATTGAGGAAGTAAGTGAGACACTTCCACTGCCAATGGAACAAGACAATTTACATTTGAAATAAAAAAAAAAAAAACAATTGCATTGTCTTATTTCAAGTGCATATTTTCTAATATTCTTATTCTAAGAGTAAAATGTTTTTTCCGATGACATATCATCTTATTTACCTGTTCATATTAAAGGTAAATATACCTAATTTAAGAAAATTTCCTTTTTTTTTAGATCACATTTGCATTTTAAGCATTTCCAGACAGAAACATGCTAATAATTGTGTCGGTTTGCTATTTAACTCCTTTAGATCAGGACATGATAAGTTAAATATTGAAGAATTCTGTCCTGCTTCGTGTTGTCAGAAAGGTTCCATTTAAGTGATTAATTGATTCTACATGTGAAGCAGTATCAGTCAAGGTTGCAGCTGGAGAAACAAACCCAAAAGAGGATTCATTTCAAATGATTTGTGTGAAAAATAACTGAATAAAGGAGGCATATACAGTACTCTTTCCCATCACAAGTTGGAACTAGTTTAAAGTAGTGCTATTTTCTTTTAGTTTTAACCTCTCTCTGAGTTCTCCCTCATTTTTAAGGGCTCTGGAGTCTAGATTCAAATGCTGTAGAAACCTCTGGGGATGTCTGATGAGACAGCTGGAGCATGAAAACATCAAAGTTTAATCAGACTCTCCAAGAAGAGAAGAAACATGATGTAAGACAAATGTTTATAACAAGGTTTTAAGTGTGTGTGTTAATATATTTTTTTACCAGTCCCTGTGTTGTACTGGCCACTCTGCTAGTTTTATATCCACAATGCACGCTCTCTTGCTTTTATCTTAATAAAAAAAAAGTTTAGCAGCCAATTACACTCTATGGTGTTTCACACGACGGAGTATTAGGGCCACACATGAAGAGAAAAAATATTTTTGCCATGACGAGATTAAACTCGACATGTCGACTTTAAAAGTCGACATGTCGACATTAAACTCAACATTTCGAGAATAAAGTTGAAATGTCATGTTGAGTTTAATCTCGACGTGTCGACAATAAAGTTGAAATTAGTTCAAGAGAGCCAACCGCTGCACAGGATACATGCACAGAATCCAGAATCAGACATGCCTTGTGTAGATGATTTGGTCAAATTGTACTTTCTGTGATGATTATACAGTTATACAGTTGCAGCACGTCAAAGACTACCTTCACTCTTAAAACGCAGACTGCAGCTGTGGAGCGCGGTTGCTCTTTTCTCCAAACTTTGGAATGTCGAGATTAAAGTCGCCACGATATATCAACTTTATCCTCGAAATGGCGAGTTTAAAGTCGACAGGGCGAGTTTAAAGTCGACACGTCGAGATTAAACTCAACAAGACATTTCAACTTTATCCTCGAAATGGCGAGTTTAAAGTCGACATGTCGACTTTAAAGTCGACATGTCGAGTTTAATCTCGTCATGGCAAAAATATTTTTTCTCTTCATGTGTGGCCCTAATACTCCGTCGTAGTTTCAGGTTATTAGTCTCTGCAGGTGAGTTAACTAGGAGAAATGCTGCAATCAGTAGTCAATAAAAAGATCTAATCACAGCCACAATTGAAATAAGTTGTTTGTGTTTATATTTATTTTGCCTTCATACCTAATCTGGGCCAGTTATCTCAGCTGATCTGTCATATCACGACTCTCTAAAAGAGCAAAATCAGTTAATTTCCTGCCTTCGGATCAATTTCTGTATAAGTGCTAACAGAGATGGCGGATCTGGAGTCAACAAGTCATCTCTATGTCGTGTATTTGATCTGCCCAGCCACTAGGCCAGGTGAGTCCGATCTGCACAGGTTAAACCAGATTGGACTCAACTGGGTTAGTGGCTGGACAGATCAAATACACGACATAGTGACAACTTCTTGACTCTCTCTGAGTCCTAACTATATGTCCCATAATGGATTATAAGTTGATATAGATCTACACAGAGAGATAATTGCTGAGAAGGCTACGATCATTCAACATCTGCAGGAAACTCAGTAGTCGGGATTAAACTGGACTCTGTTTCGATGGTGGCAGAAAGAAGGACTATGGACAAACTACTGAGCATTACGAATGACGTCAGTCACCCTCTGCACACCGTTCTCAAGGACAAGAGCCCGTTCAGCAACAGGCTGCTTCTTCAGACCATCTGACTGAAAAACTCTTTTGTCCCACACGCCATCAGACTGCAAAACTCCTCTCTGGGTGAAGGAGGTGTAACAGGAGGACAGAGGATGATAGGGACCAATAAAAGTAGCATGAATAATACCTCACACTGTATTATGTATTTTTTGTAGTGTTGTGCCGATGCCATTTTGTGGCCCGATACCTGGCTGTACAGCATTGGCCGATACTGATACCATCTGTTTCAAATTGATGTGTGTGTGTATATGAAGAACTGCATACTACTTGGATGTAAAATAATTACCATCATGGCTTTGTCAAGCTGCCGCCTACCTTTGTGAAGTAGGAAAAAGACTAATACAAAGTTAATCCAGTAGAACTTTTTATTGCCTACCTGGAATGGTTGACAATAGTTGAATAAACGTTTGGTTCTCAAAATGTTATCGGTGCCCTATTTGTTGGTACTTAGCGATACCGATACCACCATTTCAGTGCTGGATCGGCCAATACTGGTATCGGTAAAACAGTAATTTTTGTGTATTTCTTTTTTTGTGTATTTAGGTTTTAGGTTCTTTGGAACCACAAGACAAAACATCCAGCTGGCATTTCCGTACCTAGCTCAGTTAGCCACAGTGCCACAGCGCCATAGATTTCATCCAGGATCAGGATGACCACGAGGTTGATGATGACGGCGGTAGCCGTAACCGTAACCCGAACGTTGGACTTTGTTTCAGGGTCCGGACTCATTGCCATCAAGGCTGAGACCGTGATCCGGTAGACGATTACACCAAAAACGGCTGAAAACGTCAGTCCAAACTAGCACCAAGGGAAAGATATGGGGAAGATGTTAAAAAATTACTTGTACATATTGGTTCTAAAGACATCATCTAAAAATGTGTTCATTACCTTACAAGCTGAGAAAAAAACGACAGTAGAAACTAAGAACAAGTCTTTACTTACCATGAAAAGAATAGAGGAAATATTCATAAAGTATCCAGGAAGGCGGTCTTTCCAGGTCAACTTCTCAATGACCGTCTGAATGAGGAAAAAAGGAAAACAGAAGACAGAAAACAATAAGACAAAGTTCTGAATCAACAAAGCAGTGGCCATTGTTGTTTAATTTAATTGGAAGATTTAGATTTCGGGCGAAAAGTAAGAAGTCCCTAAAAGAAATCAGCATTAAAGAAAAGCAGAAAAATTAACCCTTTTCACATTTATTAATTTGCTTTATGGCTGGTAAGTATTCCTCCCTCCATAAATCTGCAGGCACAGATGCAAAAAAATACCCGCTGCTCTTCTTATGTTACACCCGGAATGAAGATGAACTTAGCACATGCTAACAGGTTTGCACACATTTTATTACATGCAAAGCCTTATAAGATCTGCTCTTAAGATGTGTGGTTTTAATCTGACAGAAAGTCAACAAGGGGTGGGAATACTTTTGTAAGTCACTGTGGCTCAAGCCAACACTTGGATCCCTAATTTATTTGTTCCTTTTTTGATGACGGAACTACATTCCATAGATAATCTCCTAACTAGAGCCATGCATAATAGTATAACTGTGTCAGTGACATGTAAGTGAAAGGCAGTCTCCAAAACTGCACATTCTTCAACACTAAATAAGATTTGCCTTATTTACTCATATTTGGGTGGAAATTGGTCTAATTTATGAAAAATATTCTCTAAAAAATATATTTTTTTATGAAACTAAAGTCAACTCATGTGCTCTGATTCAAATCAGCAGAGATTTCAGAAAATTTGTGATTAAAAAAGGCAGGAACAGCAAGGGAGGTGCTGATAACTCGCAATGCAACAGCACCATCTAGTGATCATAAAGGCACATTACAACAAGCAATCAGATAAAATTGGATACTCAGAAAAAATTCAAACATTATTATCTATTTATATGAGAACTGACAAAAGGGATAAAGAAATGTATATTTTTAAACTGCTATAGTTTTAGAGGTTCGTTTGAAATAGATAAATAAACTAAAATTGCACAGAAAGGTAGAAAATTCAGCTTAGATTTGAACTTTTAGATTTTTGTTTCACTTTAAGTCACATCATACAGTAGTAAAGCAAGGTGGGTTTGCATGGAGTTCTAGTGTGAATGTGAATGAGTGTGTGGTGGGGACAGCCATCAGCGGGGGAGGTATTAAATTAGGTCAGGTGTTATATTTGGCTTGTCGAGTCCACTGAGGGAAAGCCTGACAAAGCTCCTGTGACAGAGACCCGGTGATAATTTCCCCTCTCTTTTGTCCAACCTTCTCTTACTCTTCCTTTCAAACCACACATGACATCAAAATGAACATTTAGTTTATCATTGGAGCAGCTAATTAAGGGCTTTATTTCATGCTCTACACTACAGAAATATTTATAGTTTCAATGGCATCAAAGAAAACGATAACTGATCTGCTGCAGGAAATTAAGTAAAAAATGGATAAACTGTGCATAAATGTCTTTATCTTCCATTCAGACATCAGAGATAAAAAAAATAAATAAAACTGCTCTTAAAAGTGAACCGAATGTGTAACTGAAAAACATTTGATAAAGTAACAACCTGCAGCGATGTGTGCAAAAGCATTGAACACCCTGAAAAAATTTCTTCGATTTATTTTCTACATTCAGTCTTCTTTAGTTAACATCAGTTTTTATAGAATCTTATATTGATGAAACACACTGTACGTGTCCCTTTAGGGTTATATTAGTATGTGTAAAATTGCTATTTTTACTTAAAAGTATAGTGGAGGATGTTCTTTTTCCAGTAGGATCATCTAAAAAAGTGGTCCTCCTAACTGTCAATCATTCTGGGGGTATGTTTATGTAAGGCTGTCCTTCCATAAACATGCCGCCATTTCCACATACCAATGGTGTCTGACATAGTGAAAAAATTGCAAATCTTCTTTTGGAAAGTAAGCTTGTATTAGCGATGCAAACAGCAACTTTTAAACAGAGCGTGCACGAGGAGAAATAGGCTCGTGCACGCTCTCACACACGTTTAATAGGAGTTCCCTTTCAGTAGTGGGTACAGGGTTGTGCATGTGCATTTTTTTTTATATGGGCTGTGCATGTGTATTTTTTAAATAATTTTTGCAATTTTTCAAAAATGTGCAAAAATCCTTCACTATACCTTTAGAAACAAAGTTTGCAAAAAAAAGGGTGGGAAGAGAATCACGCTTCTTCTTTGTTTGTTTTCTGTTTCAATTTGAGTTTGCAAAAAGAAAATACATTGTTGTGTTTTCTGTTTTTCCATTTTTAAAACCTAAATGTATTATTTATATTTGATTAAAAATTTAATTAAAAAAAAGGCTGCACTTTTAAAAAGGTGAAATTGTCCAGTGAGCTGTTTCCAAACGAAATTTCTTTTTGTTTTACAAAATGACAAATAAAATCTGTCTAAAGTCTAAATAATCATTATATCAAATAATATAATCAAATAATGGTTGTTATTAATTTGTTGCAAAGAGCTGTTGTTGTTGCAGGTTAAAATTTGTCAAAAATACTCACTTTAGTAGAGGTTTTTGTTTTTAAGTAAAGAAAAAAGGTGCAAAAAGGTTTGGGAAAAAATGGTTAAATGAGACAAAAAAAATGTTTTAAGGGTTATACTGTAATAGCAAAAATAGCTAGGAGTGTCCATTTTAGCTGCTACAGGAGGCAAAACTGATCAGTTTTGTGCAGACCATCACTTTTTTTTTATTTCAGCTGTTAAGACAAGAGAAATTCCTCAGACTCTGTTAATGGCTGCATTCAAACACTATGCTGAATTAATTACAGAACCTTTTCAGAGAGTAAAAACCCCACTGTGAAGTAAGTGTCGTCATGGAGACACACAACACTGTTCTCTCAGGGTCTTACAAAGACTCAAGTTGCAATAATGTTGACAGCCCTCCATTAAGCTTTTACTCTGAAGTCTACATACCAAAAAGAAGACAGGAAATGCTGAATCGTTGCCGTGGTGACGACAGCTGGAAATCATAAAAGGCCCTGATTTTGTTCTGGTTTGATATGGATTTCTAACCAAGTTAAATCATCTTAATAACAATTTAAACAATGAACTGTTCCCAATATTGGTGCTGATAGGAAACTTAAGGCTCTGGGCGCTCAGACCAAAATTTCAGGTCCTGTGAGAAGGTATAGAAAAATATCAAGCATGTCTTTTCATTTACACAATAAAATACGAAAAATGCAGACAATTTAGGGGGGGATTTTTTAATTTTCTAACCCAATTAAAGATAAATAAATAACGAGCTGTTTATGTTTTTCATTTTTTTGTTAAAAAGCCGAGAGCGGTCGTGTTCCTTCGATACTTTTTCACGCTAGTTTTCTTGAGAAAACAAGTTGTCATTAGCTAAAGATAACGAAAGCCGTTTTCTCGTCATAACGAGATGATTGGTGTGTGTTAAAACTAAATACATCCTTCAATAGCACAACAAACGGAGAGGAGTTCTAACTACAGTATAAGTCATTCTGTAATTCTCCAAATAATCCTGTGTTTAACTTTTAGGTAACGAGACGATTTTGTCGGTTTGATGATTTCCTTCCACTTCTGATTCATAAGCTATTAGACCTATGCCTCCAGCTCCTTAGCGCCAGGTGTTTTCTGAACAGCCCCGCCTGTAACAGGTAGAAGATGCATTAACCTCCAAAATGAGTCCAGATTAAAGAGTTTCATTAAAAAACAGTGCAAACATGCAATCCCTTCATCCACCACCAGTGCAAAGAAAAAGGAAACTAAAAAACTGATTAAATACACTGACAAGTAATAATAAATAAATTAACTGATAAAAATGTTGCTAACGTCCATGCAGATGGAAGCTTGCAACAGAATTAGCTGTATAAGAGCCTAGCTAACAGTTCTCCTATTAACTAAATCATCTACATGAGCTTGGAATCTGCACAGCTCTTCTTGGCTTCGTCTCTGATTATGTCTTTCTTCACTCAGCTTGTTAGTTTAGGTGAAAACAGCGCCTTGGTACGCCTGCAGCTGCACCTTACCCTTTGATATTTTAGGATGATTGTTAAAGCTTGTTCCAAAAACCTGCTGTATTGTTTTATAACCAGTAGTGTAGTTTTTAAAAAAAAGGAAAGAAGGGTAATGGTGGATTTTTTTTTTTGTTTGGAAGCATACATAGCCTATTTAATATAGTCTACTAACCTAAAGCACTATGCATGGTATGTTAAGGTACGCTGGTCATTGACTTTGACCAAGGCTCCTTACAGTAGAACTGCAGTCAGTCCTGGAGCGGCATGGCTGTCACTGCCCCTACAGAGTTAGGGACTAATTTTTCCACTGGGATCAGCTTCATAGTCATGGTAGGTCACTTATTTGATTTTATTTATTTAGATCAGGCTACTTCTAAGTTCACAGCCCACCAAATGTTGAACTGGAAATATTAAATAAAATATTTTTGCCAATATTGTTAATATATAGTAGAAATTTTACACATTCATTAACAAAATATCACAGAGGATGGTATGTGTGATGACCATTTAAGAAGATGGATACTATCCATCAGCTCAAGTACTGTTTATAACCCAGATGGGTTTAAATTAAAAGTATAGAATTAGAGCTAAAATCATATGTGAAGTGAATATTTTACTGAGCAGAGAGGGAAACAAAAGAAAACTGCTCCATTTCATGCTCTTGCTGCATCACTCAGTACAAATGATACATAGTTCCCAGTATAGGACACTGAATATAACAATTTGTTATATTTGTACAGAGTAATGAGAATATTCTTCACTGATTATCCAAAGTCTTCCAGTAACGGCTGCAGTTTTCTTTGAATTTTGAAAGCTAATTTAGTTGGAACCCACAGCACCTTTTTTTGTGTCTCAGGTAATAAAGCCAAAGGCTGCTAAGTGTGCATGAGAGGTATAGTTGTGTGTCGCCATAGTGACGGTCACTAATCTTACCCCTGGCTTCCTGCCCAGCATGCATCACTCCCACTCAGGCGCTCTCCCTCTGTTTTTCTTCCTACCTTCCTACTTCTCCCAGCCTCTCACTTTCTTTCGCTTTGTGTCTCTCTTTGTCTTTTATATTGCTGTTTTATTTTTTTTTAAACAGCCTTGCTTTTCTAATTTCTTTCCACAAAATAATGTTGATTGGAATGCTATAATTAGAAATACTGCCCTACTCCTAAAGTAATAGGTTTAATAAAAAAAATAAAAAATAAAATACTTAAAAGCATGTTGGAAAACTTTTAACTGCTATTTGCTGTATTACTGTAATGATCTATGTGAACAATCATGTTACCCTGGTTTCCGCCCTCACTATAGCACAAGAAGCTACCCTCGTAAAAAACATTAAAATTACCTCTTAATTGTGCCAAAGCCCATTGTTAGGAAAAGGGTTTTCAGGAAAATGTTTTTCCTCTTTTTTTTGTGATTTTTGATCATTTCATTTATTGTTTTGTGAAGCAAGCTAATAGGAATCTAATTCTGACAATGCCATATGGTACCCATGCAGACATGTTTCGAGCTGTTGTGTAGAAAGCTGAAATATAATGTTAACGTTTATGTGTTTCTCAATTACATTTTATGAGATGCAGACACAGCATCTACAATTATAGACTTTTCCCACTAGTGCCTAACATTCTTGCCAGCACCAGGGCAGCGTGCTTACAACACCATGCTACAGGAGGAATTAGAAAACACCGTCGTTTACAACTTTTTTAAAGCCTATTGGTGAAATTCAAGAGTGACTGTAATTTCTGTCCAAGAGATTTTCACAATCTGTTATTCACAGTGATATTTATGGGCTAAATCATAATCATCATGGTCTCTCGAATGTTTATATTAGCAAACTCTCAACAGTAGGAGCTGTCACTCATCCACCATGTTTTTTCTGCATGTTCCTGTCCGAGTAGTTACGAACTTTCCACGGTATGCAAATTCTGTTCACGTGGAAGCAGCGCTGGCAGGTGTGGAAACTAAAATGATCATGAACCTTCGTGTGTCGTAATTCCACAAAGTATATGACCCAGATTTGCGACTGTGATAGCTGTGGAAAAAATGAAGCTTTTTTACAAGCCAGAACTCCTTAAGCTTCACTGTGGAGCCAGGGTTTTTCTTGCACCAACAGTCTCTTCTTCCTTACTGTGTTAGGATTCCAGTTTGTGTGGGTGGTTTTTTGTGTTTTCCTCTCTCCACCAACAGCCGGTGCCCTGTCCTCGTTGGGCCTCCCTACACACCTGCGGCTCGTTGGGTCATTACCAGAGGAGTATTTGAGCAGTGGGCTGTCACCACCTCGATGCCAGAGTGTTTGCCAGTATTGGGTACTCTAGCCAAACTGAGATTAGCAGAGTCTAACCTTAGCATTGTTTCCCTGAGTCTGAACTTGTTTTTTTTGTCTTTGACCTTCGGCAGGAAGACTTCCTGTGTTACTGGATAAGCCTGGACCTTCTACCCCTGGAAGGATTTACTGAGTCTCACTGAGCAAGGGGAAAACCTCCACATGATCCGTTCAAGTCCACTCCTGGAAAACCAAGTGACAGCCCGCTCCTTTACTCCTCTGGATCCAACGTATGTCTGCCTGTCCGCTCTCTAATGGGTTCCCTCTTCTCTGGATTAAATCTCCACAAACTGGATCTAAGGATAAACCAAGAGCCCCCCAAAAGTGAGTGCCTCTCCAGCATTATTCAAGCCTCAGTCTATTCTCCCACTGTCCCTGAATTGATCACTGTGATCTCCCCTTCAGAGTTTCCGGTTCCGGTTCAGCAGTCCGTTGAGTTCCAGCATTGTTTCCCCACTGAGTTTCAGTCTCCATCAGTGTTTGCTAACCTACAATAAACCTGTTAAACTTTTACTCTTGGTCTCTGAGTGATTCTCTGCATGTGGGTCAGATCTTTAAAGCCCATTATGAATTGCTGCTTTTTGTTCTTATGCTACTGTGGCATTGTTCTTCTCCTGTACCACTAGCAACGGTGTATTTTGTAAGCAATAAAGTGCTGTTGTCAAAGTTAAACTTTGAACACTGCGAACACGCAAGCTCGCAAAGAGGTGTACTGTGCTTCCACTTTGCTCGGCGAAATGATAAACCATGCTGCTCAAGCTGTCACTAGCCGATCCGTCCCGGAAGCATGATCCGTACCATCGGCTCATATGTGCAACCAGATAAACATCCGGGTTTCTATAACACAGGAAATTAATGCTAATAATTACATGAATTATATGTACAGGTGTGTATTAGTAGAATGCTAATACACACCTTTAAAAATTTTTGATGCTTTTTCTAATTTTCTCTGTTTATTAAATTGCTTTTGTGACGTCATCATCGGACATGGCCAGAGCAGTCCGGCAAAATATGATTAAACCATGTTTATCTTTATTTTAGTTGTTTGTTTCTTTAGTTTCCGCACTATATGCCATAATGAAAACACAAAAAGGAAACATGAAGCTCAAAAAGACTAGATTTATGTTTAAATCCAAAGCCAAAAAAGTTAACTCCTGGAAGTAGCGTAGGATCCCATTTCCTGTACAGATCGGGCAGAGAGTGATAAAACAGGATTTTAAGGCATTTATTTTCTCGGAAAACACATTATTAACCTTTAACACATTATAGTTAAGTACTCTTACTATTTTTGGGGAGATAAAAACACAATTTAGGTCTTTTTAACAAATTGTCATTACCATTTATCTGATCCACCTGCTTCAGTGTCTACTTAACCAGCCTTCAACCAGTCATCAGTACCAGATTATTCAAACCTTTGGTGAGAGTTCTCTAGCGTTCCTGTGTTTTCTGATTGCCTGATTCTGACCTGTTCTGCCGCTGAGCCTTCCTGTTCCCGTTCTGATCTGTTTGCCTGACCTGTCTTCAGACTCCTACTGGATTCTGCCTGTTTACCGAACCTGGAACTTTTTCCTGACACTGTCCTGAATTTCCCATCGGTACTTCTTCGGATCTCTGATATCCTGGCCCGGACTACTGAACATGTCCTTGATACCAGCTTTGGCTTTGCCCCCTTGATTATCCTGCCTTCCTTTGTCTGCTTGGATCTGGTCTCCTGCCTGTCCTCCAATCTCCAAGACATCAGCGTTGGCAGCGTTTTGTTGGTAGCCTACCCAGCCTGATCTTCTGGGCTCGGACTGAACTATAAGACCAGGTCTCTAACCTGTTGTCTCCTTCTGCAGAGGTTTCTGCCTTAGACGCCGACGCTGTTTTATTAAATCTATCTCTCTTTCCGCCTCGACTACTGGGTCCTTTTGTTCGGAGCCTGACAAAACATAAGAACTTAATTTGAGTAAAACATCTGGCCTTGCAGCTGAAGAGTCAGCCAAAAAGAAGAACACAAAGAAACAGATACCTGAGAAGATGAAACTTCTGCAGCCAGAGGATGGGACAGGAAGAGAAGAACAGATAGACAGCAGCCTGCTGGAAAGGAGAAGGAGTGAAAGGGGAAAAGGAGAGAGGACCACAGAGGCGAAAAAAAGAAGAAGAAAAGTAAGAGGGAGCAGAAAGGGGAGAAGTGGAGAAGAGGGAAAAGAAGGACAGCATGCTGAGGAGAGGAGGGGGTTACCGGTACCGGTACTCCTGCAGCCATGGCAGACAGCAGTTTTTGTCTCCATCTGTCCTTCCCTGTCACTGTCCCGTCCTCCTGCTTTTCTGGCTACGAGACAGAGGGACGTGTCACAAACAAACACAACATGCAAATACACTGTAAACACCACTTCAAAGCAACCAATAGGAGGACTGCTTAGATATAAAGCATCCACTAACCATCCTGCTCACTGGGCATGGTTTGGAGGATGAATATGGCGCTTTGTGTATGGAGTGAATTTTGTTAGTGTGTGTTAGTCGCCATGCAAGAACATGTTTTTTAAATCTATAAAAAAATAAAAAACACATTTTGTAATTCGAAAACTTGAAAAAAAAATGAAACTTGGAAAAATTTCATGATCAAAACAGGTATTGGAAGTAAATTGTAAATAAAATCAGTTTTTTTTAGAATTTTTTCTTTTTATTAAATGTTAATTTAATTTTTCAGCTTTTTTCCTTTGGGTTTATTTATTTATTTTTTTTTATGTTCTGTTTTTTCAGATAGAGTTTTACAAACTTCTTTTTGCGGATCACATTCTGTTCACTTGAAGCCAATATTTGCTCTTTATATTCATGCTAAAATAAAAATGCTAAAAGTTGCTAACATCCATTAGGACCAATGGAAATGCGTCTTCAATCTTAGTTCCAGAGGAAAGCCAGCCCCCAAGTGGAAGAGATCTGTAAAACGCAATTTGAAAAGAATAAAATAAATAAAACTGTAATAAAAAATGAGAAATAAAAAAAATAAATATATTTAAAATCTGAAAAAATAAAATATATCATCTGTAAAATATTTTTTCAAAGACAAAATTTGAAAATTTAAAATATGAAAAAAAAATCAATAAATTAAGAAAACAAAGTTACTTATAAAAACCTTTTTTGTGTTGAAACATTTTTCAAAGTTTTTTTTCTGGATTGTATTTTTTATTTTTTTTTTATGTTTTTTGCAACAAACTTCACCCAATACAGGTCTAGCTGAGAGCCAATAGATGACAAATACTTTACCATATTGTAAAAGAAGCAGGTATTAAACCAAAACAAGATAAAGTCTAGGCCCTTCTGGGTTTATGCTGCTGTGTTTTATTTCTTTCTCAGACTCACTGTGATGGTTGCTGCCAGCCATCTGTCGCTGCTGTGAGTGTGAGTCAAACCACAGGGCCCAGCATAACTGATGCCGTGATTATACTACTAAACCTGTCATTAGAGTATCATGCTAATATTGGCAAAACAAACTGGAGACCATCTGGATATTCAGGAAGGATCCGAATCCTCAGTTGGAGCTCATGTTGAGCAAAGTGAAAATGTAACACTTTCAGTGCTTTTCAAAGGTATTGAAAATCATTACACCTTTTCAGAATTTACCAGGTTACAACTACAACCATATATTATGTACTTTTTAGCCACCAGGAGGCGCTGGACCTCTACCATCCAGGTTAAGCGCCCCCTAAAGGCCACTGATAGCACTGCACTGAATGAACCAGTCTACCTTAGCGCTTTGGGATCTGATAACAGACAACTTTGGTAGTTTATCAACTAATCAAGTTACATGTGAAGACAAAGAAACATTTCCTCGTAGCAACTACTTTTAGCTTAGTTAGTTATCGTGTTCAATGGTGGATAGTCATTATTTATCCAGATGAATCATAATAGCATTGTTTTCACCGAGCGTCTGTCCTGAATAGTCTTTAGTACAACGAAGTATTATGGCCAGGTTGGAGATTTTTTCTTTTTTTTTTTTTTTTTTTTTTTTTGAGAATAAAGTCGTAACAATACGAGAAAAAAAGTTTTAGTGAAGTAAGTGCTTCTTGTGAGAGTTGTCATAAAATATAACTCGTAATTTTAGGACTTTATTCCGTTATATTACGACTTTATTCTTGTAATTTTATGACTTTGTTCTCATAATTTTACGACTTTATTCTCCTAATATTACAACTTTATTCTCGTAATTTTACGACTTTATTCTTGTAATGTTACGACTTTATTTAACTGATTTTATGACTATTCTCGTTTTGACTTTTTTCTCGTAATATTACAACTTTATTCTCGTAATATTACAACTTTATTCTCATAATTTCTCCAGCTTTATTCTCTCAATTTTATGACTTTATTGTCATAATAAAGTCGACTCCAAAGGCTGTCAGTTTGACGGTTCTGAGATTTTGAAGTGAAAGAGCTTTATTTACATTAATCTTATGTTGGTCATATTAAGTGCTTTTTTCTTTTTCTATATTTCCTTCCTTTTCACTTTATTTTTTAAAAATCAAATAAAAAACAAAAAAATAAATATGGTTAATTTTACCTCAATCTCCCACAGCCTTCATTGTGACGGCTCTATTCGTAGCATTCTAAATTCGTCCCGCAGATGATTGATGTTCGGTATGGTTGCCAAGCAACCAACATTCTATCAAGATATCTCTGGAACTCTTAGGCTAATACGGAGAAATCTAACAGCGAAACAGGCTGAAAAAACGCTTCTAAAATACTGATGACACATGCGCTCCAGAGAGCCACAAGTACCAATCATTCTGCAGAAGTAGAGCAAACTTTGGCGCGGGAAAGAAAACAGTGCCAGGTGTGTCAGCTCTGCTCAAAAAAATGCCTTTATGATGTTTCTGATACATACGAAAAGGTGATGTGCAGGAAATGTGTGGGAGGAATCTATCAATTTCTGTAAATACAATTATAATTTAAAACTTTGAACCTGCGTAGTAAACAAGTCTTATTCATTTTAGTGATGTATTTTTAATACAAATTTGTTCTATAAAAAACAATATCATATAATGCCGCCTTTGAGGTCCATATATCCACAATGGGTTTATATGACACACTAGTCAATGACATCATCACTACTCTTGCATTCCATTGGGAAAAATGTCACCTGTAAAATTGGCTGTCAGTGGGATTTCTAGTAGTATCAGAATTATGGAAATCCTAGTGTTAAAACTATTGGTGGGCATGGATTCATTTGTTTAATCTAGATTAATCTCACTGTAATCTTGGAATTAATTTAGATTAATCTAGATTTAAATGGCTCATTTGAATGTTGCCAAAGGCATCATGAATCTGAGTCAGAATTGCTTAAATAATCCCTTGCAGGAAATTGTTTATTTGCAGTGCAAATATTTACAGAAGAGAGAAAAATAAGATTGTAAATACAAGTAAGATATAGGCAAGGGGCTTATGTCATGTTTCCAAACTTCTTGACAAAGCTTTGATAACTGGTGATGAAAATAAATCATATTCAATAGATATATTTGTGTCTAATAAGTGTTTATTCAGATAAACAAGAATACTGTAGGCCTACGTAATAGGCAAAGATGAAACGTTTACAGTCAGTAGCTTTGTGTCAGTCAGTCCAAGCTCTATTTCTCCTTTTTCCACCAGTCACTCAGGCAGTCATTGTAATGCCCTGTGAGGCTGGAGTAGCAGCAAGGGCTGCTGGGTAATATCAAGATGGGGAAAACATCACCATTTTATCCTAGTTTTGTGTTAAACAGGGTTGTTAATGTCTGTAGTCTGTTCATGCTAAGCTAACATTATGTTCTGGAGGTTGCAGCTGTAAGTGTTAACATTGGCACCATTGGAGGAACGTTTAACTAGTTGCTTATAAGGGAACAATCGTACCCTAGATTAAGTGTTGCATAAATAAATAGGATTGCTGCTGGAGCTTGATTACATCGTGAGTAACTTGCTGGCAAACAGGCTGCAATATCAAAGAGAAAATCATTATTAGTATATAAACTCAACTCCCAATCTGACTTTGAGAATAGATGATAGAATAGATAGAGGCATTTCACCAGTTTGACTAATTGCTTCAACGATCCCCACAGTTCATAAAGCTTCATGTGAACATGTCACCACCTACTGGTGGAAAGCAGAACTACAGTTAATAATATAGTCTGATTTTTTGCAATTGTTTTTCTTGTTTTCTTCCCATATAGGTTCCTTTGAAATTGTTAATGATTGGTCTGTATAATAAAATCTTTTGTATTGTTAATGTGTAACATGTCTTAGAACGGAAAATCACTGTTTTTCTGCCATTTTAGTGAAATAAGCTCAAACAGACAGTAAAAGCATTTGTGCAAATGGGCATCGATGAACAAAATGAAAGGTTTGAGTTTTTTTATTCAAATATAATAGTTTTTCCAGAGTTTTGGGTTTTAATCGGGTTGGAAATTATGTGTTCAACCAATCTTTTCGTCAAACCAACCAATGAAACTTTGGCAGTGTTTTTACCCAATCTATATTTGTACTAGGACAAACCACTACAAATAAGTCACATTAGCTAAAAAAAAAAGCATTATCACAACTTTTAAAAGTCTGATGTGGTTCTTGAACCATCAATTTTGATCATTACATTGTTTAATCTAATCAAACTAGTTTAACCAACTAGATTGGTTGTTTTTCCAACCAATCTATTCTTAGAATCTATCCAAACTCTTTCCAATTGACAGCAGCTTTCCTACAAACTCCCACATCTTGACTGAATGCTGATGCTTTAAATGCCTGCCGAAGTTCCGGGCGAGCTGAACCACTTCCCGAAGCGCTCACTTGGTATAAAATGGTAGCGAGGCTTCAGACGTCATCTATTGTGGCTCCTCCTCCAAATAAAGCAAGCCTCAATAAGCACCTTGCGGAAACGCCCCTTCCAGTACTCGACCCACGCCTCAAAGCCTTGGCTCATCTGATAACATCACTAATTAACTGCAGTATTTTTTTTTAACAATAAGGTTCTGGCGTCAGTGCAGCACGTTAATGCAGATAACGGCCCACCACCAGTTAATACATATATACCTCTGTAAAAAACTGGCCTATAGTTAAAGTCCAGAGCTGAAGAACTTCCTGTTTTTACTACAGGCAAGAGTGATTTTAAAAGGTATTGATTGAGATTTAAGTAAAACATGGTTTTTATTGTTGTTTTTCTATAAGCAATCATTTGTTTTGTTTGTTGTTAAAAGGTTGATTGCACAAAATGCAGAATAATTCATTTGCCGACTATTAAGCACTGGTTTGTGTGGCTCGGATGCATTCCAAACGCATCATGTTTTAAAGCCCATATGCACTGAAAAGAAAGAAAACCTTATAAGGACATCCATACCTCATTCTTTTTCTTCTTCTTCTTCTTCTTTTTCTGCTTCCGCTGCTGTTTCTGCAGGAGGATGGTCTCATACCTTGGCCTGGGGTGCTCCTGATGACAGAGGAGGAGTCAGTGTTGCTGTGCAGGATTTAGCTGCTGCATGTGTACAGTTATGAAATGAGATCCACATGATACAGCAGTGCAGAAGATTCAGTAGCTAGAATTGTGACCCCCTGTACTGTAGATAAATGTCATCAGAGCAAACCACTCTGGTTTAATTGCATCTTACACTTTAGAACATTGTGGAGTGAATTTTGCTCCATTGTTGTTGCAAAGAACAGCTTTTGCAAGTGGAGATTAGAGAAGAATCCAGACATGAAACTTTGAAAAACATCATAATTAAAAAAAATAGTAATCATTTTTTCAGATTTTTATTCTATTTTTTCAAACTGTATTTTTTTGTTGCTTTTTATTTTACAGAATTAAAATTTATTTTTATTTAATCTCTCTTTTTCAGATTGAGTTTATGTGAAAACAATGCAATACACAAAACTCAAACAGAAAAAGACATAACAAATACACTTAAAAACAAAAAAATTAATAAAAAAAAAAGAAAATAGCAATAATCTGCATATCATTCAGTTTTCTATTTCAAACCAACAATGAAAATACGAGAAAAGTCCTTTTTTTTATTTCATATTTTAAAATAATATAGATAGAATTCAAATTTTCCTTACTACTTTGAATATAAAGGAAATGGATAACAAGCATGAGTTGAAGAATACATGAGATCATATAAGACCCTAAAATAAAGCAAAAATTTATGGAACTCTTTAGTAAGGCAACTGAAAAATCTAAAAAAGAAAGGATTACGAGACAAAAAAAAAAAATTTGTAATTTCATATATTACTTTCAAAGTGAAAAACAATCAAAGAAATGATACGCGGAGTAGTATCAATTAATTTCAAAGCATATCATGATTTAATTTCCATTTACAATAAATTTGCGTTGTTTGCAACAATTGTGTTACAAATTTCACTCCATACCTTTAATGAGCTGACCGGTCATTTCACGACTCTATGTATGAATATCTATAGCTGATGAGTTAGTTGGCTTTATGTAACTTTAATTATTTTTACCTCGTCCTCCTCAATCCCCGTCAGATCCCAGCTGAAACTCAGGCTGATCTGTCGACGCTTCCAGTGCTCCAGGAATAACACCGCTACAAAATCAGACAAACAGAGGAACTTAGCTACATTCATGAGATCGAACCAAACTGCTCACTGTACAGAAAAAAAATATTCTGCTGATTAAAAACAATGTTAGAGATTGTCATTTTAAAAGAAAAAGTCTCATCATTCATATGGATAAGCCTAAAATGATGGCAGATTTAGATTTGGCAAGTTTGTTTTTGAAAGGAAAGGATACAAGCATATCTCCAAGTATCATGAAAAACTTTAAAAAGAGTATTTTAATTCTTATTTTATTATTTTTTTATTAAAAAAATATCTTATAACAGTTCTACTTTTATATAATTTTCAAACTAGTTTTTGATTGTTTAATGAAAACAATCTTGGAAATTAAATTAGTTTAATCTGCCATATTAGGAGCCTTACACGAGTCTATGCGGTTAAAAGTAAAACCAAAACCTTTACATGACAGTTCACCAGCTAAAACAAATATAAACACATCATTGGACGATAAATAAATGTTTTATCGGACTGTAGCTTCATCACAATCTTCTATTACAGCTCAGTACCGCCTCAACATCAGATATGAAGAATTTCATTTTTTATGTAACTTAAAATTCTTAAAACAGCTGATGCCATGAATTAAAGCCACTATAACATGGCTTGAACCTTGGAACAGGCCCGCAGCATCACAAGTCAAGCAACAAGCTGAGAGTAGTGTGTTTAGTACATAAATATATGGAGTGAACTTTGTTCCATCATTGTTGCAAGCAAAGAACATGTATTCATAATGAAAATTTGAAGAAAAAAATGCGTTCAGAAATAAAATATAACTTCTTAACAAAAAAAAGGTTTGAGAGTAAGTTCTCTGTTTACCCAGATTTTGTTTTCTTTTTCATTCTTTTTAAGGTTTTACATTTTCAAATATTTAGAATATCTTTTTGTCAGATTTAGTTTTACAAATTGCATAAATAGGGTTTTCCGGATCACATTTTCTATACTTCTGGGGGCGAGTAGTCCTCTGGAAAGAGGAATAAAGACGCATTTATATTGGTGTGCATGGACATTAGCAACAACATTTTGATTGGTCAAGAGCAAGTGTTGAAGGGAAGAAAATATGATTTGAGAAACAAAATTGGAAAATAAAGCAATTACAAATCAGACTAAAAAGAGAAATGAAAAAACTAAAGCTTTTAAGAAAAATAAAGTAAAAAGAAAAAAAAGGTGAAAAAAACATTATTACTGAAAAAACATAACTACAAAAGTTCCTCCTAAAACAATTTTTTATATGAATTTATTCAAAGTTTCATTTCTTTTATTTCCATTTACAAAATGTGTTCTCTGCTTTCACCAATAATGGAACAAAACTCACTCCATAGCCTCAATCTTAGTCTTACTGCTTCAAAATATAAAAATGTATATCTTACCCTTATGTAGCATGTTAGCTAATACTAATTGGCAGGTAAGTTAGCAGGCGCTAACTAAAACCTTGTTAAAATTCTGTTTCTCCCAAAGTTTTTCCCACAGAGAAAAGAAATAATATTTTAAAATTATAATTTTTTTTTTAAACTCATTTTGATATAATATATTGCGAAATACATAAAAATAAAAATACATCTAAATATTAATAAATACATATATACTGAAATTAATATATTAAAAATATACATTGTGATATCAGTTAATAAATAAAATGAAATAAATAAGCTAAATATTTCTTTGTAAATACATGTCTTGTATTATTAAATTAAGAAACCTATTTATTTTTTGCAGTATTTATTGCGAATTTATATCTAGGGGTCCTGCTATGGTGTGGATGTAGAGCCCATGACCTATTTACCTCTCAGGTTTGAGCCCCGGTCTTACTGACCTTTGCCGAATATCTCTCCCCTCTCTTGTAACACACTTTCCTGTCAACATACTTTTAAAAATAACTAAATAAAGGTCATTAAAGCCTAAAATAAAAAAATAAAAAATTTATATGTAACAGTATTTTTTTTAGTACACTCAATTTTGTGTATAACCTTTCGTTCTAGTTCCATTAGATCCAAATCTCTGTGAAAAATGATGATCTAACTCACAGAGTTTATTTACAAACTGGTGATTTGCTTTTGGAGAAATGGCTTCTTACCCCCTGAGCGTCTTTTCAGCCCATGTAAGTACAAGACTCATTTCATAGAGGAAATGACACAATCATATACTGTAGTATGTAAACCTCAGATTTTTGGAAAGTGTATTTCTTTACAAATTTGAACTGCAAATAAATTGTAAATTTTGAGTTCCATTACAATCCTGAAACCTTCCGGCGTGTGCGGATTTGTTGTCCGAAGTGTCTGCCCTCTTGAGGTGAGACAAACCTATAAGATATTAATGAGCACCTTCACATTCACCCCTGTTTTTCTCTCCCTCTCACTCAAACACAGGCACACTCAGGTAAACCCGAAACCTTACCCCACAGAGACATAAAGATGGCGAAGAAGACGGTGGCGGGGTTATCAAAGAGGTGCGAAGCCCGGGCGGTGCCGCAGGCGGTGCTGAGGTGCCAGTAGTCACAGGCGCCGTCGCACAGAGGACACATGGTGAAATTGAGACGCTCATCACACATCTCCAAACTGTCAACGGGAGAGGGAGGGAAGTTAACTTCAGCAAGGGGAGCTAGATGTGAACGTTAATATGTGAAAGTGTGATTTCAATCCCTGCAAAGAAGACTCGGAGATGTTCATGTCTCTAACATGCGTTTACAAGAAATGAATGGAACTTTTAACTCCTAACGACCACAGAAGCTTTTGTACCTTGACCCTATTCATAGTCAGTGTGGGCTGAATCCATGACACTCACGCACACACCGCCAGCCGTGCTTTCTGTGTACCTCCCACACAGCCGTGACTAAAGCCAGATACAGCAGGTATCTGGGCAATCCCTGTCTAGTGGATGTGTGAGTGTGGATTGTGAATATGAGCAGAGTGAAACAAGGTAGGAGAGAAATCCTCATTTTCAGCTTTCTAGTATTTTACAGTAAGCCCCTCTTATTTCCATAAATGTGCAAGAGCACGACTAGAGATTTCAGCTGCAGCGTTCTGCAGCAGGTACCTGGGTATATTGGTGTCCACGGTCGCCACCCCGTATCCAAACACAATGATTCCCACTATGGAGGCCGGTATGAGCAGCTGAGTGTAAACACCGAGCCATGCAAAATACAGGCCGATCTTCTCCCCAAAGTATTTCCTGAGAAAACAAGACAATGCAGTCACGACATCAGAGTGAGGGATGAGTTTGCAAAGCCTGGCATTGGTGATTGTGTTAGATATTACTGCAGTGAGTCTGGATGGACAGTCTGACAAATTTAAAATGTAACTAGGAACAACTTATGCCGGGCATACACTGTACCATATTTGCCCTTTTTGGGATGACTTTCCAGCCATGCGAGAATTTTTAGATGGGGTCGACTTTCAGCCTGATCGTGCGTTGTGCAGTGTACAGGGGGTAACGAGGGGCGATCAGCCTCTCACGACCACCTCCTGATCAGGATTTGTGAGGTGGGGAGAAAATATAATGTGTTTGAAATTCATTCAGCCATCGTAAGGTGGCCGTGGGCAAATCGCTCGGTCGGCATGCACAAACAAGGATTTTTCTTCTTCTTTTTCCTCTCAAATGAAAATACAGTAGCATGGCGAGGGTGCGAGTGAAACTGAGATCTTTCTGTAAAATTGACAGAATGTAGTAGCCACGTTTACTCAGCCATGTCTTTTTCCAAATACGTTGTTGTTGCCTTTTCTTTTTAGGGCTTTCAGCACAAAATTACTACAATTACAAAGGCAGAGTGTTTCACTCTAGTGAGCTTCATATTCCTCTTCTACTTGTTTGGCTTCCGGATAGACAAGTCCAAGTAGCGCCATCTGAGTCCGACATTGTTTTTAGACGTACAGTGTGAGCAGGTAGATCGCATGAGAGCGTCGGGTCGCACAGTGTGTGAACATACAGTACATTGTGAGCTGTGAACTCACACTGTATGACGAAAGTGTGACTGTAGCTGCGTGCAACGATCGAAAAAATCGCACTGTATGCCCGGCTTTAAGTGTCTTAAAGATGTTGCCCTTTAATCAAGATGCCTTTTTTATTTGAAAGTGAGAATAAGTTAAAAGCTTATTATGTATTCTGAATAGTCACAGAAAATTAGCTGTAAAGGTCCCACTTTCTCTGACTACGACGGAGATTAAGGGCCAGGTTAGAAATTTTTTAACTTTTTTTTATTTTGAGAATAAAGTCGTAACATTACGAAAAAAAAGTTGTAATATTATGAGAATAAAGTCGTAACATTACGAGAAATAAGTTGTAATATTACGAGAATTAAGTCATCATACAACAACCTGTTTCAGAAAGAAAGCTTCGTGCTCCGACCAGCAGATGATGGCCAACCAGTTCCACCAATCAGCAACCTGAGTCCACATTGACATACTGCCCAATTTCATGCTGGTGCTAAAAGATTTCCTTATTTGTCAAACCAGAGCCAAAGTATAACTTCACATAATGCTCGAAATTTAGGGAAGAAAGTGCTTCTTGTAAGAGTTGTCATAAAATACAACTTTGTTATCATAATTTTATGACTAGTGTCTTGTGACTTTGTTCTAATAATTTTACAACTTTATTCTCGTAATTTTATTACTTTATTCTCATAATTTTATGAATTTTTCGTTGTGACTTTACTCTCGTAATTTTACGACTTTATTCTCGTAATTTTATTTCTTTATTCTCATATTTTTGCGACTTTATTCTCGTAATGTTACGACTTTCTTCTCAAAATAGAAGAAAAAAAATCTCTAGCCTGGCTCTAATACTCCGTCATACCTTGACTTTTCCCTTAATTATGTTTCGTTTCTGTTCCTTTATCCTTTATTAACCCTGTCAAGTCTCATTTTAATTCCAGTAACATGGTGGTTTCTGTTTTTATAGGGATAGGACTGTTTATGAAGTGCCCCATGTCACTTTGAGGGTAAAACCAACCTGAGAAAGTAAACTGCCTGCAATCCGCCGCTATTTAGTAAATCCTGCCTCTTGAGACAAAAAAGTTTTCCGTCAAGTAGTGGCTAGTACCGTTAGCAAAGCATCTTCAGGCTAACAGTTGTTCTCTTAAGCCTCTTTCTCACTGAAAATAGCAGGTTAATGCGGGTTTTTCAAGCATGGGTCGACCAGCTAACAGTTAAATTAGCGGGGCAACCCGACTCTGGTGTTCCCACAGCATGCCGATCAGAGCCTAGGAGATTTTAACTCGGGTCTCCTTGCCGAGTCGTTTGACCCGGGTATACACGCGTCAGTGAGCTGTTCCCACTGCCACTAAAAGCCGATTGTTACCGGGTTTAAACGGGTTTTTGGGCCAGTGGGAAAGGGGTATTATAGAGTTCAAATTTGGTTCAGTGAAGTCATCATCAAATAATTTCGTTTAACTCAGTCATGGAAATGATCTGACAACCGTAGCAATATAATCTAAAATAATCAAATTTGGATCTTTGGAAATTGTAAATTTGGAACTTTATAAGAGCTACACTTACATTAGCATCAGTGAAATTAAGTCTTGAATGAACACAGACATTTCCAATTGCAGCTACTGTTAAGTATTTTTTTCTTTGACTGAGTACAAATAATCAGTCAATGATTGAGATGGTTGTTGGATATCAAGTTAGAACTAAAATACTTAAAATATTATCCTGAAAATGCTTTGCTATGTTACTAGCCAGAAGCAGGACAAAAATAGGCAGTTTACTTTATCAGATTGGTTTAATCCTCCGTGCCAAAAGTCAATATGAGCGCACAGAAAAAGGTCCACAAGCTCATAGGAAAGGATATACTCTATTTTTCATTACCTTTATGTTTTAATTTTGTACCTGAGTATTTAACATCATCTGTGTCATTGCTTCCTCTCCTTTTTCCTTATGTCTAGATGGTATGTCTCAAACACCTGAAGCTAGAAACCTGAACATCACTGAAAAATAAACATTAAAGATTAACTTAAGAGATAATTGTCCTTTGTGTAATTAAATATGCATTGACTGACTCTCCTTTTTGTTTTCTAAAACCAGAGATTTATATAAAGGGTCATAGTTAGATAGTCCACCTCCTTCCAGGTAGAATAAGATGAAACATCTACATAGGAGTATTTTTGCTGTTCTATATGGTGACATTACCTGACCAGATCAATGGGCTGATACTTGTAGAAGGCTGAGTATCTTGCCCACTCTTCGAAAAGAACCTGACAATGCACACACAAAGGGAGAGAGAGAGAAAAGCATTCAGAGTCAAGTCCAATGTGGGTGTGTGTCGTCATTAAAGTTGAAAAATGTTTGGTTTTTTTCAGAGGCACAGCTGATCTGGAGGCAGGAACATTCTGATTGGTCCAAACAAAACCTCAGAGGAGAGGAGCCATAGAGCTGCAGTGTAAGTAACTCTATCCTGAAGACAAGTGAAACCCAGTAAGGTAGGAGGAAGACTGTATTAAAAGAAAGCCTGAGAGGAACAAGGTGTGGGGTGAAACCAGAACGATCAGAGGTGCACACATGAAAACCTTTGGAGAAATTATTATTGTTCACGACTGAAGGAATGAGATAAAGATATTACTGTTTCAGAAGAGAGCAAAATTAAGACATTGCAGAATATTCTATTCCAAGAAAAGCAGCCCGATAGGACAAGGGCATTCATCACTTTTATTTATGGTATATAAAATATACAAATATATTTATACACAGTAGTTCAATTAAAATAGTATTTTGAAACCATCCAGTGTCTTAAAATGATCAATGTAGAAAAAGTGTTTTTATTGTTCAAAGATGAAAAAGGTCTGAAATTTTGATCATAACTGCACTTCAACCATGAGAGACAAAATGAGAAAGATATTATTTTATTACAATTATTATAATATTATTTATAATTTTAATTAGATTATTGTATTTTTAAAGAAAGAATTTGTAAATCATTGTGGAAAAATAAGTATTTGGACAAAAATAATACTTTGTGTCATAACCTTTGTTTCCCGTCTTTACCAGGTTTGCTGTAGCACCGTAGCTGCTATTTCTGCCCATTCCTCCATCAAATCTCTACAGCAGTGATCTTGCGGGGCTGTCATTGGAAAACTTTCAAGCTCTTCACAAACCAAAGTCTACAGACTAGCTGGGCCACTCCAGGATTCTGAAATACTTTTGACAGAGCCATTCCTTTGTTTTCCGATCAGTGTGTTTGAAACCTTCTTCTGCTGGAAGGCCAGGCAACCTTCCATCTTTAAAATACTTTTCACAGAACCACTCCTTTGTTTTCCGATCAGTGTGTTTGAAACCTTCTTCTGCTGGAAGACAAGGCCACCTTCCATCTTTGAAATACTTTTCACAGAACCACTCCTTTGTTTTCCGATCAGTGTGTTCGAAACCTTCTCCTGCTGGAAGACCAGCCCACCTTCCATCTTTGAAATACTTTTCACAGAACCAGTCCTTTGTTTTCTCATCAGTGTGTTTGAAACCTTCTTCTGCTGGAAGACCAGGCCACCTTCCATCTTTGAAATACTTTTCACAGAACCACTCCTTTGTTTTCCGATCAGTGTGTTTGAAATCTTCTTCTGCTGGAAGACCAGGCCACCTTCCATCTTTGAAATACTTTTCACAGAACCACTCCTTTGTTTTCCGATCAGTGTGTTTGAAACCTTCTCCTGCTGGAAGACCAGCCCACCTTCCATCTTTAAAATACTTTTCACAGAACAACTCCTTTGTTTTCTGATCAGTGTGTTTGAAAACTTCTTCTGCTGAAAGACCAGGCCACCTTCCATCTTTGAAATACTTTTCACAGAACCAGTCCTTTGTTTTCCGATCAGTGTGTTTGAAACCTTCTGCTGCTGGAAGGCCAGGCCACCTTCCGTCTTCAATAATCCACTGTCCCCTTTGCAGAATAAACATCCCCAAAGCATGATGGTTCCATCTCCATGCTTCACAGTAGGCGTTCTTTGGATTCAACTCAGCATTTTGCTCCCTCAAAACACGACTGTTTTGGTTTCACCTGACTTCACCTTATAGGACAGGATGAATGGAGTCACTCTGGGCGTAGTGTGTTACAGATGGAAGCCTTTGGTTCCAGCTCTCTGCAGGTCATTCATAAGGTCCATCCCTTTAGTTCTAGGACTTTGGCTCATCATTCTCACAAGAGTTTTGAGGAAAAACAGGAAAATTTTCAATAATTGTTAATTTTCTTCCAAATTCTTCCACAACTGATTTCTTGTCTTCCTGGTATCCTCCAACAGCTTTTTGGTCTTGGCAGTGGCCATATTTTCCAACTAAATTCCTAAAAAAGGGCAAAGTTACTCTCAAAACCTTCTTTGATTCAAAGGTTTTTCAAAGTTTTGAGTGAAGATTGCACATTTTATTTAAAATTTCTATTTACAAAACATATTCTTTGACACAATAATGGAACAATTTCCTTTAGACTTTTCCCTAAAAACGAAAACTTACACAATCATTGGCTCACTGAATAGTTTTTTTGCATTGTTACATTTGAAGTTCAATAATAAAAGCCAATATATAATTCAAAAATATTCTGTTTTACTTGTAAATCTTAATTTGCGCCTTCATCCCGTTCTGTTATGTTGTTGTATATTTTGGACAGATTTATTTATCAGGGTTTATTTCCAATCTGGAGTTTCAGTCAATAGTTTACTTTTTCTCAGCCGTCAGAGCAGCTCTGCCTCCGAGGAATGTTTACTGAACTTAAACTCCAATCTGTGCCAGTGTTAGACAGATGGGAAAATGTATGAACGTGGGGGGAAAGGAAAAAAAAAAACTGACAGAAAACAAAACTACTATTGTTTGAAAAATTGGATCTCATTTCAGTTGATCAAGTATCTCACAGGGTGGGCTACAGCGGATCCTGTCAGGGCCGGTTTGGAAAGCAAACCTTGTCAGTTTTAAGTGAAGTTTAGTGTTTCTTTCAGGACACCGACAGATGGAACGGAGGAGGAGTGAAACAGAGGATTAAAAGCCAAACCGCATGAAAGGAAGATCTATGAAAGTGGAGTCGCAGCACCTGTCTGTCGTTGCGCTCCTCCAGGTTTCCAGTGACCTTATAGTCACCCTACGGAGCAAAAAGGGACAAACATGAGCAGAGACAAGAGACAATACCAAAAACACCTCAAAAAGAACCGATCAGGATTCATTCGCTGAAATATTTTAAGAATAACTGATTGATGGCAGTCTGCCAAATAAGTTACAACTTACAATGAAGATAATGTTAATGTTTATAAGTCCTTAGATTACAGCATCGTAATAAATGTTGACATTTACGAGCAGAGGCGTGTTTCTGTGTTTCTACTTTTAGCCGTGTTACTTTAACTCGTAACGCTTTAAAGGGCCAGTTAGCGTTTTTGATCACTTGCATACCCCTTACAAATGGAGTCCCCCCCCATCCCTTAGTCAGGTCTAGAAGCACAAGATCTATAGCCAGCCATTCAGCAAAGATACTGCTACATGGCTGTATCTGATTTTGGCATTTTACCAAATAGATGAGCCCTTGAATGATTTATTACCTACTGGAAATTAAGTCAAAAAATTTTAATAAGCCTACATAACAATTATATTTCAGGTTTATGAACTAAAAAACAGAAGTGCCAGTATCAGCATAAATGCCTCTAAGGTTATATTGTACAAAACAAAAATGTGTTTCTTTCACTCTCAGAGTGTTTTTCATGAATTTCTTATAGAAACACTTTGGTTATTTTTCTTAATATATTCCGACAAGTTGTTGGTTCTTGTTATTACATTGACATTCATTTTTGCCATCAATTTTTTTTTATGTTACAAATAAGGTCTTGTCCTGGATTCCAATAACACTATTGGCTTGAAACCTTTTATTTTCAAAGGATTTCCAAGAGGGCCCTATAAAGGGTTAAACTGGCATTTTAGGAGATAAAAGCTTCCTAATTGGATGCTTATCTGTGATATATGATGAAAACTTACAATATTTATGAGAGCCATATTCAAGAGGTTAATTATGGGGAACAAATGACAGAACCGATGAGAGTTCCCGGTGAACATCTGTGCAGATGTGCTTCTAAAACAGTGAGTTTTGGAAAAATGTTTTAACATCTTTTTTATTTTGTAATCATCCAAAGACTAGACATTCTCTTGGATGATCCACTGAGGGCTGTAAATCTGTGGGGGGGATCCTGGGAACAGACACCGTTTGCTTTGGAGCATGTGGTCGTGGAATCTGGAAGACGAGTGAAGAAATAAACATAAGTGATACATTCTAAATTTTTGTTTAACTTGGACCCAATTGGACTGATGTGCAGACTGTGGTCTATCTGTTAAAATCCTAAGCAAAAAGACCTGTCATCTAAAAAAAAGTAGAGCGTCTGTGGTTTCTCTTTTTTAATATTATAATGCAACCAACAGTAGGTGATGCAGCAGATTGTAGACAGTACAGTAGATTGATGCATCCTTTTGACTGATTCGTTAAAAAAAAGTATACAGAACTAAAAAACAGATAAACACCGTGTTTTAAAATTTCACCTGACTGCTCTGAGCATGTTTAGATATATAGAAGTAAAAATGTAAATATATCCATTCACTCAACAAAATCAATGCTAGTATTTTGTATAGTATGATCAGTATGCTTTAATGGTTTAAGGTTAGAAATAAAAAGTTTAGGTACCCTAATGACATTATTTAAAGGTGACTTGAATAAATTTCTGGTTGCACATATGCAAAAGGGTTGATGGTACAGATCAATAGTTCTGGTGTAGACCTGGTAGTGATCATGTTTATAATTTTAAAATATTTTAAATTATTTTTAAATTATATTTTAAATATTTGCTAAACCTAAGCAAAGGTTATCATTTTCAAATATTAGCAGGTCTGGCCACTGACTTGCAAACAGTGGATAGCAGACAAGTGTGTTCCCACCACTTACTAGCCAGAAAAGTGGAACTAATAGCCTTTACCTTTAATTTAATTTAGCTAACAAATTTACAATTAATGATACGATTTTCGATCTATACAATTAAAACATCCCAGATTTTCAAATTTGTGACTTTTGTCTCAAAACAGTGTAAAAAGGCTAAAACTAAATAACTACACAGTGGGAAAAAATCGAAATCTAGATAAGTCATTATTTCTTAAAATAAGTGCATATGTTCTTGGATTGAGGAGGTAAAAGACACATTTTTCCAGTGGAACAAGATGGTTTACATTTAAAATAAGAAAACACAATTGCATTGTCTTATTTCAAGTGTAAGTTATCTAATTATCTTATTTTAAGAGTTAAAAATACTCATTCCATTGGCAAAATATGTAATTTACCTACTCAAATTAAGGGTAAATGCACTTGATTTAAGGAATTTTTACTTTTTTTCTAGATAATTTTTCCAGTGCACATGTTCTTTCCAAGAGTTTTTCACACATTAACCAAACAATTAAGCACAATCCAACAAACTGTTGCATTATGGGACTTCAAGGGCTTACACTTACATCATGAAGAGGGAAGGCAGAGTCATATACGCCTTTGGCTATCAATGTGCTGATGCCTGGACAAGAGACAGAAAAGACATATTCAAAGAAAATTTTATCCAGATATTCTGACTATTGGTAGGTTTTTATTCCATGACTGCTGTTAGTCGAGTTTTCCAGATGCAGAGAATCTGGGACACAGAGAGACATCAGCCTACCTGACTCTCACCTCTGGGAGATGTCCTGCGTAAATTAAAGTCTGGCCAACCTAATTTCTGCCTATTGGTAACAAATCCTATAATGTGAACGCAACCTACCAGAAAAACTCTTAACTCTTCTAACTCTCACCTTTTCTCATGTTACAACCACAAACAATATCAGTTTTTGGGCAGTTTTATGGGATACACATAAACAAGGAAGTCAAAAATAAGGAGGAATGGTAAGTCATGATATGTTCTACTGAGGATTTAAAGCTGATCCGGCTTAACAAGAGGATAAATTAAACTAAATGATAGAATAGTGTTTGCATCTAATACCCTAAAACAGGCCAACATAGAACCCACTGTTATAACATCAGCTTTAAGTTAAAAGCAAGGTTTATTAATGGTTTAACTGTCTTGAATTTTTACAACAGAATTTAACTAAAAGCGCCAAAGTGATTTTTTAATTCTAATTTGCGTTTTGTTAGTTTGGAAACTATGTTTTTTAAAATGTTTTCACAAATATCCCTAGAATTTGATGTCTTCCGGGTTATCCAGGACCCCGATCATCTACTGCTGTTACTCCTCAGGTGGAAGCCCAAGGCTTTCTGTGTCCTGAGGAGAGTTATGGTCCCTTCAACGGGTCCTGGTCCACCTTCCAAACAGATTCCCAAACCATGTCAATGGACTCCTCTTGATGTGACCGAGCATGGCTCTACTCCTACCCCCTTCTTGGTGGCTGACCTCTAAGGAAGGGCCCAGAGTCTATGGCCGTATCCAAGATTGTTTGACCATAGCTGAGAGTGGGAACGTGGACTCCCCAGTAAATCAAGAGATTTTCTTTTGGGCTTAAGTCTCTTGGGCCCTCTTTGATGCCTTAATGTGGTATAGGAGTTTCAAGGCTATCTTGCTTGTCACCTATAACCCTGGTAAGGTCTTCCATGGCAAACAGGTTCAGAGAAATGTGTCAGACAAAGAGCGTCTCAAAAGTCCTCATGAAGACAACAACACAGAGGCTAGTGATGTCAACCAGTTCAGCACAGCAGAGGCCAAGGGTTGAGCTTCAGGTTTGTCTGTTTCTTTCCAATTTTGCACTCTTTTTTCCACTAAAATGTAGAACCATTGGTTTTCCTGATGACAGATTGTCCTTCCTGAGCTGTGGATCTTTGCAGCTCCGCCAGCGTTTCCATGTGACACTCCTTACCTCAACTTGATAACTGTGGTTCCCTTTTTCCTTCCACTTCACACATGAACAGTAGTAGCCATTTCAATTTTCCCCACTTTCCTTGATGGGCCCTTGGCTGATCCCCCACGATTCCTTTTTAAACATAAATCTTTGCAATAAAATATTCTTTCTGTCATGATTTGTGGACATTAGGATCTAAAGAGAAGCGCCATGTCCTGGTCAGACCTTGTTATCAAGTGAAAGGGTGGAGTCTGAGTAAAAAAATATGCACGCCCAGGAGAAGGCCAGTGGCTAGAAGTTGGAGGGGATTTTGCTGGGAGTCGCAGGGAAGTAGGCTGCCATTCGGCTCGCATTTGACTAGGAAGGGCCATTTTGAATGGCTGCATTTCTAAGCACTCTGTTTATTATCATGCACAACCCCAATGAAATTTCTTAACGTTTGTGGTTGTAATGTGACATAAGTTGAAGTGCATTCAAGCAGTTTTAATACACTTGCAGGAAACTGAACAGGGGATTGGTTACCAAGCATTTACCACCTGTGTCTAACATCCAAATGCTCACTCACTCATCCAGAAACAACCCCAGCTCCCAGAGGCCAAGCTTCAATCTTTAGCTGACCTAGGAAGTATGACCCACTTGTGGAAGAGATGGTGCAGAGCAACAGGGTGTGTGTGTGTGAGTGTGTGTGCTTTGAATACCAGTGCTGCGCTTGGGATGAAGGGAATAGAGAAAAGGAAGGGTAAAGAGAGAAGAGTTCCATTTTCTCTACCATTCCTTCCCTGCAGCCCTGTCAGTACCCGCTGGCCGAGACCGTCTGCTGCGATGGGCCAGCCAACCAGACATATGGTGAACACTGGACATGAAACGGGTGTCAGCTCACTTCTACATAGGAGCCATGGCTTTCACGATATCCAGAGGCTGTGGTGACATTTTTTTTTTTTTTTGCAAAACGATATTAAGGGGGAATATTATGGGAATGCCAAAAACATCACAAATAATGCCCCTGTGCAGATTCTCCTGTCCAGAACATAGCCACATCTTCCTATCAGGGATATCGTGGAGAGACATTGTCGACAGCTTTCAATACCACAAGGCCCCCAATATGTCACATGAATGAGTTCATGCTCCTTCTCTGCACTCTCTTGTGATTCTTAGATCCCTTCTTATCCTTTCATCGCTACACAACCATAGACCTTCAGGTATTTTGTTAGGATTTGAAGCGACAAACAAAGAGCGGCAAGAATTTTTTAAAAGTTTTTGGAAAAGAAGAAAATTGCCTTTAGAAACATGGTGGAGGCAACATCATGATATGTGAATTATTTTGTTTTTTTAGGAGTCTTTAGGCATTAGTGGAAAACACTGTATTACTGAAGCAGACAGCTTGGAGATTGTGCCAGAAACAAGCGACCTTTTTAATTCTCTTTTGTAACTAAGATTTTTTTTTTACCATTTCTAATAAAACTGTTGAGTTACAATAATACCTTTTAATACCAGATGAAAAGAAGATGATCTGTTATGTTGATTAAACAATACCTATGGTTTGGCAGGTCCGTACACACACCGTTCGTCTCAGGATCTCATAGACCTTAAAAATATTTAAAACCGTCAGTCTGGGGAAAGAAATGGAAGCTAAAAAACACATGATGATCACAGAAGGGTATAAAGAGACACACTTACTATTCTTCCTCTGGTAGCGTTATCAAAGAAAGTGTCTTTTGACGTGATGTTGTACCTAAGACGAACAGAAAAAAGCCTTTAGATTTTTATGGATGTGTTTCTTTGTATTTAAATAATGGGAATCAAGCGGTGAGAGTTTATGTAGGTGGATCGAATGTACTGCGCCAACCATTTTCATTTAACAACTACAAGGGAGAAAAAAAACACACAAGCTGTCAAACAAATGCCCCTGTTTCTTAAAGTCCACGGTTAGAGCGTGCTTCAAACATTTTCTTTGTGCCTTTTCAAACACATTTTGACAAGCTGAAATCAGCGGGGGGAATCCAAAAGAAAAAAAAAAGGTGAAGATGCACATTTTAAAATGGAGTGAATCTTGTCAAGTAATTAATTAGTCAATACACGTTAACAAAAGCAATTATAACACAAAAGGATCTGTGAATCATTACAGTTTGACAGGGAGGATGGGAATGATTTTACTTGCCAGGAGCTTAAATGTCTCAAAGATCTTAGTTCCAATCTAGACCTTGGTCCTTTCTGTATAGGTTAATCAGTCCTCTATATTACTTGTTTGAGGAGTACCCTGTGTGCCACCCAATTATTCCCTATGTGACCCTGTAGGAATCAAGAGCTTGACGAGTTTGGATTTAGGGATGGACAAAGATCAGCATTACTGTCCTTTTGGCATAAGCAGATGCTGCCCCCACCAGAATTTACAATTTGTACAGTAAGATTTGTTCTAAGTCTCAACTTTTGTCTTTCTGTCCCATAAATCTTTACTCCAATGACTTTTTAAATTGTTTATGGCCATATGGAGATTTCAGTCAAGCGTCAGAGGCTTTGCACCATTGCCATTCTTATGATAGCGTTTAGGTTGTTCCTAAATGAACGGACAACTTTCATTTCTATCTGAGGCCAAATGAGAAAAACTTGGATCCATCTGGGTATTCCTGATTTAAATAGAGGTGAACAAAATGCAAAGAAACCAGTTCTAGAACATGGTAATATAGGGTAGCATTAAGGTACGAGAACAGTTTTCCAACAGGCTTTACCTCTAATATGTATTATACATAAAACAATGTGGAGAAGGTTGATGTACGCCAAGAAACAACAGGAATGAACTGAGCTCTACCACTTTCCTATAGATAAGTGGTCCAATATCCAGCCAGGCATAAATTACATATGCTTGGGCTGCAGCTAACGAAGCCAAATGTTGGCGGGACGCTACATGTCTACTTGATCTGGTTTCATTTTCAGGATGTCGTTAAGTAAGAAATCCACAACCAATTCAAATCTATGCACCTAATTCTTGTGTTTTTTTTTTTTATTTTTTTGTTTTTTTTATTCACTTATGCTAATTATTGAATACACATAAAAAAAGCCAAAAATATCTTATAAAAAGCTAATAACCTATACCAATTGGATGATGATGATACCATTCACAGCATTTGGACCTTCGGTGTGACTGCTGACATTTGTGTAAAATGTGTAATTCCTTTCTTTTCACACAGTGCAGAAATTCCCTCTCTGCATTTAACCTGTCCCCTTTGGGATGGGCAATGTTGGCACCCAGAGGAGCAGCCTGTGGGAGTCTGTGGGGCTTCAACGCAGAATCTCTAGGACCCAAGAGCAATCCTCTAACCACCAGGCCACCAATCCCCTCTTTGGGGGGGGCTTATTCAAAGGGAATATTGCTTAAAATAAACACAACTAATAAAACTAACAATGAAAAGTTAGACACATCTTGATTTAAACAGGAGAGAAACATTATTCTAACTTCATAAGTCAGAATGAAAATGTGTAGCACTCAGGGTTAGTCCTATAGATTATCAATCAGGTCTCATCCAAACAAAGTAGGGACATCCATCTGAACCATCTGAGCTGATTGGGTGAGAGGACACCTAGAGCCCGCCTACCAAAGTTTCCTTTTAACCGATCACAGTAGCATATGAAATAGCAGAAGATGCCAATAGAAACCACAACAGGTTACACTTTTATGCTCTTCTTGTTCATTTTTCAGAAATTAAACAATTGATTCTGACGAAACAGGATGATTCAATTTCAATTTAATTCAATTTATCTTTATTGTCACAAGAACAACGAAATTTTAAAAAATTTCCATCGATCAGTGCATATGCTTAAAAAACAAAGATCACTGTCACCACCATTTACACATAATATAAGAAATAAATAACAATAACTGATACAAAACAACTAATAAGAATAGTACATTCTCACACACATCATCCATGATGATTAATGGTTATTTTTGGTTGCATTTAGTTTTGTTAGCAGCTACGCAAACATCCTCCTGCCCTTCCATGGTTATTCAGGGCACACATCCTCCTGCCCTTCCATGGTTATTCAGGTTTGGCTCTGTGCTCGGCAGATTTTGCTTTCGTCACAGATATATGTCCCACATTGCACCATAATACTGGAACATGATTGCCTAAATAGTTAAAGTGGAAGTGCTACAAGATGGCCTCTATGTTGTTTATTAACAGGCAAATGCCACAAGAACTAAGCCTGCAGGGAATATTTATTAATAAATATAAGAACATTTATCAATGAATATCAACTTGAGGGAGCAGCAATGCCACAATTCATGTGATTTAAAGGCCTGGCTAATGAATTAGTGGACTCAGCTACCAAGCATCAGGGCAATGCCAATTAAAAAAAAACTTGGACAAAAACTGTGTCCAAATTATTCTCAATGTATCGTCTACCTGTAGAACACACTGCATAATGTGGCTTAATAACTACATTTGAACAGAGGATGGGTTTTCCTTTCAACCTGAGCCTTAAATACTCAACATCTTAAATACTTCATTTGAACAGGTGTCCAGGTTCGTGCTCTTGTTACTTGTAATGTGGCTCACTTCATTACCTCTAACCCAGATCTTTGGGTGCTCAGGCTTCCTCACAACGGTTAGAAGAAAAAAAATTAAATTAATGTCAGTATAGCTGTAAGTTAGGCAAACCTATTTTAGTTAAGGCTGTAAGTCACTGGCTTTATCATGAGACAATATGTATAGATTGGTTTGGATGACAATACAGTATGTGCAACCAATATGATGCAATACNATTTGTCTTACATGTGAAGTTTGTCTCTGGAGAAGCAGTGTGACAGAAACTTGGTGCTTCCCTGGTCCTGCTGAGGTACTTTGGGCTGAAAGGGCTGCTTTACTTTCCTCCACACTGAGCTCATGCTGGACCCAAACCCACTTTCCTCTTTGAGTTCATAGCTCTGAGGAAACCAAGAAGATGTAGTGATTACTCAACCTTTGACAGTAACAGACACATTTATTAAAAACATTTATATACAAATATATATTACCATTTACATTACAAATATGTCTGTTGGCTCTTGTCTGTTTGGATTATATACTCAGACTCTAATAAGAAGATCTAACCATATGCAAAGTGTCACAGTCTTGGTTTTGTTATGTTTATTTAGAGTATTCAGCTTTACTTTGCTTCTTGTCTTAGTGTTTAATTATTATTCTCTTGTTAGTTCCTGTCTTCCTGGTTTTCCATTTGTTGTCCTCTGCTGCCCTCTTGTGTCCTTTTTTTCCTAGCTCTGTTTTTTGCTCTGTCCTCACCTGTTTTCAATCCCCTCGTTAGCCCTCTCTTTGTCTCTGTCCCCTTTAAAAGCCCTCCCTCTTCAGTTCCTTTTTGCTGGATCCTCGTCAAACGTCTGTCTGTTTACCTCGCCTGTCCCTGGCTCCTAGAGTTTGGTTTCCCCTGATGTCTCCTTGGTTCTGGTTCGTTGTTATTTTTGTTGGATCTTTGATTCCTGCCTCCGTACATGTAAACTTCATTAAACCCACCAAAATTCACCTCTGCCAACTTGCCTCTGCTTTTGGGTCCTCAATCCACACCAAATCCTGACACAAAGTCTATAAAGAGCTTTGAGTGGTCCAGCGTTTTCTCCAGCATTGGGAGAAGGGCGCTTTGAAAAATTATGTGCACCGGGACACTGAGTGTCTACCAGTTACAGAAGCTGATCCAGAAGCTGTCTGGGAGACCCGAGCCGGGATCTCTGCTGCTGTGGTGCTGTCAGCATACGACTATTAAAAATGAATCCATATTTTACATAGAAAAGCCAAAAAAAAATATTTTTTTTATGTACTAGGTGAGAGTGTTTTGATCATTATGACTTATTAGGGAATAATTATTAAAACTGTGCTGAAACGGTTTAAAACCTGCTGGGGAAATATATTTGACTTTATATTCTGATAGTTGCAGTTTTTACCAAAAACCCCAAAAAATGTTTTATAATTTTGTGCAATTGCGTATCTTGACCCGGCCGGACCGGAGTGGAGCAACAAATTGCTCAGCTCCGTATTTTGACGGTGACAGACGGAGAAAACGTACATGTATAGTGACGTGTGGAGGTGTAGCGGGGGAGTGGAACAGTTCTCAGTGATAAACATGACAGACAAGTACTCCGCACGATGTATGTGAGCGGAGTTCTGATGGAGTTTTTGAAATTTGAGGGTTACACACTTTCTCCAAAATAATTAATTAATTTAGCTCCCTGCAACTGTTTGCACCTCCCCCTTTAATGCCCAACGTTCTCTTAGCCTACAGAAGGCATAAAGAGCATTGACTGGTGGTGGTAAGCCTTCTTTTATTTTTTATCTTCATGCTGAGCTTATTTTCTGCTTTTCTTCACACCTGCAGTCTCTCAGTCCATCAATGCAACTCATCCAGCACACAATCTCTCAACCAGCTCTCATCATTATTATCATCTTCCATTTTCAGTCGTGAATCCTCATGTGTGAAATAAACACTTTCCCTTTTGTCTTGATCAGTCTCTCTCTATTTATCCTGTCCCACCATGCTGTGGTGCATGCTTTCTATTTGCCTCTCCTTCAGTGCGATTAACAGCGCTGCTCTGCCTCTCCTCTAATTTCTGTCCTTTTGCTCCCTGGCTTGGGGATCTAGCCTCCTAGCTCGGCCCTGGCACCTTTCTAGGAGGAAACATAACTCTAATTATTTTCCTAGGTTACTCATTCAAGCAAAAATTGATTCACAACATCAAAGTCTGCTGTCGGGTTCTAATCGCCAAAAAATTATTTCCTTTATGTCAATAATTTTTTCAGTCTCCTTGAACCCCAGTCGGCCTCAGCAGATGGCCGCTCACGCTGAGTCTGGTTCTGCTGGAGATTTCTTCCTGTTAAAAGGGAGTTTTTCCTCTCCACTGTTGCTACAAGCATGCTTAGTTTGAGAATTGCTGTTGAGTGAAAGAATCGATGCAATCAACTGGTTTTCCTTAGATAGAAACCTTTTGACCAATCTGTTCAGTCTGTTACCCGTACAAATACTTTCAAATGATTTAAACTTTTTAGTCAAAGCTTTTCATCTGTGAGTTAATGAACCTTAGAAAACTTCTTATTAAAGAAAAACATGTTGTGCAACTTTGCTGTTTTTTCATACTTTGTTTTCACTTTATACATTTGTATATATCTTTATTTCAGATTACTGTACAAATAGCAGTTTTTAATATTGCATTTTATAGACATTCTCTAGATAGACACATTCTCTTGACTCCAAGCCCAATACAAACACTAACTCTTCACCAATAAAAATGATGTCACTAATGTCCACACAGACCAATAGAAATGTGTCTATGCTTCTCCCTTCAGATCAAAGCCCATCCCTATAAGTGAAGACAACGCAATCTGCAAAACTAAACCTGAAAAAGAAAACTTTGAAATAATCAAATTTTCAAAATGAAAAAATAAAACACAAGATAAAAATAAATGATTTAAAAATAGATTTAAAAAAATAGCACATTAATACTCAAACCATGTTTTTATTTATAATTTAAGATTTTTCTTCATTGAAGATTGCATTTTATTTTCAAATTTCCATTTATAAAACAGGTTATTTGCAACAATAATGGAATGAAATTGACTCCATATTAAATAGGGATCATGCATTTTATTTTCTCTGCAGCCACAGTTTCCTTTGTATATGATTCATTTTACCAACATCCAACTAAAATGCACGAAGCATTGTGTCTGAAATGTGACTTATTGTAAATGACTAAAATGTACATTTTAAACATTTGTATAGCAGCGTATATGCAGCCAGTGACTTTTTCTAATCCTGAAGGCTTCAGAAAGCTACTCTAAACTTACCTGCTTGGTCGGGACTTTAATCTTCAGAAACTCAGCCTCTCTACACAAAACAGGCCAAGGTGCGTGGATCCGAGTAAAGCTGGGCCCGTGGGTCTTTGTCTGCCAAACAAAACAGAAACAAAAATAAGATCGGGCTTCAGCTTTGAAATGTCGGTGAAAAAGTCCTGGAAAGTAAAAAAGAAAACAGTCCCCAGACTCAGAACTGATTCCTCACAAATGTGTGTGTGCATGTACTTTTCTGTTCTGTGAAACATAATACCAGCCTGCTTGGCTGAAACCAAGTGCTGCTCAAAAATGGCTTAACGGACCATCTGTCAAAGCAGCTCCGCCATCCAAAACAGCAGACTTTGTTTTAGCAAGAGGCCTGAATACAAGCAGCCATTCACTTACAGTAAGTCCTGCCTTCTCAAAGCTTACAGTTAACCTCTGAAAGTTTGACCTTATTTACAACTTTAAGCCAAAATCTGCTAAAACATTGCTGCATATCATGGTAATATCTTACCTGCAGTAGGTAACTCTCTCCACATATTTATTCAGGTTAGTTAGTCTAAGAAAACCGTACTGATGAAAAATGTAAGAAAGAACCAATAGTGAAGTTGACCTTTATAACCTGATAGCGTCAGTCTAAATTACACCATCTTTTCTTAAACTGCTGTAGGATTTGCATCCGGCAGCTTGTATTCCAATCATCATTTACACAGGAAATGAAATTAGGAGGTGGTGCAACAGATTTTTGTCAGGATTGTGACTCTGATAGCTGACCTAATTAGTCATTTCGCTCACCTGCCTAACTCTGCCAGGTTACCAATTATCACTCATCTTATCCACCTGCTCCTGCTGCTTTATATATGGCTCATTCACAGATATCGGGGCCAGATCATTGTTTTTGTCTTTGAGTTTGATTTCGAGATCATTGCTGTTGCCATATTTCATGTTCTCGTTCTCAGGAGGCCAGTGGTGAGAGAGGTTTTTAGTATTGTCATAGTGTTC
>NW_015150625.1:261288-265580 GCF_000732505.1 Cyprinodon variegatus
TGTGTCTAAAAGTAGCAGCAGCAGAAACCCAGACTGTTACAGCAGCTCACTGGCTAAGTTGTATCATGCAGAAGGCTTTACCATATTAGCAGGAAAAGCGGTGCAAGTTAAGTTAGACACTGTCATTGGACAACATGCGGTAATTTATAAATGTTTTATATCAGGTTGGGTCCAGATTAACCCTAGTCCACTAATCCGTGACCTCTGCACTAAACCTTAACTATCAAGTGTCCTTTCCAGTGAAGTCTCACTCACAGCAATGGAAGGTGCCTTGACATTCTTTCTTAGTTATGCATCACAATGATGTCTCGACCCCTCAGGAGGTCCCGCCCCCACTTTGCAAACACTTGTTCTCCAACATCAGGAAAAACAAAACAAAAAACACTAAAAAGTCTTTTGGAATTGGAAAAAATATATTTATATTTTTAAACAGTTTTAATATTTGACCCACACATGTGAAAACTGGAAGCATCTCCACTTTAAAGATGTCCATTTCTAAAGGATGATGAAAGGAGAGACACTGAGCTGTAGCGTTCAGCCTCGTCTACGTTAGGACATGTCCGTGTCTCGACCCTATACCACACTTTGGCAAACCGATCCACTTCTTCTCTGCTGTTGATGAAAGATAGATGCGACCAAAGCTGACAAAAAGCCTGAAGCTGTTATGATTTAGCTACTTCTCCTGCTAATGAATCACAGTGTGGCCCACACAGTCATTATATTAAGATGCATTAACAAAAAGGTAACAATTATCCGCTAAAAGGAGCATCAGCGTTTTCTTCTAAAACACGCTACAGCTTTATTGCTGTTGGTCTGAACGTCAGAGGAGCCGACAGAGAACGGCGTCCAGGTAACCTTAGCCTCCTCAGACCCCCTTCAGCTTCTGGAAAAGGGACGAGTGATCAGAGAAAGGTAGCAGGGCCAACAATGGAAACCTAAAACCAATCCCTTTCTCCTCTTAGGACTCCTTCTGTACTGAGATCCCCCCCCCACCACCACCATACTGCACTCTCTGCTTCTTTGATGACTGACTGACAGCTCGTCTCTCTAACCTTCCCTTAACATCTCTCTCACTTACATCCATGCATTCTTTTGTCTCACATGGGACCTATGGAGTGAATTTTGTTTCATTATTTTTGCAAGTAAAGAACATATGTTATAAATATATTAGAAGGACAATATAAAAAACAAAAATAAATGGTTTGTAAATTGTTGTTTAAAATAATGACCAAGGTCATTTTCAGTTCTTTCAGCAGATACAAAAAAATATTCAGAATCTTGACTTAGGGCGTTATTAAAGCAGGGGTGGAAATGCATCATTTACTCAATTAGTGATTTTATCTATTTTACAAGCAGTAAACAGCATCATGAGGAGGTGAGTTAGGCAAAAATAGACTTTCAGGGGGAAAAAATGCCTTGGGCCATTATTTTAAGAAGGTGATGAAATCAGAATAAAACAAACACACATTTTTGTAAATGGAAATTAAAAAAAAACATGTGTCGTAAATAAGAATTTGAACAACAACACATTTAATAAAAGGAAATACGTGTTGTAAATAGAAATTTGAATGTATATTTTTTCATACATTTTTTTTTCCCCAATTTCAATTTTTAGAAAATATCTCCTTTCAGATTTAGCTTTACTAATTAAATTCTTTTTTATATTGCATATTACAGATTCTTTATACTTTGGGGGCAAGCTTTCCTCTGGAGTGAGGAGGAAAGATGCTTTTCTATTGGTGTGCACGGATGCTAGCAACTGCATGTTTACAGGTCGAGCGAGTGAAAAGAGTGTAATCTGTGAAACTCAATTTGTAAAAGAAAAATTTAAAGACTAAAAATATGAAAATGCAATTTGTAAAAACAAATCTAAACAAACCTAAAAATAAAAAAAATACATATGAAAAAAAAGAAATTTGTAAAATTAAAAATTTAGAAAACTAAAAATGTATTTATCAGCAAAAGATGTTCTTTGTTTACAACAAAAAGGAACACAATTCACTCCATAGAGACCAAGTGCATTTAGCTCTCTCTCTCTTCTTGGAATATTCACTTGCTTCTTTGCATCTAAGCCCTAAATTACAGAAGAAAGAAAGCAGAATAAAAGAAACTGTTGCTTTGTGAATCCCAGAAGTGTGCTATTTGTGTTCATGCTAACACTTTGCTATTTTCAGAGTATCATACTGCGCTCTAACCAAATCTGTAACCACTAGCAACTGGGTTCTTTTTTCTGTTCAAGCTAAGACTTTAAGAAGGTGCATTTTCTGCATGTGTCTGTTTTTCACCATCATTGAACAAAATAAAACCGGTCTTAATGCCGTGACAGTTTGCAAAGAGGTAGGGGATGACCAAGGAAATCAAATTATTAGTTTTAAAATGAAATCTGATGTCCTTTTCCTTTATATATGGAGTAGCTAGAGCACTAACTGATCATTATCATTTCTTGTTTGGCAAAGCAAACACAATTCCTTAAAAAATCCCACTGTAAATAAAATTGCAACCAAGCCGCTGTGTCTCCAACTAAAGGGTTTCTTGCTAGCACTACTGGCAGTTGGATAGTGGCCGTAAAAGAAAGAAGAGGTTCTAAGCCATGCAGTTGAAGGCAGAGCTACAGAGGTGGCAAAGGGGGCACTAGATCCATCCCCCCTAGAAATCTGAACCACCACCAAAAAAATAAAATCCGATATTAAATAATAAATATTACTTACATTAAAGTAAAACTGACTAAAACAAAATGTGTTTTGAAAAAAAAAATGTATTTATTACTTTTTTGTATGCAGTTTTCAAAAAAGAAAATATAATATATTGGTATTAAACTTTTAATCAACAGTTCACAGTTGCAATAAATAAGAAGATAAATTAAAGCATTTTTTCTTTATTATGCCTCACTGTTTTCAAACTATTCCATCACTTATTTATAAACACATTTACATGCTTACATAAGCAATGATATGCTATTTCTTGTCACATTATCTCTCAAATAGAAGATAAAAAATATAAATCTTATCCCCTTTGTTCCAATCTAACGCTTGAAACTCAAACACATCTCCCCTTCTAGAGAATCAATAATGTTTATTCTATTCTATTCTATTCTATTCTACTAAATATAATACATCACATCTTGGGTTTTGCGTTAAACTTACACCATATGTTTTTTGTACACGTCGGCTTTAAACATCTGATCACGTCCCTTAGTCTCAGTCAGAGTTGATGGATTGACAAAACCAGTTTTATATTCTTACTGCAAGTTCTCAACCTGGGCTTATATCTCGATTTTTACGGCATGGTTCTAAAACCTATACATTTAATCAGAGGTAATGGATTTCAGCATTTATAACAACCTATTGTCCAACTCTACAGTCTGAACACATCGACCTTTGAGTTTAAAGGGTTCAGATTAAAGGTACTTTGCTTAAGAAAATGCAAACAGTAAAATGAATAGAAAAGCAGCAAAAAGTCTTGCAGCTTTAACCGTAATAAGTAAATATTGATACATGCAATCTAAAGACCCTGGCTATCAAAAAGCTTAATGTTGGAATGATTTGTTCCAAACTGCAAAGACTTTAACCCAGAGGTACGTCTGAACATATGTAGAGTACAAAGGTTTTACGAGTGGGCTGATTTTCTCATTCCTGCTTCACTTCAGAAAATTAAGAAATGAGAAATGAATTATTGATGTTCTTTAACTCGATTACTTCTTTCTATTTCCTACCTATTTCCTCCCATCATTTACCATCACCTGCTTAATCAGCTTTCATCTCCCCCGCCCCGCCTCCTCTCCCCTGTTCAACCACTTTTTTTTCCTTTTCCTCTATCATTCTCTCAAAAAGGGGAAGATATAAATACCCTTTACCCTGGAGAAGGTTAATTAGTGACATGATTTCCAATTATCTCTTCATCTCTGTGGGAGGGGGGGTAACTAGGCCGCAGCAAGGGGGGTCTAAGGGTGGGAGGAAGTGGTTCTTATTGACTATGACACTGCGATCAGTTTCTGTGTCAGAATGGCTTTATAAAGACTGCATTAGACATACAATCTGATCGGAAGTTCTTTCTGACAATGTTGAACCATTTGGAAGGTTATTTTTACCCATGCTGGGACCAGTAGGCACCTGCTGGTCAGTTTTTTGTTTGTCTGCATGCCTGATGCTTTAGTTGTTGCTTTAATTAGCTTCCCTTTACTACAATAGATCAAATAGGTCAGAGAGAGACAGAGTGACAGTGAAATACATCGAGGTTTTAATATTTGTTCGACTTTACACTCTTCCACAACTATAATTGGTAGCTATAATCTG
>NW_015150625.1:266654-278251 GCF_000732505.1 Cyprinodon variegatus
ATATCAAAAAAGTACTCCAGAGTGTTGTTCAGCATGGGGGTGAGTAGAAAATGAAGGCTAATCATGTTTTGGGTGTACTATTCCTTTAAGGCCCAGTCCCATTTCTCTCACTTGCACATGTTTTGGGCCCTAGCACTCAGTTTTGCTTTCAAAACAGCATCTCTCTCTTCCTACTTCATTGATACCATCAGTAGTTTCTGTATCGATGCATCATATGTAAGGGCAGCCAGTTTTGCAGTGATGCAGTCCTGTCTGAAACAGGCAATCCATGGTGAAAACAAAAACATTGCAAAAGATCTACTTTCCTGCGGCTGAAATGCTCCAAATCATAGCTCTCTTCATTACTTTCCGCCATCTTTGAATGATGCTTGATTTCCAAGAAAATGACGATACCCGTAATGCACTGCATAGCCCCAGATGTGCAATTCACTTATAGGTGCACGCTCTAAAAACCTATTATAAACTTCATTTAAAAAAAAGTTTATAAGGCTTTATTTTTGAGAGGACTTTCCCTGTGATAGTCTTTTTTTAACTAAATGTAGAAAACATGGAGTAAAAAAGACGAGATCTTAATGTTAGTATGGAAAGGTCCACACTGCGGAGTTGCAAGGTATTTACGTTGGGATACTTTTCTGCTCCAGTGAGGGTCAGTTAAGGACAACCACAACAAGATCAGGGATCAGTACCTCTGTTCTGAGACGAACCGCAGATTAGTGAGCTGAGCTCTCAGCCCAGGCGTTCTCTGAGTGATCTTCACAAGTTATTTACTGTAAATCTACTGCAGGAATTCCCATTGTTCTATTGTGAAACAAATGTCTAAATCCAGCTTTATAAAACATGAGGAAAATAAAAAAGAACTTATTAAATCTATCATGACATAAACATGGTTCAATAAAGCTATCCATATGTAGTTATTTGATCATTATAGACTTTCGCTGAATTTGTTCAAAAAATAAATGTTTAGAAAGTGATTATTACTCCCAAGGGATTTTCTTTGGTGTCAATTTTGTTTTATTATTGTTGAAGCTATGAGCATTTTTTTGTGAATAAAAATATATTTTAAGAAAATGCAATCCAGAAACGAACCTCTGAAAAACTCCTGAATCACAAAAGCAGTAACTTTGCAGGGTTTTTTTTTTCTGGTTATTTTATTTCTATATTTCATATTTTACGATCTGCATTTTTTGTAAATTGTGTTTAAAGATGAAAATCTCAAAAAAATAAATAGATAAATAAAAAAAATTATCAGCAACAATGCATTGGAAAGAAAACTGGGGGTTGACTTATTCATAGCTCTTCATAATCTGAAGATTTTAAGGCAGTTTTAAAATAAAACTCTACTCATTAGAGCTGAATTGATAGAGTTTGACTTACGCAAATCTATTTTTTTTCATGTTATGAGCAATTTGTGTTTGTACTATTGCTATATTATTGTACCTTTTTTGTAATACACCTCTTTGTTGCAATGTATTTGTTGTAAAATTCTCTAAATCAACCACATTTAGACTAGGAGGTAGATATAAAAAGTAAAAACTGATGAAAGCTTGATAATGTCTCGAGTTAATCTAAATAATGTGCATTTTTGGTGTCATCAAGCCTCCATACACGCTGGCTTTTTAGGAAAACTACCATCACATAAAGATGTGGAGCCACTGGGAATTTCACTGGAACTGGGTGCTTTGATCAGATGAGATCAAGGAGAGAACCCAGAGGGTATGCTATGGTAGCATACGGTGACCAGACGTCCCCGATTTCCAGAGACAGTTCCTGTTTCGGACAACCCCCAGCTAAAGCTGTCCCCAGAAATGTCCCTGATTTTACCATTTTATCAATGAAGGGGAAAAAGTTGTGTGTACACTGTGCGGAAGAAAGAGCGGTTGTGAAGTTAGGAAGCTGAGGCAGAAGCATTTCTTGCAAGAAAAAGGTTCAAATTTATTTAATGTCCTCAGACTGAGAGATAGAGCTCTGACTGAGGCATTTCAGTACACACACTAGCAATACACACACACTCCCTTGGAACTATCCCACCCCTACATAAAGAACTTTCTCACACAAGAACATTGGGAGGAAAAACAACTTGAGTCATCAAGACCGTCCGCTGTTAGATGGATCTCCTCAAAACAACAGTCCTCCCGTTCATGCCATGAATGGAGCTGTGTAGCTCATTCATATCACTCATGACCTTCGTTTGGAGCCTGTGAGGCTAAGAACAGACATACCTCAACATTTTTTACTCCACAGGGTGAACATGTTGGGTGCAGAAGAGCTTGCTAACGCAAAATAAGGAACAGAGCATTCCATTTTTAAAATACGAGGACAGAATTTTGTTGTCACAACCGTTGATGGGAGCTGATGGGAACCTGCCCTGTGTTGTGGTGAGAGTGTTAATCTATTCATTTCATGTGGGTTGGGCTGATCCGTGTCATATTTGTTTGATTAAAGAGAAAAATAGGGCTTTTGATGTGTTTTGTTATACTAAAGATGAGGACCCGGAAAGTAAGATAGACCATTGGCTGCAGCGGGCATGAGCAAATAGACTCAGGCAAAATGAAACAGAATGATTAAAAACTCCTGGTAAGGCGCTAATCTGGTACGATGGTTTTCTAGAGATCAACAAAGGTGGTTCGTCTGAAGATGTTTTAGAACTGATTGGTGACCTTTAGTATTTTTGTCCCCGATACCGATACCCGATACCTGACTGTGCAGTATTGGCCGATACCATCCGTTTGAAATTGATGCATACTACTTGAATAATTGCCATCATGGCTTCGTCAAGATGCTGCTACCTTTGAGAAGCAGGAAAAAGACTAATACAAAGTGAATCCAGTAGAACTTTTTATTGCCTACCTGGAATGGGTGAAAATAGTTCAATATACTTTTGGCTCTGAAAATGGTATCAGTGCCCTATTTGTTGGTACTCGCCGATACCGATACCACCATTTTAGTGCTGGATCGGGGCCCCGCCCAATACTGTACAACACTAGTTTATGTTTTGCTGATTTATGAACATAGACGTCAGGTCCGCTTTTCTCCAACTCAGTTTGGACATATGAAAGTTCCTTAAGAAGAAAACAAGATGCAGCAACAGGAAAACTGAAGGAGACAAGATCTGCATGATCTGAGAATGATGGAGGAAGAGATAACTACCTGTTTAATGTGACTACATAAATAAAGGATAGCATTGCAAAGCATCTTCATTTTTCTATATGGCTGTAACCCAGAGTGAAGTCCTCCTAAACTGCTAAAATATTTTAGTGGATGATCAGTCCTGGCAAACGAACTGTTTTTAAACTCCCCACAGACTGGACCGTACAGAGTCCCGGCTAAAATCTTAATGCACATCAGGCTCTGATTTAATTAACATCCATCTGTAAGAGGATGTTCCTCGGAGAGCATGGGTCATCGTATTAATCCTCAGGCTCTATCAACAGGTGGAGCCAACCTGTTTTTTCAGTATCCATATTAATCTGAAGTGCCTTTAAGCTGAAACCATCCAGCATACAGGGACATAAACAAACACTATTACATCTGATTTTTTTTATTATTAACCCAGATATTGTTTTTTGTTTCATGTCATAACTGATGAGATAAAAACAATAAAAATTAACAATTAACTACTGCCTCAATGGTCTTTAAATCCCACATCAAAGAGGCTTCTAGAATTTCCTTCTTTAATCTGAGGAATATTGCAAAAATTTAAAATATCCTGTCCAGGGGTGATGCTGAGAAACTAGTCCATGCATTTGTTACTTCAAGGCTGGACTATTGTAATTTTTTACCATCAGGAAGTCCACAAACTGTACTGTAGTTAAAAGCCTTCAGCTGATCCAAAATGCTGCAGCCAGAGTTCTAATGAAAATTAAAAAGAGAGATCATATCTCTCCTATCCTGGCTTCTCTTCATTAGCTTCCTGTTAAATCCAGAATAGAATTTAAAATCCTCCTTCTCACATATAAAACCTTAAATAGCCAAGCTCCATCTTATATCAGAGATCTGATTGTTTCTTGTGTTCCTAATAAAGAACTTCGATCTCAATCTGCAGGTTTAATAGTTGTTCCTAGAATTTCTAAAAGTAGAATGGGAGATTTTAGGTCAAATCTTTACTTTTCAGTTTCAAAATAAAATTTTATGGTTTCAACTTCTTTTTTTTCATTTCAGAATATTTTTTCAGTTTCAAATTACTTTTTTTTGTTTTACAGTTAATAAAAAAAGAGTTTTATAAAAAAAAAAATGAGGTTACCAAATTAGCTTCATGTCTTTGCACCAGGCTAGCTAACAACTTTTGAGTAACTGCAGCACTGAGAAAGTTGCCTACTGTAAGGTTAATTTATTAAGAAACAATTTGAAACAAACTCTAGTAACTATTGCTAACGACTGCTCTGGATCTTAAAGTTGGTACTAGCAGAAAATGCTTTATTCAACTGTACTACAAGTATACATATGTTATACTAATATAGAGGCAGTTAACTTGACATTTACTTTTTATAAACTATATTTCATAAACCTAAAAACAGTATGGTAGGGTAAACTTATACTGAAAAACATAAAAGTATAACTCTAAGACCAAGTACATTAATACTAAGACTTAAATGTCTACTGAAATACTCTTGCTTGTTGTACTTTAACTTATTCATATTTCTGCCACGAAGTATTGAGACTCAAAATATCTTAATCTAAGAATACAATTAGAAAAGCATAGTTCTACTATATATACGTTAATAAACTAAAATGTGCCTTTATGTAAACTTGAAAATATCCTTGTTTAGTCAAGAGAATAATTCAATTAGAATACTTTCAAGTACACTACCTTAAGTGTACTTAACTAAATGAACTTCAAATATACTACTTACTAGGCTTTCTAAAATACACAAACTTATAAATGATGAGGATTTTACAATCTTGTGAATCATCATCAAGTTTTAAAGTTTAAAATCTCTAAAATTTCTGGAAGAAAAACAATAATTTTATGTTTTTCTTCCACCTTTGGATGAAAATCCTGGTTATTTTTGCTATGTTTCTTTTTTAATAATTCACTAACCTCAAATTGAACTACATACATTCAACTAAGCCGTGTTTGATATTCTATAATCATTATTTTTTTTATTAATGAGATTTAACACTCCATGTTTAATACCCACACTGTTGTAACTCAGCTCCAAGATTAACCTTAATCCTTTGGTACTATAATGGTTATTAAAACACATCTAATCCTACTACAGGCTAAGCAGACAGCAGTTAATGCTTTTTGTGATGTAAGTATATTTACAAGAGGTTTGTTTGTCATTTTCCACCTATTATATTATAATAGGCCAGGATTCGGTAGATTAATGCAACATTAAAGCGTCCTCCGTATCTATTGGCTCCCAGGATAAAGGTGCTTTAAAAGCCTTTAATGCAAAATTAAAATGTTCAGATGCTAAAAACTTAATTAAAAAAAAGCAAATATTCGATTTAACGCAGTGGGAGGATTATTTTTCTTTTTCTTTTTTATTTTGAGGAAAACAAATGCTTCAAAAATTACAGAAAATTAAATGAACAGATCATAGGGGAGCCATGTCTCCAGTGATGCACAAGTATTATTTTACTAATTTTGTTTTTTTCCACAGGGCAAGTATGATGCAGGATTTTGTTGTTTTTTTATTCCTGTTTTTCTTTTAAGAGTAGCATGTTTTTTTCTAAAGCTACAACTTTCTAATGTGCTGGAGCACCTGATAATGGGTGGCATACCCCCTAGAGGGAGCCCAGTGTGAATACATGGAACCATAGTAAAAATAAATATCTGTCACACATTAAAGTAAACAATAGAAATTTAAATAATTACCCTTTCAAAGTGGCAGTTTACTTAGCATCTATTTAAGGAGCTGTACCGTGTTAGTACGGCTCCTTAAACAGGTGGGAAATATAGATGGCCGCCAGTTGTATGGCGTTACGGCAGGTGGACTAATGAAAATGTAGGGAAAGTGAACTATGTTGCTTTTTTTTATTAAAGTAACTGTTATTTGCTATACGTTTTTCATTTATAGACCTAGAATTGGAATGAAAAATACATTTTAAAAATCAAAATCTAAGAAAACAGCAACTGTTACTCTTAAAACCCTTTTTTTTTATATAAAGTGTAAAAGTTTCAATTCCGCATTGCATTTTGGGTTTTTTTTTATCTCCATTTACACAACATGTTTTTGCAACAATAATGAAACAAAATTCACTCCATAGCACCTAGACATGTTAAGCTTCCCTAACTCAAATGGGATAATCGGTCTGCTTTGACAAAATGGAATTCAAGAGAAAATACATATCAAGAATGCTTAGACACATCATGCAAAGGTTTTGCTGAGGTGCTGCTAAAAAAAATGTATTTCCATCATGTAGTGAACACAGAGTCCAACAAAACAGGACAAAAATCTACAGGCAAAGAACCTCATACTCGATGCCAAACATTATAGAGGTTGTTTAAAGCCGTGGGCTTCTTCTAAACACCTTGGGGATCTTGTCAGAGAACATTTTGCCCTCAACTAGTAAAATGAAAATAGCTCCTTAATGGCTCTTTCAGCAGGATAATTACCTGTAACAAATGGCCAAACCAACAGAGAAAGGTTTCACCTGACACTAAATAGACCTTCTTCCTTGGTAATTTCAGTCCTGAGAGCTAAATCCTGTGGAAAACCTGCTTGCTAAACTAGGGCTCATACCTCTAGAAAGAATTAGTGAGATTATGCCAAAAGGAACAGTCAAATTTGTTTTGTTTTTTATGCTCCAAAGCTCTAAAATGTTTTTAAGCAGAATAAATAGCATGTTCAGAGTATGAGCAGTATGAACATGGGACCCACTAATTCTGTAACACCACCTTCTGAGCCTGCAAATGAAGAGAATATTAGAGTGAAACTGTTCCTTTAGTACGAAGGGAAGATTTAATCTTAACTTCAATCCATGAGATGAGATATGGAGCCATTAGTCAATCCGCTTACCTTCACTGGCTATGGTTCCACAGCAGGTTACAGTCTGATTAATAATAGTTTGCAGAGCGTGCACACTGTCAACTGGCTGCAGGCCAGCTCAGACAAACTAGACATTTAGACACCTATATCTGTTTCACATTAAAGGTATAAAAAAATAAAAGCTATTGCTAAGGGATTTACACTTCATTTGTGAAAATGACTCAGTTACGCATTACTGCTAACACACGGAGGTGGTCCATGTAGAACCGCGTTTGTTCCAGTTACTGTCTGTTCTGCAATAGATGCATACAACGACGATGGCTGAAAAGCAGGATTTTTGGTCCAGCTACAAAAAGTGACGGCAAAGAAGGCGATCTCGTCCAAATAAGATTACCCGTTTCAGGGCTGAGGGAGTTAATCGATACTGATGGTGGTGAACAACAGCTGTGTTGGCTTCAGGGACTGGAATTACAATCTGGCCCATATAATCACTGTCAGTTCAGATTCCAGCGCTGAGAAAGGAATTACCCTTGTGTGGAAAATTTCAGGACACACAACCAAAGCTTGTGCATTTCTGTTAAATATTAGGTCATCTGGGTATTCAATATGAATGCAAACATACTTCAATTTTAACCAGCAGTTCTAAAAAAAAAATCATTTTAAAAGCTTTTCACAAAATATAATTGTGAAAAAGTTCCGTCTCACCTTTGTTCTTGCTGGAGGTTTCTTCCTGTTAAAAGGAAGTTTTTCCTCTCCACTGTCGCTACAAGCATGCTTAGTGTGAGGGCTGCATTCGAGTCAATAAGTCGATGCAATAAACTGGTTATCCTTAGATTTGAATCACTTTGACTGTATGATCTGGTGAACAATAAAGTGCCTTGACATGACATGTGTTATGTATTGGCGCTATAGAAATAAACTGAATTGAATTTAACTTTGCATCCTTGAGAATATGGAGTGAATTTTGTTTCATTATTTTCTTAAGCAAAGAACATAAAATGGAAATTTGAAAAAAACTGCAATCCAGGAAAAGAAGGGTAGGAAAGTACTTTTTGTATTTATTTATTGTGTCTCTTGATTTTCTTTTTTTTTATTATTATTATTGAAACTTTATTATTCTTTTTTAATGTTTTTTTTAGTTTCAAATTGCATGTTTTCCCTTTTCTCTTTTTCCGACCCAGTTTATCAAACTGTATTCTTTTCGAATTGCATTTCACACATTACATTCTATTTACTTCAATGCCGATACTTAAACCCTCCAACCAACCAATGAAAATATTGTTGCTAACATCCATGCAGACCACTAGAAACGCGTCTTTGTTAGCTCCTCGTTTAAGAGGATATCCGCACCCAGAAGGGAAGAGAATGTGATCTTGAAAACACAGTTTGAGAAGAATGCAAAACTCAATCTGAAAAAGGAAGTTGTTAAAAAAATAAAATAAAAAACTTTTTAAATATTTAATTTTGAAAATAAACATGAAAAAAATAGAAAAAAATAAGTTGATTAGAAAAAAAACAATTCAGAACCTTTTTTTGATCAAGAATTCTTTAGAAGTTTAATTTCTTAATTGAATATTTTTTAATAAAACTTTTCTTTGCTTGCAGGCTGCATAGTGGGTAGCACTGCATGCTTGCAGCAGGAAGGTTCTGGGTTCGATTCCCGACTCATTGTCTTTCTGCATGGAGTTTGCATGTTCTCCCTAAGCATGCATGGGTTCTCTCCGCGTACTCCGGCTTCCTCCCACAGTCCAAAACCACGACTGTTAGATAAATTGGTTTCTCTAAATTCCCCTTAGGTGTGAGTGTGTGTGTGAATGGTTGTTTGTCCTGTTTGTCTCTGTGTTGCCCTGTGATGGACTGGTGACCTGTCCAGGGTGTACGCCGCCTCTCGCCCATAGACCGCTGGAGATAGGCACCAGCACCCCCCCTTGGAATAAGCGTGACAAAGCTTTATTCTGTGAATTTCTGATAACTTCGGTCTAATTAGGCAAATTGAAAATGATCTGGTCAAGAAGGCTATTTATTGAAATAATCGTCAACTAATTTAATAATCGCTTAATTGTTAACTGGAGTATAGAGCAGTAATTATACTAAAATTATAAAAAGTTATATACAAATTTTGGTTTTAAGATAAAAATAATGTTTGCATCTGTCAATCTATCCAGAACTCCTCAAGTGGAAAAATTTTAGTTTCACCTGCTTTAATTCCATAAAAAATGTTAATCAATTAATTGGAAAAATAATCAACAGATTAATCGCTTTGCAAAATTGTTAGTTGCAGCCCTAATCAACACAACAATAATAAATATAGTAAGAATTTGTCTTCTAGTACAGGGGTCTTCAATGTTTTCCAGGCCAAGGACCCCCAAACTGATGGCGAAATGGAGCGGGGACCCCCTAATTAAATATATTCTATGAAATTGTGTTATATCAAACTGGTCCTATAGTAACCCTATTATATATGGAATAATGTAATGAAAGTAATTTCACCCTGGAATTCTTAAAGTATTTCTGATTCCTGGTTGATGGGTCAGGTGTTGTGAATGAAACGGTGCCCAGTTTGATAGAGCTCCTGTGTGTCGCTGAATGTTTGCATTGATGACTGAAAGACATCTTCTGCCTCCATTTATCTGTTTACTACAGTCTGTTGAATTCATGTTAATGTGGATTTAAAGACATTTCAATTAGTATAAAAAAAAAATGCAGGGGGGAACATAAAAAAAATCTAGTCAACCAGAATTTTTGCGACCCCCATGCAGTACCTCCGTGGACCCCTAGGGGTCGTGTACCCCCTTTTTGAAGACCTCCGTTCTAGAACTTCAAAAGTAGAATAGGAACCTTACCAGGACACCCACCTCTCTGTCTCGTTCTACTTCCAGACCCGCCTCCAGCAGATTGGCTTCAAACTCTTGTCTGATCAGTTGCATCTCATGATCAGCGGCCTCCATCGCCCCGCTCCCTCTCGCCATTCCCAGCTCCATGAACACCTCCCCGACGCTTGCGTCCTCCCTCCGAAGGCCACCTCCTCCTCCAGCCAAGGCCTCAGAACTCGACGGCGGAGGGAAATTGCCGTTCGATACTATGGATAGCTCGTCCTGTGACACCGAGGCGGTGGTGGGAGATCGTAGGGAGCCATGTCGCCGGTGATGAAAAACCAGAACATAGTCCACTTTCCGCTGCCCGTCGCTGAAGTATAGGCCTTCGCCGCTGGCTTGGGGGCTTGAAGGAGGTCCTACATCCTGTGAAAATAATCATCAGGGCGTCAATGAAACCTGTAACAACACTAACCTATAATAATAATAAAAGAATTTCAGAATATGGTCCAATATGGTCCAAAATAGGAAAACAAACCTTTATGCTTCAGGGGAGTTATGTAATAACTGAACAAACTTAAACATTTGATGCTGTGTCAGCACAGGCAGACACAAGTGGCTTTTGGCAGCTCCTCAAAAACAATAAAGTGAGAACCTTCAGCAGCAGAGTGGGCAGTTAGCTCACCTTTGGCTCTTTTAGTCTTTATTTAGACAGGGGGAAGTATAGCGGGAGACTAAACATGGAAGCAGCAAGAGGTAAAGCTTTACAAACACCATCCTGATGTAAGGATTTTAACTCAGTACTACAGAAGGACTAAAGTGTAGAGTATCTATGCTGGTTTGATTGATTACAGAAAGAAAAGGTGGGAAAACTGCAATTGACAAACATGACAAAGTATACAAGAAGCAGTTTAGTCATCCAACCCCTCTAAATAAAAAAACATTCATTGTTATTAATTAAGCCACCAAAGTTATTAAATCAACTTGTTTTTAAAGGTGTGGCTGCTTTCTTTAAAACATTTCTTTCCTCCTGTGGTGGGTTTGGGATTATCAAGCTTTCTGTTTTCATTTGACATTAAAATATAAATGGATGATACAGATGTTTTTTCTATGTGTGGCATCCTGTTAAGACACTATGCACAACCATTATCTTCCTTGCACTGATAACTGGCTTAGTTTCCTTATTTTGTAAAAGTCTATATTACTTTGGCTGAATTAACCTTCAGAATGGTTAAAGCTGCTCATCCTTTTAGCTACATAACATTTACAATAGATGATCATGTGCATAGCAATGAACACCTACTTCAAAACACTGATGTAGCTTTAGGTGTTTGCAGAAATACAGTAAATGGAAGGCAGCAACTGTGACTCTGATTTGTGAAACTAAAGAGTTATTTCCGTCACTGATCTCTGTTTAAGGTGTTTGGTGACCCTTAGGTTTTCAGATTAGCCTTAACAAGGCTTAAAACTGTAACTTTCCAAATGGTATTTCATCCTGGCACACAATAATAACTCATCTTCTAAAGAACATTCCCACAAGCCCCAAGAAATTGCTTTTAAAATATAATGACTTTTTCAAACAATGGCTGAAATACATAACCTTGTGTCATCTGTGTGCAATGATGAATAAAAAACACAACTCAGCATGCCAAATGCTTAAAGTGATAAATAATTTGAAAAATATTAACTCAGCTCTGCATGCCAAATGCTTAATGATCAACGATTTGAAAAGTATTAACTCAACTCAGCATGCCAAATGCTTAAAATGATCGACAACTTGATAAATATTAACTCAGCTTGACTTGCCAAACGTCTAAATTGATTGTACCTTGAAAAATATTAACTCAAC
>NW_015150625.1:279716-308091 GCF_000732505.1 Cyprinodon variegatus
ATCGACAACTTGATAAATATTAACTCAGCTTGACTTGCCAAACGTCTAAATTGATTGTACCTTGAAAAATATTAACTCAACTCAGCATGCCAAATACTTAAAGTGATCTATAATTTTATAAATATAACTCAACTCAGCATGCCAAATGCCTAAATGATTGACACCTCAATGAAGTTGTTATTTACATCTATGTAATAATTTTTTATTATTATCTGTCCACCTGGAGGTACTTATAAACAGTATACCGTATACTGAAGGGCAAATACCTAAAGTGATCCACGCTTTGATATTTTTTAAATCAAATTGACACGGCAAGTGCTTAGTGTTTAACAACTTGAGAAATATTAACTCAATTTGGCATGCTAAGTGCTTAAAGTTATTGTTACCTTGAAAAATATTAACTCAACTCGGCATGCTAAATGCTTAAAGTGATCAACACCTCAACAAACTTGATATTGTCATCTGCGTAATGGAGATTATTATCTGCCCACCTGGAAGTACTCATAAACTGCTTATGTTGAGGGGCAATAAAGCTGAGCTCAAGATGTTGGGGCCGGCCTTAAGTATAGAAAAAGAGAAATAATATATGTTTTTTTTTCTCTTTCCTGATATACCAATTTACACTTTCCATTAAAATAGGTGGCACATTTAATATCTATAATGAAGGTCCTTCATGAACATCCAACAAAATTCTTAAATTTCTTAATATGCTTTTCACCTAAAAAGTTGACATAACATAACAAATCTTCCTAAACATATGAAACAGTATGGTATGTATTAGAATAAGAAATTGCTAAATTAAACTGATTCATGTTAACAGATGGGGTTGAAGGTCGCCTGCTACGAGTACTACTAGGCCATCATGAAAGAACATTTTCAAAATGGTGGTGGGGGAGTGGCGGCCTAGTGGTTAGGGCATAGAGCTTGGAATCCTGAGGTTTTGAGTTCGAGCCCCACTCCCACAGACTGGCACTCTGGGTCTCTGAGCAAAGTTCCCACACTGTTCTTCAGGCATCGCACAACGGCAGGCCATGGCCATTGAGATTGGTTAAATGTTGAGAGTTCATTTCATTGCTCTTTACCTCTGACAGTGTAATGACAATAAAAAAATCTGGAAAAAAATATTGTATTATTAATAAAAAATCTATCAAGTCGGAAATATTCAACTTAAAAGGCTTTATATATTTTAAATATAACATTTCCTCATATTAATCAGCTATTGCCACTGAGCCAGAAACTGCCTTCTCTGCAGGACACATGCTCCCCTCTTAATTGAGCTCCTGGAACTTTCCCAAAGGACCTTTGTTTGTTTAACGTCTTTTTTTTCTTTCTTCTTTTTGGAAATATGGAAAGTAGAGTTCTGAGAATAGTCTCATTTGGGCTGATCTAGCTGTTACCAAGAAAGCTTATGATGCACAGATGTTTGTCCTTGCCAAAGCTTAAGGAGCCCTCTAGGGGGGTGGGAAGTCTCTAAAGGTTGGTTAAATTCCTATTAGGATTCTAAGCAGGACTTTGTTTTATTATGTCTTATGTTGAAGTAGCAAATAATCCATAGTAAACATGGAATTGGTCACTAGTATTATCATTTATATTAACATGAATAATATGAGGTAACAAAAATTATGTCCACTTTTTTAATAGAAAATCGGTAACTGATTTATTCTAAATTTAACCACTGAGGTTTAAAGATGGTTATTTCTATGTCATTCATCAGATTTGTTTTAGGTTGTAACAAAATTGTTGCTGCTGCAGAGTGGACACTCTGCTATGATGCGTCCAGTTCTTCTGAAAATAGTTAAAAAGGAGGAAACATACAGTAGGGTGGATGTTTGTGTTTTTCGACATATTTTAAGGTGTGGCAGGTATCTCAAATTATACGACGGAGAATTAGGGCCAGGCTAGAGATTTTTTTTTCTTTCTATTTCGACGTAAAATTACAAGAAAAAAGTCGTAAAATTGCAAGCATAAAGTCGTAAAATTACGAGAATAAAGTCATAATATTAAGAAAATAAAGTCCTAAAATTAAGAGAAACAAGTTACATTTTATGACAACTCTTGTTGTTGTATGATGACTTCATTCTCGTAATATTACAACTTTATTCTCGTAATATTACGACTTTATTCTCATAATGTTACGACTTTATTCTCGTAATATTACAACTCTATTCTCCTAATGTCACGACTTTATTCTCGTAATGTTATGACTCTATTCTCGTAATGTTATGACTTTATTCTCGTAATGTTGACTTTATCCTCATAATATTACAACTTTATTCTCCTAATTGTACAGCTCTATTCTCGTAATGTTATGACTTTATTCTCGTAATATTACAACTCTATTCTCCTAATGTTACGACTTTATCCTCGTAATATTACAACTCTATTCTCGTAATGTTACGACTTAATTCTCGTAATATTACAATTTTATTTTCGTAAAGTTACGACTTTATTCTCAAAATAAAATAAAAAAAATCCCTAGCCTGGCTCTACTGCTCCGTCGTACAAATTACAAAAGGTTTAATAATTAAAAAAATAAAGCAATGACGAACTACAGAGACGAAACAAGGCGCTTCGGTGATAACCGCTAAGCTAACCAGAATGCAAAAAGCTCCCATACTTTTTTCTCTTTGTTTAAACCTTCAAATACCATTGAATCCAAAGATTCAATTGTATTGACATGTGAGAATATTTACAATCTAAAGAGTAAAGAGAAAGGTTACTAAGAGCCTACGATGCTAACATTGGGTAACTGTTCTATTTGCTTAATAAAGTTGTTAAATAAAGATTTGAAAAATATCAGCAACCTGCTTTGCTTGACTACGGTAGGAAAGTGAGCATTATGACTTTTCAGACCAATTTATATAGCAATTAAGCTAACCCATTAACAGTCAACCTCTAATTGGCCTTAGCAGTCAGCTCTAGCATCTCTGTAGTGTTTATTCTGTTAATGTAGGCATGAAAAAATGGTTCTGAGGCTTTAACAATATTAATAATATAAATATAATTCAGCACCTATCAGGAAACATTGTTGACTTTTATTTCTCTTCAAGAATTTCTCTTTTGTTTTTTGTGTGTTTATATAATCTACTTTTCTTCAATTTTACTAGTATTTGAAATTATCTCTTCACATCCAGTGCAGGCCTTTTAATTTATTTATTCTATATGTTGCCATATCAATAAATTCCTTTGTTTTTAGTTTAATAGTTTATTCTTGTAATATTTTCTTTTTACATTTGGATCTATTTCTATTATCTATTATTCTATTTCTATATCTTGCCCTCTTGTTTTAATGGGTTCTTTCTGTGTATGTTTAGCTCCAGTCCTATTAATTAAGCACCACCCCTTAGTCTTCCTACTTTCATCCTGCCTCAGCTGTTCCACCTTGTCCACTGGTTAACTCAACTACTGTTAGTGTCATTCTCCACTCTTCCCTCAGTAAAGAGGCTCCCTGGTTATCATTGCTCACTGTTGGATTCTTCCATTCTGCTGTCTTTCCCGTACTGATTTCACTACTTTTTACTTTGCTAATGCCCAATTTGCTCAGCTCAGATTAGCCTGAAAGTTCTCCTTATTTTATACAACACAATATCATAACAAACAAATAAAAAAAGTACATTATATCTAATCATTTATGAAAAAACAAACTAGATTGAAAATGTGTACTTGCTGCAGATATTCATATTTGTGTAACAACATCTCAACACGAGAACCCAACAATTATATGGAGTGTATTTTATTCCATTACTGTTTTAATCAAAGAACAAATTTTTTAATTAAGATTTTTTCTTTTAAAGGGTATTCAATTTTTTTTTACTTAATCGACTTTGATGTTTCCTCTAATCTACTTTTTTCTAATTTTATTTTAATTCTTTTTATTAAAGATTTTATATTGTTAAATATTATTCTTCAAACTTCTCTTTTCCAGATTATATTTTACAGAGAAGATTCTCTTCACTTCTAGTGACAGTTTTCCTCTGGAGTGAAGAAGCAAGTGGTCTGAATGGATGTAAACAACATTTTATTGGTAAAGAGAGAGTTTTTGCAATGGTCTCAAAGTGAAGAGAATGCAATTTGAAAAGAATGTAATCAATCTGATAAAGAGAAATTTGAAATGATAAAATATAAATATAAATTCTCAAAAATGTAATTTAAAAATATATATATATTTTTGTAAAACCATTACATGTTTTAAAAGTTAAAACATAATAAATTCAAATTTTTGAATAAAAAAAATGTAAAGCTTCATTTCTGGAATGTAGATTGAAAAGTTAATAACAATAATGGCACAAAGTTTACTCCATACTTTTGCATCAGACCATCTCTCAGATTTCTTTGTTTGATTTCAGTGCAGTATGTTGTGTTTTTGTTGTTTTTACTTTTTATTGCAGTTACACATAGACACCCATGCTGACATTTTAAAAGTCAGATTTTAAAGAAAGTCATGACTAACAAAAATCCATAACAGAAGAAGTTCTGGATTTTTAAATACTTTTATGACTAAACATTATTTGTTTGACTCCCTGTGGTTATGAAGATGCATTTTTTATTTTATTTTTTTTTAAGAAGAGTAAACAAAAACAAAGGGGATTTGGGGGGGTTACTTACCGGGATCTTGTCCTCACTCGGGGAGACCTGCATGCTGTTGCGCTTCAAACACACGCAGAGTGGGAAAAAGATGAGGAAAAGCAAGAAAAAAAGATTGAAAGTTGTGGTGTTTTGCAGAAAAACGCTGCAGGGTTATTCATCCCCACCAGCTTCCCCATCATCCCCATTAAAAAGCAAAGCTGGCTCCAGTTAGTCCTCCGTCCAACACTTCATTTCTGCTCTCTGTCAGGTACTGGGAGTCTGATCTCATGCTGCTCCTCTACCCAAATGGGTGATGTGGAGGCAGCCTGCGCACCGACGGAGCTCTGCGCTGCAAAAAAAAAAAGCCTTGCCTCAATCTGTCGAGTTACTTTCACATTTAGGGAACCGATTCCAAATATTTCTTTTTTTTAAATCATGAAAAAAATACAAATTAGAGGATATAACGCTGGGATTAGCATGCATACATATGATGCTCGCTTTTTAAAAGGAGGAAGAGGTGGATGTTTTTTGCAGCGTGCAGAAATGCCTGCTCTCACCGCTCCGTGATGTAATTGGCTGTGATACCCGTGTTTTCCCAGCAAAGCTCACTAAAGCGGAAAAATGGCAATACTTTAAATGCAATTATTATCTAAATCCCTGTTTTTTTCACCAGGTCAGGTCTGTTGTAGTATGGAAGAGGATTAGGGCCACTGAAAAAAAATAAAACAAGTTAAATGAATTTTAATTGTATTTCAGTATAATATGAGAAAAAAGTCAGAATTCTTAGACTTTGACAGATTTATTTTGTCATTTTGTATACAAAAGTATAAACAAAAAGAAATTTTGTTAAGAAATGCTCTCTAGGCAATGTGTGCAGTCTTGAAAACAGTTTAAAAAATACATAAAAACGGTAATACAAACATATTACTGTATATTTACAGTTCTAACTGTTGCACCGATACCGATACCAGTATCGGACGGGGCCCCGATACAGCCCTAAAATGGTGGTATCGGTATCGGCCGATACTGCACAGCCAGGTATCGGGTTTCGGGGCCAAAAAATGGCATCGGCGCAACACTAGTTCTAACATTTCAGTTTTTTATAATAAAATATACTAAAAATATAATAAAATACAATAAAATACCCCACTTTACATAACATTCAGCATGAATGTTATTTTAATGTTATATGTATGGTAAATATTAATCTCAGAATTCTGACCTTAATCTCAGAATTCTGACTTTTTTCACAGAATTCTGACTTTTTCCACAGAATTCTGAATTTTTTCTAAAAATTCAGACTTTTTTCTAAAAATTCAGAATTTTTTTTCAACATTCTGACTTTTTTCTCAACATTCTGACTTACCAGTAAGTCTCAGAATTCTGACTTTAAACTCAAAATTCTGACTTTTTTCTTTAAATTCTGACTTGTTTCTTTAAATTCTGACTTTTTTTTCTCAACATTCTGACTTTAGTCTCAGAATTCTGGCTGAATTCTGACTAATCTCAAAGTTAGCATCAAGCCGTAGCCATGTCTGTTTTAGAGACTAAACTAGCTCTCTTGTTTTAATCACCTTCTTCTTTTCCATTAAGGAAATGGCAGCACCAACGACCCCTTGGGCACGTAAAGTTACCTAATTCCATCATTTTCAAAAGAAAAAGTCAGAATTCTGACTTTTCCCCCCCATATTAAACTAAAATAATATTTATAAATCAGTTAACTTCATTTTTTCATTGGCCCTAATCCTCTTTCATACAGAAAGAGTGACTGAAAAAAGTTCTTCACAGTGTTATTGTTGTCAAAAGTGTGTTTTATAGTGTACAGATATACCCCTTTATTCTGATACCCCTGAAATGCAATAAACAAAATCTAATGAGAAGGCGCCAGTCAGCTTAAATCCAACAACCTCACATAACTCACAAAACTGAACATTGACCAATTATTCAAATACCAAGAGAAGGCCGTTTACCTTAACCCCTTAAGCCAGGCGGGCCCGGTACAGGGTCCAACTGACACCTATACTGTCAAAATTTGGTTGAAGGTTTTTGTGAGGACCCAAATGCAGAGGCTGAGAGGAAGGGGTGAGTTCTTTAAAGATTTAATTGGATAACACAGGTAGCAAAAACAGGAATCCAGAAATCCAACATAAAAATTAAACACAAACCAGAACCATAGAGACATCATGGGGAAACAATCACAAGGAGCCAGGGTGAGACAAAGTAAGATGATGAACCAGCACTGAGAGACTGCAGAGGGAGTGTATTTATGGCTGACTGAACAAAGACAGGACTAACGAGCTGATAAGGAGCAGGTGTTAGTAGAGCTGGCGAGGAACCCAAAGGAAAAGAAAACACAAGGGGGCAACAGACGACAAGCAATGAAAAACCTAAGAAACTTAAATAAATTCAGAATACACCAATAAAGCTAGAAAACAAAAAAACACCTAGATAAACTTGAAACTGAAAACGTAAGAGAAAACCAACAGAACCAAGACCGTTATGGCTACACATGTTTATCTACTTATAGAAATGGCAAAAAACACAGTCACATGGTGTTTCATCCACATGCCTTTCAAATGGGGCTTTATAATTTCTAAAACATGTTTTTAAAAGAACTTTTTCAGAAATACTTTTTGTTTTATAGCTGTGTAAACAAATAAAATGAGATTTAAAATTCCACCTGGCATATGTGACTCTGCGGGAATAATGCAACAGCAGGTATTCATTTTTAGCCACACCCCCTAATGACCAGGATCATTGGAAACTAGAGGCTCAGACCTTTCCAACGACGCATTGGAGATAATTATGCAACCATTTCAGGTGATGTAACCGGCATGAGTTACATAAGCTTGCCCTGTTATCTTATTTTATTAAGTTTAATGATATTAGTGTTAAATTTCAATGAAACAATGGCTAAATCGTAGGAGCAAAGGCTTTGTCTTATACAGCAGGTCTCCAATAACGTAAATCAGCATATTTGTCTGACCAGATTCCCTTTAAAGAGCAGAAAAATGCCCTTTTGCACTTTTGGCATTGTGCGAAAATCCCATTTTCGCCTAGCACACTGCCCAATGAAAACCATTGTAGAACAAACACGCTTCAACTTATTCAGTCCAAATTTGCTTGACTTATATTCAAGATGTTGATCTGTAAAGTGTGAGGGTTCATCCACAGTGTTTTGCAGTTTTTATTTTCTGGAAAGAAATTTGGTGAGGCTAAATATTTTTCATTTTGTCTTTGTTTAATCACCCATAAATCAGACATGGTGACATTTAAAATAGCGGTTCCACCTGAAAAATATTCCTCAATACCTTTCTGTCAAACAAATACAAACAATTGTATTTCCAATAAATAGTTTGGGAGCTGTACTTTCTTCAATCCACATATCTAATTTCAGGCAACATTTGCTCCTAAGACCCTCAGGGCTCAAGGGGCTAAGCTGACCAGGAGGACATTGACACTAGGACTAGGCATCCATTAAAAGTTAAAGAATTGAATAAATTTCAGTTCTAACGCTTTGTTAAATTCTAAAGCCTGTTTTTTCAATTTTTTTTAATCTCACAATGAATTATTGGTACTAAAAACATTGTTTTTGCTGTTACAAAAATTAAAAACTGTGTAGTCAGGCAGCGTGTTGTTACTAGAATCATTCATAAACCAATTGATAAAGCATTGCTCGTTAATGGCAACTTTAAAGGGTAAAATGCTTTTTTTGCCCTAAATGCCAGGATTTCTTTTGAGTGTAATGATGGCTAAACTATTTATTCTACAGTCTGTGCCATGTCTTTGTTCTTATTTGGCTCCTTGCAAAATATGTCCATTCCTATTCTTTTCGAGCTTTGATGAAAGAGTAAAGGGTGCAAAGTTCCACTGCTTTTCCATAATTTATATGCAAATAAGGCAGAAAATGTTTCTAAAAGCAATATCTCTGTAATTAGAGTTTAATTTGGACAACTTTTAGTATAACCAGCGGTTGAGCTGAAAATGAGCTGGACACAACCCTACAGAGGAAGACTAGATGTCAGTATTTAATACTGTCAGTTTAGCAGCCCGCTACGCTAAAAAATGCTAGCAAGAATCCTGACTTTATCTTTGGTTATATGAATCAATCCCTAGGAAGTAATATAAAAAATGATTTATAATAGGACAATCATTCATTTTTAACATAGGCTTCAATGAGAGCATTCAAAGAGGTTTTTTAAAAGGATTCATGGCGACTAGCGGAGCTGCAGAAATAAAGCATTGAAAGTAGGCCTGAGAGTACGCCATAGAAAGTTTGAATTTCCAAGCCGTGCATGGAAAAGATTTGAACATTTTGCCCTACATGTAAAATGTTGTTTACACCAGAAAACTAATGCTACTGTACGCAGTAAAACATAAAAGCAACAGACTCCTCAACATAAAACCAACGGGCTTCTCAACTCTTTAAGCTGAAGCTAGCAGCGCTACTGGGCTTAAGCTAGCTTGTATGGAAACAGCGAATACAAGAAAAACGTTAGGTCGAATTGTGTTAAATCTGTATTCAGGCTTTTACAGCAGTGATAAGATAATAAGCTAATTACATTTATGTTCTCTAATGTTGCGTGATACGTTTACTGTACAGTTAGGTTCTTTGTTGCTTCCTAGTATGGAGTGAATTTTGTTCCACTTTTAAAGCAAATCACACATTTTGTAAATGGGATTTTAAAAATAGGCAGTCTAGAAAGGAGACTCTGAAGACCTTCTTAATAGAAAAAAGGATTTCAGAGTGACTGCTTTTTTTTTATCTCAGATTTTATTTTTCTTAAACAATTATTTTGTTGAAAAGGTTTTTCAAATTATGTTTTTTCAAGCTAAATCTTTTAAAGTTCTTTACAGATATATATCATTTATTCTACCAACCCATTCTCTTCATTTACATCCTCATACAATCATTCGCTTTTGACCTATAAAATGTTGTTGCTAACATCCAGTGGACCAACAGAATGCATTTTTGCGCCTCCTTCCAGAGGAAAACCCAACCCCAGAAGTATGTGATTTGAAAAAAAGCTATTTGAGAATTATGAAATTTATAAAACTGAATATGGTAATGAAAATAAAAAAATTTTAAATACAAAATTTGTGAAAAGAATTTGAAAAAAAGGTTTGAGTCCCAACCTTGTGACCTTTGCCTGCCTGTCTACAAAAAATACAAAAATTAAGGCAACAACATCCTAAAAGGTAATCATAAAACCCTTTTTTTTATTAAGAAGTTTCCCAAATATGAATGTTTAAAATGCACTTTTCCAAGCACCTCTTGTGAGTTTTTTAAATATTGTTATTTTCTTGTGTTCGTTTGCAGCAATAATAGAGCTGATTTCAATCCATAACCCAGTGTTTTAACAAATAAATAGATAAATAAAATAATATAATTACAAATAGATGCAAAAATAGCTTTTTAATCAAGGATTTATGAAGGTTTTAACTTCTTATTTTCAAACCTCCTTTAAAAGGTTGCAGTTTTGCACTGCTAGCATTTAAAGATGCAAGGAAAGAAAACTCTTAATATTAACCCTTTTTTTCATTCTTACATGTTCCATATTAATTTTTTTTATCACATAGGTGAAAATAAGCTATTTAATTAAAGAAAAAATGAAATCCCCTGCATTAATAAGCAGAAATGTTCAAAATAAAGAGAATATCCATTTCTACATATCCTTCAGATTTAATACTTGTTTCAGATTCATAAATTAACTGAATTCACATTAAGATCTGACACAAGACCATCTTTAACATTAGCATTGATTGAAACTAGTAAAGATTTTCACTGACTCTGCTCTGTTTCCTATAATGCCTGCTTTTAGTGAAGAAGAGACATTTATATAAACCCATAAAGTAGATCTCCATCAATCCAGCAATCTATCTAGTCTTTAAATGATGCAATAAAAAGGAGTTCAATGAGTCTCATTTTTCTGCATGATCTAATGTTTCATCTAAACAATGTAAAATCGACCATTTTACATTTCTGTTGCTACCTGCAAGAGACTCTGGAACTCCTCCTCCCAGGGCTCTTCCTTTAACCCTGAAGGCTCCAGGACGGCATAGGGCATGGGCTTCAAGCCGCTCCCAGAAAGGTCCCGGCTCAGCTGGTACAGGACGTCGCTGTGGATGGACGATGATTCGCTGAGCACTGTGGACACCTGGTTGAACCAGGCACCATTTGGCCATTGATCTGGAAGACATTTTATTCAAAAAAGAAAGCAGTTTATGCATAAAACCAGGGTTCTGGTGAGAATCTGCAACATTAAATCTGCTTGTAGGATCGAACATTAGTGGCAACCCTCATACTCTCTATGATAACTGTCAATTAAAAGGTATCTATGGGTGTTTGACTTTGTAAATTAAAGTCAATCAAAAATAAATTAAAAATTTGTTTTTGTACCTTGATGTTTCATCTGTGTGAATCAAAGTTTAGAAATTTGGATTTACAAACTTGTAACTTTGCAAAACTACAGGTACAACACACAAATTTCCAGTTACAAATCACAAATTTAATAAGTGCAAATCACAAATTTACAAATACGAATCATATGAAGGTATAAGAATCACAAATTTATGAGCAAGATTCATGAATTTATTAGTAAGAATCACAATTGTACAGGTAGGCTACATATAACAAATTTATGAGTGCAAATCAGAAACAAACTTACAAATCCCAATTTAACAAGTACAAATGACACATTTACAAATACGAATCACACATTAAAGGAATAAGGAATATAATAACTTTTACTATTAAGAATCACAAATTTACAGGTACATATAATAGATTCACAAGTAGAAATCACAAATTTGCAATGCGATGACATGAATAACGAGTAAGAAATCACACATTAATCAGAATGAATGGCAAATTCACAGGTACATATCACAAATTAATGAATACAAATCACAGTTTTATGAGAACAAATCACAAATTTACAATTAGGACTGATAAAGTCATCATGAACTTTGTGAAGTGGTGTGAGAAGAACCAGCTGTGTCTTCACACCAGTAAGACCAAAAAGATGGTGATCGACTTCAGGAGAAGACCCTCACCTCACTTCACCATGAACATCCAGGGGCAGGACATAGAAACTGTGGAGAGCTTCAAATCCCTAGGTGTTCACGTCAATGATAAAGTGGACTGGACTCATAACACCAACCCCTTTACAAGAAGGGCCAGATCCGCCTCCACCTCCTGAGGAGGCTGAGGTCCTTTGGAGTGAGCAGGCCCCTCCTTAAAACCTCCTATCACTCTATGGTGGCACCAGCCCTTCTCTACGCTGTTGTCTGCAGGAACCCTGGCAGCGCAGAGCGGGACAGAAAGAGACTGAAAACAAACTAGTGGGAAAGGCTACTTCTCGCCTAGACTGCACTCTGGACTCAGTGTAGGGAGTGGCAGAGAGGAGGATGCTGTCCAAACTTACATCCATCATGGACAACACCTTCCACCCTCTGAACTAGAGTATAGAGGAGCTGAGCAGCTCCTTTAGTGAAATACTTTTACACCCCGTTTGCAACCACAGGTCATTCATCCCTGCTGCAACCAGACTCTACAATTTGACACTTCAACAGCATAACTTGTCCAATGTATAATGTGCAATTACTATTTGATACCCTGTGCAATAACCCGTTTCTCTATATTTGACATCCAGTGCAATAACTATATATATATTAATATAAATATCCATCTATATAAATACCCATGTAAACACCCTGTGCAATAACCCTTTATAATAAAAAGAAAAAAGCTGTGATAAGGATGCACTGTATGTAGTGTATATATCCCATGCACCTTTTTCTTCCTTTGGTACATTCTTCACCTTTGACTATTTGAGTTGATGTAACAAGGAAATTTCTCCGCTTTGAGATCAATAAGTCAATCAATCAATTGTACAAATAACATAGCAAATTACAAAGTACCAATTACAAATGTATGACTACGAACCACAAATTTATGAATATGAGTGACTTACAAATACAAATCATAAATAACAGTACAAATCTATTTCTAGAATTTTACTAGTATCGCAAATTTACTGGTAGAAATCACAAATTTACAAATACGAATTACAGATTTAGGAATAAGAATCACACATTTACTAGTAAGAATCAGAAATTCAGAGGTACATATAACTAATATTTACTTACAGATTACAATTTACAGGTATGACTCACAAATTTATGAGTGGGAATCACAAATTTACAAGTACGAATAACAAATGAACACGTACGAATCAGAAATTGAATTCGCAAATTGACAACATGTGGAACAATGGTGGTGGTGGGGGGGGGGTTAAAATAAGTTCTTGGTTAAGATTTCACTGTCTGTAAGGCAAGGCAGAGAGAAACATCAGTAGATTTGTTGCTGAGCGTTCAGAACCGCCTCTTCTCCTCCTCCCCTTCCACTCAAGAATCCTAAGTGCAGCGGCGACAGAAACAGATATTTCTCCGTCTTTTTCTGATTGCCATGCTGTCAGGAACAGATTGCTATTTTTCCCTCCCTTTTTGTAATAAGGTTACTGTGTTTGTGTGCTTGTGTGTGTGTGTGTGGTTATTTTAGGGATACAGACAGCTGTAGCCATAGTAACGCAACAGGCCATGAGCAGTGCTCTCATTTCAGCACCACGGACAGCTCTCTCCATCTCTTTCTGTATTTGTGTTTGAATTATTCAAATCCATTTGTTGTCCCCCTTCTCATCTCTCCCCCCTGACTCTTACAGTTCTGCGCGACCGCGAAGCTCGCCGGCAGAAGGTCAAGAGCTGTTCACGCGTTTCTAAAACTCAGGCCCAGAAAAAAGAAGCATTTAACGGCAACAGTTGTTGTTGCTGTCGCTCCATTACTGGGAGGTCGCCAGGTTGCATCTAGCAGGAAGAGGAATGATTGAGATAATCCCTTAAGTATAAATATTAAGCAGGGCAACAGTAAAATTGGACTTTCACTTGAAAAAGGAAGAAAAGGTTGCATGACCTGTAGCTACAAAATAAAATGTTACATCAAATTTTCATTTAAACCCTTTTTTTTAACTAACTATGAGAAAATTATGCTGTCTATATTTCCACTTGATGGTGATGGTAGAGACAAAGGCCGTCTTCCAGGGAGCAGATAATGGGCAGTAGCAGCAGCGGCGGCATGGCACACAGCCTTAATGCTGATGCTTTTATCACATGCTGTCTCATTGATTGTACAGAAACTTGGGCCAGAAGCCCGTCTTCTTTAGTTTCATGTCATTAACTGCTGAGGAGAGAAACCGCTAATGTCCTACAGCTGCTAAAACGTCTTAATCTGCCCACTGTGGTCAAAGCTTTAATAAAGAATTGAGAACTAAAAGCATTTGTGAGTCATTTATTTAATGTCACTGTAACTTAGAAGTTGTTCACCTTCTTTTTCTGTCTTAGTTTAATTACTTTTAAATACTGGCACACTGATTGCAGGTGTCAATCTTAATGATTACCGTATGAAACACATTGAACAGCAAATAAACAGGCCTTTGACTATTGAAGTTAAACTGTTACTGTAGATGAGTTATTAGTTTAAGGTTGGGCTCCAACTGGTTTAGTTGCTTTACTTTACTAAGTTTCGGGAAATTTCTCAGCATTAAGCCACTGAAGTAGACATTGATTTGGTGAATTAGGTTCTAAACTAAAATGAAGACTGGATTCTTTTACAAGTAGGTGAAAAATTAAAGTCACTCGTTTCCCAACCCATCAACTGTATCTTCTGTCAGCAATTGAGACATTTCGGTTCTCAAAAGATCCTTTTCCTGCTTCTTTCCTCCCATCAGTTTTCTAAGCATGACTTGAACAACATTTCATTTGGTTTCCTTTACGCTGAATTATTAATTGGGATCAAATCAGTGAGAAGCAGGAACTTTAAAGTATTGATTATCAGTCAGCTGTATGTGAGCTACGCAATAGAGAATTAAGCTTTAGACCTTAAAAGCACCTGATGTATTAACTGTTGATTGAAAAAAACTCTGTGAAAACTTAAAGCTTTTCTGGGACCACTTCACTTCTCCTGAGGCCAAAAAGACAGAAAGACAGAAAGGCAAAAAGAAAGAAACAAACAAACAAACAAAGAATGAAAGAAACAAACAAAGAATGAAAGAAACAAAAAAAGAACCAAAGAAGGAAACCAAAACCCTGTATATCTGAGCCATCACAGACATTCTGAGAACTGATTTATTCCCCAAATCAAGCAAATCAAGCTCTGAATGATCCAGTGAAACCCAACTGTACACCCCAGTTGGTCTGCTGCCACCCTCCAGTTTACACCTATTGTTGGGTGGAGGTACAGGAAGTGAAAGACAGGATGGCCACACAATGGAGAGTCACTCACCTGCACAGTTAGACGAGGGCGATCGGCGGAGAGCCATGCCTCCTCGGCTCTAAATGACTCCTGGTTCCCTGGGAGCACCCGGTCAGTCGGGCATCGGTTGAAAGAACGACAGCAACTACCTGAATCTGTACAACAATCAGCTCAGTAGAAGCAGAACTATTCCAGGATAACCATCTTTTCCCAGCAGTTAGTAAGGTCGCCTCTGCTTACTCTGCACACTTGCTTATTTGCACTGCAGGCTCAGGGGTAGAAGAGCAGGGTGGCTGATTGGGTGCTTGGCTGGGGAATTACAGCCCACTGAGTGGAGCAGAGATTATTGGGCCTTCTAACTTGCATTAATTATTCTACCTTCTGTTTAGGCTTAGCGGCAAACCTGCAAGGTCTTAAAGGTCAGCTCTCTGGTGCTTAAGACAAGGGAAGAGCCATCATGACGCAGATTAGAAATGATGAGGCATTTCTCCAGAAAACAGGAGATTAGGGTGAAACTAATTTACAAGGATCAGTTCAAAATGCCCAGACTCTGAAAGAGAATAATAATCATTTGTTCCTTAGTCTAGATTTTTTTTTTTTTTTTTTTACAGTGTCCTGTCTGGCAATGTGGCAACAAGAATACATTTCTTGAAGCCAAAAAGAGAGCCCAACAGATTTTGCTTTCACAAGTGGAGCAGTAAGGCTGTCGCTATAGTGTTCCACTTGATTTATGCATTTATATAGCTTTCTTATAATTTATGCAGGGAGTATTACAGATTTAATGGACACTGCAATGTAAATAGAACAGGAAAGGGGGGGAAAAAGGAGAACAGATCAAACAAAGAGGAGATAAAAGGGGAGAAAACAGGGAGAACAATAAAATATCCTCACTCTGCTTCATCACCTGCAAAGAGATGTAAAAGAACAGCACAACCAACAGATATAGTATAAGAGATATAATAAAGAAGTACCTTGATACTATCGCTGAAGTATAAGGAGTATTATTTAATCTGAGATGTATACTGTGGTAGCTGACGATAAGAATATGGGCTTCCTGTATGGAAGTGAATCTCTAAGTACCTGGAGTCAAGCACCTGTAGTTGTTTGTGAGAGTGTACTTGTGCATGTAACGTTTATCCAAATAAAAAAATGCTTAATAGTGGTTATGAGGAGCCAAAGACGCGCCCCTCCATAGCACCAACGCGAGCGCTGGGGGAACCAAAGCCCCAGACGACCAAAGGGATCCCAAGAGCAAAGGCGCCCAGGAGTCTAGAAATATTGACTCATTTAAAAAATCTAAACACGTGTGCAACACCACCGACTGTGAAGTGGATGAGAGTTTCAAAAATATGTTTGAAAGTAAACGTTTGTGTTTTATGGATGCATCCTCCTGCAGGCAGCTGCTCAGAGAAGATAGACGTGGGAAGAGGATGTCTAGCCATACAGAATAGAGCAATAGTCTTATTTTAAGGCACTAAAAAGTGTTTTAAATTAAACCCAAATACATAAACAGTTGATTTCAGTTCATTCAAATCACATCCTGGTTGTGGCTAACAATATTGGCAAATCTAAAGCTTTTTTTTTTTTCCGTTGGGAGTTGAATTCTGAGTTCATATCTGTCATTATCTGATCATTTTATAACACGGCTGAACATAAAAGGAAAAATGCTTCCCAGCAGTTGCAAACTGATTCATATAAGGCTAGCTTAGCTCATATGAAGCTCCAAATTTAACTTACATTTTTTCTAGCAAATTTCTACTGCTGTCAGAAAAAAATAATGACTGAGTTAAAATAAATAATTTAATAATTACTTAAATTAAGTAGAACAGCTATTAGCCTGAATATGCTTTGCTAAGGTTACTAGCAATCACTGATCTCTATTTATTCACTGGATTGCTTATAGGCTGAAAAAACTGAAGTCACCTGCCGCCATCTTGGTACTCCCCACTCTCACGGAGCCATTAAAAATTTCTCTAACGTAATGTAATTATCAAAACAACGTATTCAGTGACTCAGTTCTTCCAGAAGGTTTTCTATAAACTTGGTTAAAGGACTTGGTGTCGGCCGACCATCGTCCACCTTCAGCCATGGAAGTGAATGCCACACCCAGACACCAAGTATTACATGTATCTGTGTCTCTCTGGTGTCTTTTTATTTTAAAAAAAGTTCAATAAAGTTATTTATATAGGGTAGCATACTAAAAATTGTTACTGAAATAAGAACAGAAATATGTCCTAATCACAGAGGTGTCAAGTAACAAAGTACAAATACTTTGTTAAAGTACTTAAGTACACTTTTTAGGTATCTATACTTTACTCCATTACTTATTTTTCTTCCTACTTCTGACTTCTACTCATTACATTTTCACACAAGCATCTGTACTTTCTATTCCTTAACAAACTTTATTTGTTACTCTTGGCTTCGGTTTTATGTTTATAAAACTCATTGGTTAGCTATTCTTCAAATTTATGCTGACGCTAAAGGAAATCATCAGAAGAAAGTAGGTGTTCAATCAGCAAACGTGAATTGTCTCTGCCGTGCCGCAATTTCGGGAAAAGATGTCGAAGGTTGGACACAGGTGAGATGGAGACAGAGAAAACAAGATCCTTGGCCCTTTCTCAAAGAATTTTTCGAAACATTCGGAAAATAGAGCTTTCAATTCATTTAGTGGTCTCTGGCTGGTTTTTTAAAAGGTTACTTTATATTTTAACACTTTAAGTAGTTTTTGGAGCGCATACTTTTTGATTTTTACTTACTTAAACTTTTACCAGAGTGTTTTTAAACTGCAGTATCTATACTTCTACAAAAGTAACAAATGTGTGCACTTTTGACACCACTGAATATAAATATTAAGCAAAAGTAAAAAGTGCAGAGCAGTAAAACTCCTCGTAAATGTAGATTTTGTTTAAAAAGTTACTAAATAAATGAATGTTTAACTGGTAACTACCCACCTAGGTAGAGAGTTTAATCAATTAATCATGGACTGAACCGGATCACTTTGCCTCCATGTTGCTGAAGATGCAGTCACCGTCACAGATCAGGTTAAGCATGCCTAACCAGAGCTCACTCTGACCTGAACATTGCGATTTTCTATCAAAAAAAAATCATTTTAATTTATCAAAGATGGGCGTTTTATCCTAATCTTAATGCAACTGTTCGAGAATCCTTCCCTGTTTTCTTTCATTCCTCTGCAGCTAGGAAGGTTATAAAGATAATCCTTTAAAATCCAAATATACGCTTTTAATGGTGCAGAAGAAGAGTTTCTTTTCCAAGATTTTCAGCATCTCCTTGTGCATAAAGGAAAATACCACTATCAGAAAATCTGAGCCCGACGCAGATCAGCTGTTTAATAGTCAGTAGGCTCTGGCTTTGATCAGTGCGGTGCTGAATTGGGATTTTTAAGGAGGGAAAAACGTAACTTATTTTTTTATGATTTTACTTTGTAAAAAAAGACCTAAATTACGTTTTTACATTCTTAAAAATAGCATGCATACTAAACTATAAGGAATAAAAGGTAATTATGCATTTGCTGAGACAAATAATGCATCAAAATCCTTTCTGTTTTATCACTTGTGCACTGGAAATGGGATCTTATGCTACTTCTGGGAGCTAACTTTTTCAGATTTGGATTTAAAAGTAATTCTACCCTTTTTTATTTTAATTTTGTCCTTTCATGTTAACATTATGGTATACAGTGTGTAATCTAAATATTTGCCGGACTGCTCTGTGCATAGGCAATGATGATGTCAGAGAAGCAGTTTAACAGAGAAAATGTAAAAAGCATCAAAATTGTCTCAGAAAAGTCATAGAAAATGTTTCAAGGATATGTATTAGCATTCTTTAGTGATTTAAGTTTAGAAAAAGGTGATTTTAGGAACATGATTACCATATTTATTGCAACCCGGATGCATATCTGGAGGCACATGTACAAATGATGGTACGGATCGTGCGGGTAGGGACACACATTCAGCAAAAACAGCAATGAGTAAACATTTTCAGTTTGAAATTATTGACAATGTAGAAACCTCAAGAGTTAATGAAGGTGAGGAGGACCAAATGCAGGAAGAGTTACAGTTAACTGACCGTTCAGACAGATGATCACTACTTTTTGCTCCCTGTTGTTCACGTAACTCCGCCTCCCCTCACGGTGCATGTGCCCTCTGTGTTATTTTTCACCTCTATCACATCAAATCCCATGATGCTTTGCTTGGAGAGCTCTCGCAAAGCAATCTGGGATATATCTTCTGATCTAGTGTCTGTCACTACCCGATCTGCCCAGGAAGCCCGATCCGTCCTGCTCATGCGCCATCAGCTCATTTGCGCATGCAGATATACATCTGGGTCGCCCTCGATTCTATTTTGTTAAAAAGACCTAAATGACATTTTCCCTCCCCAAAAATAGTAAGCGTACTAAAATGGAATGTGTTAATGGTTAATAATATATTTCCTTAGAAAATAAATGCCTTTCTGTTTTATCACTTGTCTCTGCTCAATCTGCACTGGAAATGGGATCCAACGCTACTTCTAGTGGCTAACATTTTAGGCTTTGGATTTAAACATAAATCTAGTCTTTTAAAATTGTATGTTTTCCTTTCTTGTTAAAATTATGGTATATAGTGCATAATCTAAAGAAAGAAACAGCTAAAATGCAGATAAACATGGTTTAGTCAAATTTTGCCGGACTGCTCTGAGCAGGTCCCATGATGACGTCAGAGAAGCAGTTTAACGTAATTTTAAGTAATTTTAGTACCATCATTACATTATTAATGTAAACACGGTTGTGTATGTGTTCATGCATGCGCAGGACGGATCATGCTTCCGGGACGGATCGGATACTGACAGTCACCATGGATGATCGCTACTTTTCAAGGTGCATTGTGGGAAATTTCGAGTCCACTACTTTTTCATCCACTAGACATTCAGACACTCATTTAAAACTCATTTAACATTTTTTTCTGATATATTAGAGTGATGTGTCAAAAGAATAAAATAAAAAAATAAAATGATGCCTCACTTTACTTTAAATATTCATTATCTTTAGATTTTTTTTCATTTTTATTTCACATTAGCTTCTCCTAATGGTGTAGCTTTAGCTAATATAATAAACAGATCAAAAGCGGTCACATTTTTCTGTTTCGACACATATCTCATGCAATGGATCATTTGAGGCAGCGACCCAGTGTGGCATAAATAACACCAAACACAATAAGGTAAAAAGGCAACTCTGCTAATGTTAGCCTTCCTGTGTTTACTCTGTAGGTTTCCACTCCAGTAGGACCTAATCGCGTCATCAACCCAGCATGCATTGCGCTTGGGGAAAAAATGGCGTCTCCATTGGTCCCTTTAAGAGAACAAATACTCCATCCTCAGGCAGATTTTCTTAATTACCTGATAAAATGAAAGGCAAACATTATTTTTTTATTCTTTTTGCCCCCATAATTTTAACTCAGTTGTAGCAGTGCATGAACAAAGTTTCAAATAGTCTTAAAAAGTATTTTATTGAAACTGAAAATTAACGTTCCTTTAAGTTTTTGTGAGGTATATTTCACTGCATTTTTTCATTCGCCGGCCGTAAGTAAATTATACATATATCCCCAGTGATCTTCACAATTAAAATTTAATCTCCTCCCAAAGTTCTACACCTTACATTAAAATAATCTCCTAAATCTGCTGATCTCTGCGTAAATTTCCTATTTCTAATGAGGGAGGCTAAAAATTAAATATATTCAACTCAGGCTTATGTGTTTGTGCACTCTATTTCCTACCAATTTAATTGCTTGGCAACCCTCCTCGGTGACTAATTGTTCAGCCCGATGGTAACTGATGCTAAATACAGATAGAGTGTGAGAGCCAGTGTCGGGTTGCGCACACTCGCATGCCAACACACACACGGCGGAGGCTTCGCTTCCTGTCAGTAAAGATATCACACTTGCACACCTTCACATTCGGTCTCCAGTTACTGTCTTGTTGAGGGTGTTAAATATTAAATGGTTGTAATGAAAGCGGCCAGGTGTTGTAATCAGGGAAACTGTTAAAAGGTCAAGTTTGGACCGAAGGCTGCACGCCGGTCGTGTCGACCATTTTGTTCTGTGCTGTGGTTTTTGCGGCTGGAACTTCTCCAATGAACGTGAAAGTCGTCACTCTGTCGAGTTAAACTATGAGGCTCATGTTTTATTGGGGGTTTTGTGTGATAAACTAACACAGAGCTGAAAATACAGTTAGATGAAAAAATATTTTACTCTTATTTTAGAAAACTTTTCATATTGGCTGTAGCAAACCATGATACTTTCAACTCCGTGCTTCACAGCTGGTGTGGCAATGTTTTATTTGGTTAATGCCATCTCTCCTTTTCTTTTTCTTTTTTAATTTTACATTAAAATGATTCGTCTGTCCAGAGAGCAGGTTTTTATCTGTGTCTGTCTGACAAACCTTAGCATGGCCTTTGTGTTTTTCCTTGAAAGCAAAGGTTTCCTCCCCCTCGAAAGTGTCAGTATCAGTGTCTGATTTCACCAGAATGTGCAGGAGGCTGCTTTAGCTCCTATAATGACACTGAAGGGTTTTTTTGGGCCTTTTTTTTTTAATATTCTGCCTTCAGAACGAAATCTACACGGATGGCGAGACCCAGAGACGTTTAAAGTTGCTTTTAATATAATCCTCTGAATCTAAAATTCTTCTCAGACATCTTTCCAGGCTTCATACAGATCTCTGGATGTCAACACTGTGTTCACCAGAAACACAGTGAGCTATATATTTGTTTAAATGGGCCAAAGTACCTCAGAAAAGCTGGGAAATCAAGTTTTAATCAAGTTCTGATATGTTGCACCTGGTCCTTTAACTTCACCAAGTAGGTTATGTTTTCGTGTCGCGTTTGATTGATGATGAATTGAAAGGTTCTGAACAGATTTTATTGATATTTTTATCAGAGGTGCGCTTCATGCCAATGATCCAGATCATAATGTAATCAAATTAGTGACTTAAAAACAATGCTTTCAAGGAACACTATGGACAGCGGAAACATGCAAGAGGAGGAGAGTTTTGTGTCGGAGGTCGTGGATGAGTCTCCTCCGTCAGACATTTTTTATTTAGAGGAGGAAAGCGGGGATGAAGTTGTTGTGGAAGAGGACGCCAGGGCGGCAGAAGCTTGGTTTGGTGTAGAAGGCTTACAGCCGTACATGTTTGAGCCCTTGCCTCGCAACGCTGCCAGTTCTGTTAGCTCTACGCCTGCTGAAGACACAGACGTCCATCCACATGAACACTGGGACGGAACTCAATGGGAAAGAAATTATTTCTTATTTCAGCCGTTGCGTATATTAGCTGCGACATATGAATCAAGATGCTATGAGAAAAATTTATTGACAGATGACCGTTGATATATGATTGGCCAAATTTAGGTGTATAGGCTGATGTATAATTAACTGGCCTGCATGAGATAATGAAAAAAAAAAAAACAGATTTTAAGACAGGAATTTTCTTTTTTAAATAGAAATTTTCTAAATTTTGGGACAATATTGTCTGATAAAGAGTACATTTATGTTTAAGCCAAATTTGAAATTTAAATATGATTTCCCTACAATCTATAAAAAAAAATGTTTAACTTTATTCTGCAGAACAAGTAGTTCCCTCCTAAACCAGAGGGTGGCAGCAGAGAGTACTGACAGATTCAGCACTGGACTCAAAAAGTATCAAAGTATTAAACTGAGTGAAGAGGGTCTCCCACATTAAGGGCCGTCCCAAACCACGTAGTGGATAGTGGATAGGGAGAGTGGACTGTTCAGCCCTTTAATAGGGAGTCTGCATCTGCTGGAATTTGGCAGACGGTGTAACGGCAAACTGGGACAGGAATCTTCTTCATTACACTCACAGAAAATCACAAGTTAGGAAAAATAAAAAAGATGTCATTAATCCCTAAATGAAAGCTCCTCTTGGAATTAGTTTTATTTGCCTGGATATATTTATTTTTAAGCAAATGTAAAATCTTTGATGTTATGTTAACCTGCGTCACAGAGCTACTGTGTTGCCATAGGGACGACTGCTTTCCTTTCTGTTGGAAGGAAGAGGCCGTCCCATTCATCCCCCCATACAATCCAGGCGCTTTCCAAAGCTGTGATTGGGACTTTATTCCGAGTGATGCTTGATAGTTATCCTGAGCTATCTCTATAGTTATGCTGCTATAGGCTTAGACTGCTGGAGGACATAGTGTCCCCTTTTTCATCATTCTGCTTCACTCTATCTCTATTCTCCCACTCTGCAGAATCTGTTAGTTCAATCTCTAATGTTCTGCTCTCTCTGCTTTTTCTCATAGTAGCTTCATCTGATCTCCTGTTTGGCTGTGACTCCATCCTGGAGAGAAATATCAGCTGTGCTGCTTCCATCAACACCTTAGTTTATAGATGTTGGAGATCAGTCCTGTTTCTCTGACTGTAACTGTCTGGATGTGCTCTCTTCATCCTCTGACATGGGAGTTGGCTTTAGAACTCGTCTGCCTTGCTGTGTGCTTTTTGTATCTTTTGAGGAATTTCCTAAAAAAAAAAAAAAAAAAAAAAAAAAGGAAAAACAGAATTTTGAGAAAAAAAAAAGAATTAGAAAAATGTACTTTGAGGTGGAAAAAATTAAAGGTACAAAAATGAAAAAATAAAATCATTTTAAAAATAACTAAAGTGTTATTTTTTTCAGTTGTATTTTTTCTTTTTATTCAGTATCTAAAAGTTTCATTTTATGTTTTTTTTTTTTTTTTTAGATTACACATCAAAAAACCTTTCTTGCAATAATAATGGATTAAAAGTCTCTCCATACTTGTCCACTTTGTTTGTTGTGTCTCTGAAATGCAATCAGGACTTTCTGCATTGGTTTATATGTAGGAATATAATAGAATACTACACTTTTCACATTTTTAAAAACATTTCCTTTTCTGGTCATTTGATAATTAGTTGTGACCTTTTTTTTGTTTTGTTATTTTTTAGCTTAAATAAATCTGTAAAAAAAAGAAGCATTTGAGCACAGAGTTCGACCTTTTTAGAAGTGAAGGCAGGAGGCCTTACTTGGGAACAGTTCTGTTTTTGCTTTCTTTTAAGTATGGATGTATCCAACTGAAAGAAACCAGTAGGATTTTTAATAGGAGGCAAATTACACAGAAATAACTGCTAGGGATGTGAGATGTAAACAAGACAAACATTAAATCAAATCTCCACATATCATCCCAGGATACCTGCGTCTGCAGGATAGAAGGAAAAAAGACAAGACGTTGTTTCAGATCCATTTAGATTTGTTCAGATCCCACTTTGTAGAAGTAAGTCACCCTGACATTTTAATCTTTCCAAACTGCCCTGAAAAATAAAAACCTTAAACCTGAAAGAAGGATGACCTTTTTTTCTCCCCTCACTGTAACCCTGAATGCAGAGAAAAGAGCATTAAATCCGTATTTATGCTCTTTGGGCCACTCAGACACCCACCATAAACAGAGTGAATCACACCCACATGCACATTTACCAGCATTTCCATCCACATAGAAATGTTCCGCCATACATGTAGATCTCTAAAGGCCGAACCTGGATACAGTAATGAGCTGAAACCAGGTCCTAACCTCAGAGTAACTCCTTCAGAGAGGGAAGGTCAGGCCAAATAGCCCCTAGTTGGGGATGTAAAGCAGCTGGAGAGTCCCACCCACACACCCAGCAGGCCCAGGCTTTTCCCTCGCCGTCTGATCTGGTTCAACTCTTCCTAAAGAGGAACAAAATGTAACAGAGAAGCGGAGTGAATCGATTGTGGATGCTCCAGTTCCCTCCAGTTCCTTCCAGTTCCCTCCCACACCAGCAGAACAGGCCTGCGACAGCGGAGGGAGCTATCCTGTGAAAAGCTACAGCGCATGTCTGCTGTGGAACAGAAGGGTGGGGGAAAAAAGGCAAATGAGCAGAGAAAATGCTGGTGTGTGAGCTGATTTCCTTCTGTAGGCAGCGTTAAAGCTCAGTGAAACCCCCTAAATCTGGCCATGTAGCTCTGACTGTGACCTCTGGGGTGGAAAAGCAGGAGGCCATCAGTGAACACTCACCAGGTCCTCCAAGTAAAAAGGAATGTCAAAGAGAAAAAAGGCCCTTAAAGCTGTGAAGGGTTATCACTCTGATCCACTTATACTCTGAGTTCTGTACATCAGAGCCATGAAGAGGATTGAAACATCATTTCTTCACAGCGCAGGTCAGTAAGGCTGAAAAAGAGGAAAACAAGAGGAAAAACCACAAGGAAAAGTGAGAAGTGGGTAACAGGGACACTCTGTGGTAACCAGAAGAGGTGTGGCAGGGCCCCCCCCTTGTGGACAAAAATAAAATAACACTTTGATCCTACTCTCCTTTTTTTAAACCTAGATCTATATATATATATATATTCCAAAAATACCAACATTTCCAACTAAGCCTGTGGGTGGTAGCAGGTGGTTTTTGGATTTGTGCGCACTTCAGACTTGACTTATTTATTGTAAAAGCAGAGACAAAATCATTTCTAAAATTGTCTTGCAACTTAGTTGAAAGGAAAAATGTCAATTTAATGTTTGCAGCTCTAAAAAAGTCATTTACAAAAACGTCGCGTCCACACCAGACATTTACTAGACCATCCACCCAGCACCCCCGGTGTATTCTAAATTGCTCAAATTAATGAGACGTTCCAACAATTAACAACATAATCTAAAAAAATTACTAATGTAAAAAATGCATTACAACATTTTTTTCTAAATTAACTTAAATATATTCCAATAACCCAAAGAAAACACTAACTTGATAATAAAGGATTGGTAATCTTTGAAGCAATTTTAATGCATCACAGACTTTAAATTGTAAAATTCTTTCTGCATGGAGTTTGCATGTTCTCCCTGAGCATGCGTGGGTTCTCTACGGGTACTCCGGCTTCCTCCCACAGTCCAAAAACATGACTGTTATGCTAACTGGCTTCTCTAAATTCTCCTTAGGTGTGAGTTTGTGTGTGTGAATGGTTGTTTGTCCTGTTTGTCTCTGTGTTGCCCTGCGATGGACTGGCGACCTGTCCAGGATGTACCCCGCCTCTCGCCCATTGACTGCTGGAGATAAGAACCAGCACCCCTCTCGACCCTACTCAGGAAAAGCGTGTCAGATAGATGGAAGGATGTTCAACTGGTCGTGGATCCCTTTAAGGGAAACTAAAGACTGCTCTGGGTCACATGGAGCACTGATACACTCAAAGCAACTGAAATTATTCCCCTAATATAAACATTTAATTTATCTCCAATGAAGTTAATACTTGGATCAGAAGTTACTCAGTATTGCTTTAGGATTTCAGCAACACAAATAAGTTAAAAACTTAGTTTATCGTTGGCTTAATTTATTCTCTCTGCACCTCGTTTTGATTTTGCTTTGGTTTTAGGTTTTAACCATGATAAGCAATCAAATAATGACCTTTTTTTGTCTCATATCATGTTGGTTCCTTCTCTTGCTTTGGTTTTAGGTTTTAACCATGATAAACAATCAAATAATGACCTTTTTTGTCTCATATCATGTTGGTTCCTTCTCTTGCTTTGGTTTGAATTAGTGTTGCATCGATGCCATTTTTGGCCCTGATACCGACACCCAATATCTGGTTGTGCAGTATTGACCAATACCGATACCATCTGTTTGAAATTGATGTGTGTGATATGAAGAACTGCATAATACTTGGATGTAAAATAATTCCCAAATAATACAAAGTGAATCCAGTAGAACTTTTTATTGTCTACCTAGAATGGGTCACAATAGTTGAATAAACTTTTGGCTCTTAAAATGGTATTTGTTGGTACTAGCCAATACTGATACCACCATTTTAGTGCTGGACCGGGACCCCGTCCAATACTGGTATCGTTATCGGTGCAACATTAGTTTAAATGTTGAATTTGTGAATTAAACCAGCGTTTCCCACTGCTCATAATGGAAAATAATGGAAATGGGACAGAGGCGAACTGAGAGCCAGAAAGCTTACATCTGAACAGTTTACAAAAGAAAAAATCTATTCCACTTGAATCTGTGTTTAACATTGCTTTAATATCGGATAAATCTGATATTCACAAATAAAAGGAATGTTTAGTTTGAACTTGGTCTTTAAAATGTGATAAACAGTCACTGCTGCTTTTTAATGGAAAATTAAAAAGTTGAGCTTTTATTGGAAGAAAGAAAAAAATAATCCAGAACAAATGGGGTGTAGCAGCAGCGGCGGCGGCGGCGGTGGCTACGTGGACCGTTTCTCCACTCCCTGTTTGATCCCCAGGACCAGATGGACAAACCAGTTGATCTGAACCATCCAGCCTTTCTCCCTGCAGATCTCGATCTGGTCCAGCAGGTGGCGCTGCGCCTCGTCCTCGCTGCGGCCCACGGTCAGCGCCTCGCGGATGTACTCGATGTCCTCCTTGCTGGTCAGCTGCGGCATGCCTGAGTTTGATTGTTCGGTTTCAGATTGACCAAAACAAACGTCTGCATTGACTGAGAACATTTGCAATCAGAAAAGAAAATAAAGCGTAGAAGTCGTACCGGTCATCAGCATCATTGAAAACAGGATGATGAGGAGGTTGGTGTGATGGCGAAGAGCGAGGTAAGCCTTCACGCACACGTCCTACAACAAAGCAGAAAAATTAACCAAGGCTTTTCTGTTTCTGCTCCTATCGACATGTTTTACTCAAAGAAGAAGAAAAAATAAAAATTCTGCACCTGAAACTTGAGGAAATGGGGGCTGCTCTTCTTCCCCGATGTTCCCATGACATACAGGAAGTCCGGCGTGAGCACGAAGGGAACCCACTCTTTGCTGATTCCCATGAAACTCTTGTAATTCCCCAGGATGTGACCAAAGTCGATGTGGAACAGATTCCCTGCAGAAAAGAAGAAGGCTCGTTAGCATCTCCTTTCAGCTGGGGTTACTTTTTAATCTTTTTTTTTCTGAAAATTACCGGATTCTGTGATCATTATGTTGTCATTGTGACGATCGCCGATGCCAAGGACGTAGGTGGCCACGCAGTAGCCGCCACAGGAGTACAGGAACCTCTCCACCGCCTGCTGGAACTGCACAGACAAACAGAGACGTCATAAACATCTTTCTGAAAGATTACGGCTTCCTGCTGGTCGATTATTTGGTAGTTTTTGTTTTATTTGTTATTAAATAAAGCCCAGTAATCACTCAGTAGCTCAGTAAAGAAACTGAGTTATTAACTCCGTCACTGCTGAATCAAAGTATCAAAGAATTTTAATCTTCTTGTTATTGAAACTTTAAATATAACATGTTTGATATTAATTAACTGGATTGATTATTAAATTAAAGTGCAATATTAAATGCTAATCTAGACCAAAATGGGACAAAGTGAGCGATAATGTTTGTTTTATAAACAAAGATGACAGTCAGTAAAAGTATGTGTAAAAGTTGGAGCGAATGAACATCAATAATGTAAATAATTTAAGAATTTTGTTTGTTCCTTGATGTCAACATATATAAGCATCCAACATCAGATATTCGTCTGTGAGAAAA
>NW_015150625.1:308583-312541 GCF_000732505.1 Cyprinodon variegatus
TTTTAGCATTTGCTTGCTAGCAGTAAAACGATGCATTTGATGCATCCTCTTCTTCCTGTAGCAGATGAATTAGGAAGCCAATTATTGTGTTGCTAAAGTAGCAGGTCAGGATAATATGATGTATAAATATCATTCCAAAATATAAAAGTAGGACTTACAAATAGACAAGGTCAATTGGTTTTTGTTAATCAGTGATTTGTACTACAGAGTAATAACCTTCTGACTTGTATTAATAAACATGTGACCTCACAGATGATGTTCTGATGTCACATGTTGTGACAACCTGCTTGTTGCACGGAGCTGGCTACACCGTTATTTCTAAACCCTCCTGTTTGTTCACAGCTCAAGGAACGCCTTGATTACGCGCCTTCATCACATGCGCTTACCTGATTAGTCCACTGATAAATCTGGCTCCTAACTCCAGTTTGAAAAATGTCAGTTTCCCAGCAGACAGTGTGGCAGAAACAACTGTTGCATATTCTATTGAGTTAAATAGAAACAAGGTCCATCCAAAGAATGTTTAATCCCTCCTGCTGTCAGTCATTTACCTCTGTTCAGCTGCATGGATGCTACTCTCACGGATCATTAAGGAAAAGAGAAACCCCCAAAAAAATAAACAAACAAACTGCAATCTGTGTTCCTGTCGAGCTGAAGCCGGAAGCCGGTGACGCAACAGATCAAACATTCTCTGTATGTTCTACAATTACTGAAAACATAAAACTTCAATAAATATTGTGCTCCATTCCAAAAAAATCTAATAAAACTTAAATATATTTATCTAGCGAAACCAACAAAAGAAATTCTGTTCCTGCTCCGGCCTCTTTGCGAGATTGTCCTCATCTGACCTGTAAGTCCATTCTGTGTTTGTTTGTGGTGTTTTTTATGTTATTGTAGGACTTAAATTGTTTATAGGTTCTTATGTTTTTTTTTTCTTTTGTTTATTGACAGCTCTTGCTGCGAGTTAATTTATGTTGGAGCCCTTTTGCCTTGGAGGAAAAAATTGGACATTTATTTGGGGAAGCGTTTTATTTTTATTTTATTTTTTTCCTACTTGCTTTGATTTTATTTTCCTATATTTTAATCATGTAAAGCACTTTGTATTGTCTTTGTACTGAATTGTGCTATACAAATACATTTGCCTTTCCTTATGTTTATTTTTTTATGGCTATATATATATAATATTTTTTCTTCATAAATACAAGAACTAGAATTGTTTGTTGTTGGTCTATTTGTGAAAAAATTGTCGTTCCTTTTTTTTATAAGGGTCTACACAAAAGTATATGTTCCTTTTGTGACTGCTTTGAAAAAATATATTTATCCTACTTATCAGGACGGATACCTGACTGGCACCCCTAAAACAGTGAAAAACACCCACTTAAAAAACTAAAATAATTAATCTTGTAAAACCGTCACAATGTATCCATGAGTCGCCAACAAAAATCCAAACTTTATTTACATTAGTGGCTTTTATCTACAAACTCAAACATCTGTTTTATCTTACCCTATAAATATGAAGATGAATAATAATGATAATTTTCAATCATTTCAGATAAAAACCTAACAGGACTATTTAATGTTAGCATTTCTATATGAAAAGAGCAGAAAACCATACAAATGTTATCACTGCTGTCATCTGCATTGATGATCGATGACGTGAAAAACGTCTTTGGATCAGAGCTGCATCTAAACAACGTTTATAAAGCAATACCTTCTGCACATAATGAGCAAATCATAGAAACATTTATCCTTTGACTTTAACAAGTGTTTTCCTTCCGGATCGCTTTCACTGAATCAGTGGCCAATCAGCATCACCTATGCCTCCAGCTCGCTTTGATCAATCAAGTTACAGTAACCCGCTGCATCACAGGTAAATGAAAAACTAGCACAGTTAATAGGAGAGAATGTTACTCCTAACGCTGCTGCCAGCAGACGGCACCACATCTATTTACGCCAGCTCATCATGCAAAGAGCTGTAATTCTATTTAGGCTAAAAAATCTAAACCCCATCTTGGTGTAAATAACCTGATTTTATCAGGATCAAATGGATTCTGGATGTTTTTTTGTGGAGAAATATGACATGACTGCACACCTTTAAGCTTTTTTTTTTTTACTTGATTTTTTAAAGAAAGAGCAAAATTAGTTTTAAAGAAGCAGTCACACGCTGGGCTTGCAGCTGTACCACATGCGTGTGTTTGTGTGTGCGTTGATGTGGCAGGATGAACCCGCAGCCTCGCTTCCTTCCTGTCAGTAACTGAGCTGCTTCCTGCAGCAGGAAATAAGCAACAATTTGATTCCATAAAGCTTCTGAAGGGCAAAGCTGGGATTATAACTGTTTTGTTAGTCATTTTCATAATTGAGTAAAGCTACGTTTTAAATATTTATGAAAGAAATGTTTTTGTAAACTTCGGTTCCTGAGCAGCTTTTAAACATTCATCTAACTTATTTCAAACTATTATTAAAGTGAAGGGAGGAGACAGGATTTCCTCATTTGGACCAATAAATGTTTCATTCCATTCTATTTGCTCAGTGCTGCCCCCTGCTGGTCATGTGTGTAAAAGCATACAGTTTTCGGAATCACCTTTTCTTCGCTGACGCACTTGTCCCGCAGCCACTGATGGAGGATTTCGTCTTTAAACGCACCGGTGCTTCCAACGACGCTCTGCTGGATTTTAGCGATGGTGGTGGCGTCCTTCACGATCTCGATCATTCCTACATGGATGAGGAGGTTAGGAAACATGGTGAGAGACGAGCCAGAGAGTCAGGGAACAGGGGAAAAGATGTCGCTCCCTTACAGTTTACTTCTGTTTTTCATTAGTTCCTGTTAAACTGTAATGCATTCAGTTAATCAGAATCAGGAAAAGAAGACCTCAAAAATATTATTTCTTCTCATAAAAAAAAAATTCAACAAAAATATCTCAAAAGCACTTTGGATTACAAATGAAGTTCTGGGTTCTTTAGAAAACAAACAGTCTCTAGTTTTTTCCTCTCTATTAAACTGAAACATAATAAAGTTAATTTTGTTTAAATATACATTGTTCTTTTATTTGAGCAGGTAAGAAGATTTGCAAATGGAATAGATGATGTATTTCAAAAATTAGAAAAAGAAACACCATTATCCTCTTTGAAGTGTATAATAATAACCTGGTGCCGACCCCACCAACTTCAACAACCTCCGTCCTATCCCCAATTTACCCTTCATTTCCAAAATTCTTGAAAAAACAGTTGCCTCCCAGCTCCATTCTCACCTATCTGCCAACAGCCTGTATGAAGAATTTCAGTCTGGTTTCCGGCCACTCCATAGCACTGAAACAGCACTCATCAAAATCACCAATGACCTCCTCATGGCATCTGATTCTGGACTACTCACCATCCTCCTCCTCCTCCACCTGAGTGCAGCCTTCAACACCATCTGTCACACCACCCTCCTCAGTAGGCTTTCTTCCATTGGCATCACTAGCACTCCGTTAGACTGGTTTATTTTCTATTTTTCTGACCGCACTCAGTTCATTCAACTGAAGACCCTCAAATCCACCTCAGGTGTGCCCCAGGGCTCTGTCCTGGGGCCCCTGCTCTTCATCATCTACCTCCTTCCCCTTTGGCAATATCTTCCGTAAATTCAATATCCACTTCTATTGCTATGCCGATGACACCCAGCTCTACCTCACCACGCAACCATCGTCCTCTCTTCCGCCCGCCTCCCTAACAAATTGCATCTGTGAATTAAAGGCCTGGTTCACCAACAACTTCCTTCAATTAAACAGTAGTAAAACCGAGGTTCTCCTCATTGGCACCAAATCAACTCTTTCCAAAACCGACAGTTTCCAAGTTACAATTGATAGTTCCTCCATCTCCCCCTCCCCCCAGGTTAAGAGTCTGGGTGTCATCCTCGATACACACTATCTTTCCAATCCCATATAAATAACTAGGGATGCACGATATTGGGATTTTGGCCGATATC
>NW_015150625.1:313270-339591 GCF_000732505.1 Cyprinodon variegatus
AGCCGCTCTGCCCCCCGCCTCTGGAACTCTCTACCACCCCAACTTAGAAACACGGACTTAATTCTCCATTTTAAAATGCAACTCAAAACCCATCTGTTCAAGATTGCTTATTCTCTTTAAAAATATCAATTTCACTGTAGCAGCCTCTGTAGTTTTTAAAGTTATTTTTATTTTTTCTGACACTGTTTTTATGCTTTTGTACGGTGACCTTGAGTGTCCAGAAAGGCGCCTTTTTAAATAAAATGTATTATTATTATTAATAAAAAATCCTCTTGTTTTAAGGCCAGACATACTTTCCTTTGGCAGATTATCTGATTTTCCTGCTCCAATCAAGGACAAATACACTGATTTTCAGATCAGCTGTTGTAGTAAATTAAAAGTAGAAAAAGTTGTGAAATGAAGGCTGACAGAGCTGTAGCTGGCAGGTAGGAGCTAAATGGCCCAATAAAAACAAGACTATATACATTTTAAAGGACAAAACGACAGCTGCAAAAATAAGAATCTATGTCCATGTGTTATAAAGAGGAGCTGTTTGGAGAAGCCAGTCACTAATATAGAGGGGGGGGGGCAATTAATTTTTGAATACTGCAATACAGAAACATCAATGAGAGCTCTATGGCAAGAATATATTTAGAGGAAGGAAATTATACAGTCAAAATAGAAATATATAAATATTAAGGCAATGAATGCAGAGAACAGACGCACAAAAACACCGGATCCAGCCACTTCCTGTTGCACATTGATTTCTCTCGTAACCTTTTCTTTGAATTGCCACAGTTTCAGTTTTGCAGATATTATTTTATTTTTTGGTTGATTCAAAGCTGACTTTTAACAGACACACTTCTGCAAAAAGGATGCAGACAGGAAAGGTGGCAGCCATTGATCAAAAGGAGGTCTAAAGCTTATTCTAGGTTTGAAGCAGCACAAAGATCTTAGGTACCAAAGGTAGAGCAGAAAATCTGATAGATGCTCTAACAGGACATTAAAAGTCTAATTACTTAATTCCTCATTTGATGGAAGTTTTGGCCTCTAAAGCTGCATGACAGGTAGTTTGCTCAATTTAAGGAGATCTGCTTGAATCTAAACTATGTTCCTGAGCTATGGAGTTCATTTTGATCCATTATTGTTGAAAATAAACACAAAAAACATGTTTTTTAAATGGAAATCTTGGGACAAAAAAGAAAAAAGACAAACAGATTTTAAAAAAGGGGGTTTTGAGAGTAATTTTGTTTTCAGATTCAGTTTTTTTATTTTTATATATATATATATATATATATATACCATTTATATTTTTCAGACTAAGTTTTACAAATGAGGAATACATTTTCCTCTATTATTTTTCAAAAGCAAAGAATGTTTGAAAATTAAAGAAAAATGGGAAATATTAGAATTATTAATAGAAAAAGGGCAAAGTTACACTACAATCGTTTTTGATTCAAATGTTTTTCATTTACATTTGCAACAATGATGGAACAAAATTCTCTCCATAATGAACATCTGGTGTAGAACTAGATCAACGTGTAGCAGAGCGTGACGCACCTATCCTGTTCCCGGTGGAGATGCAGCCGTACGGTAGGAGGCACAGGTCCAGAGACTCCGTCTCCCAGATGGACTCCATGATGAGCAGAATCTGAGGATGAGAGGAGACGTCTGCAGGGGATGTGCTGTACCTTTGGCGCTGCTGACCCGTCTGTAGGGCTGCTGACTCACCTGCAGGATGAGCATGTCCTGTCGGAGGTCGTCTCCGTCCTTGAAGAGGATCCCTATGGGGTCTTTGGACAGCGTGGTGGTGTCGGCCCTCTTGAACTGCAGCCACAGCGGCTTCTTCTTAGACGCCATCACTTTGCACTGCTCGATCTGCGCACAGAAGCGGACAGGTTGGTTCCCGGGGGTTGGTTATGAAGCGTCAGGTTCCGGCGTGTTCAGGCCTCACCAGCAGACCTCCGGCTCTCAGGCCCGGATCATAAGGGACTCGGAAGCCTTCCGGCAGACCAGACGACTGCAGCGTCTCCAGTTTCTGACGCAGCTGAAACACAACTGACAACCACAGCACAAAGTCCAGCTTTACAGAATGTTTTATCACCTTTTAGAGCTTTCATCCTTTCCATTAAGAAACGCGAACATGTTTGTAACTTAGTTTTAGTTTAAATAATACTTAAGCTTACAGTAATGGGTAAATATTTTTGCAAGGAATCAAATCTTTCTTTTAATTTGCGGGTTAAAGAGCACCTTGATCTGAGGCGTCCCTCACCTTGTGTTGTGACGTCATATTTGTCGGCAGACATGGCCTTCATCTCCCGCGTGACTTTCTGAAGTGCCTCAGTCATTTCCACCTGGAAGGAATCCAGTTTGTTAAAAACCGAGACCTTTCAAATATCTTTTTTTCTAAAAATAGTTGAACGAAAGCATCTGGAGTGTGAAAGTTCAGTCTGTAATTGGATTATAAATATAGAAATATAGCAAAAACTAAACCAGTCCAGTTTATTTCACCTCTCACTGAGCGAAGGGTGTGTGAAGCCCAATGAAGGAGATTATTAAAGAGGGCTGTATTATGTTTAGTTCAATGAGCTGCCATTACCTGCTTCCTGAAATCCTGGAGCATGTTCTCCCCACAGCCTCTGAGGTAGGCCTCCAGCAGCACAGCGTACCTCTGCTGGTAGTGCATGGACTGGGCGATCTCGCTCCGCAGGAACCAGAACAGAAAGTGGCCGATACGCTTACTCTATGAAGAGGTATAAGGAGTTAAATAAGTTTATCTGAGGACAAATGTCAGTTCTACAACCAGAATACATTTTCAGTTCTCTATAGCTAATAAATGAAACTACAACCAAAGAACATCCTTCCTGATGACTGGTGGCTCATTTAGATGCAACTTTAAAAGCAAACATCTGCTAATATATTCTTTCTATAGAAAAGAGTGTTTCCTTTTCTATTCTTCATCAGAATTTCCTATATTTCTAGTAACACAGAAGCACAGTTTTTATTTTTATCTCACCCTTAAGGCCCTCTTCAGCAGGAAGCGGACCAGAGCACTGTCATGGTAGGGCTCAAACTTGACCGCCTGCAAGAAGAAGACGTGCACACCTATTCACTATTATATATTCAACAATCACCAGAAGAAGCTACAGTACATCTAAACAACTCCTGAATTCAAAAACTTGGTGCCAACAGGGATTAAGAGGCAAAAATATATATATATTGAGGTTTTAGCCAACAAATAAATTGCTATTCCCTAAAAGGCAAATTAAAATGATTGAATTATTAGGTTGAAAAGTTGCTAAACTGCAGAAAGTTCTACTGTTTGCAGATGACATGTGAGTATTTCATTGTGATAACACTAAATTGTTTTATTAACACAAATGCATAGACACATTTATTTTTACATATATATATATATATAGCAAAAAACTTTCTATAGAATTGCAAACAGTCCATGAACACTCATTATAGTGCAACTCGAACTAAATATACTAAATGAATTAATAACAATACATATAAAGTCTTATAATGGACATAATGTGCATCAATATCCAACAGTATTATTTTGATTTTGCACTACTGAATAGGAAGTAGATAAAGCTAATATCCATCTAAACCTCCAGTTTTCCTAAATTTAAGGCTAATATAAAGGTTTCGCACAGTGTAGACTGACAGGAAGAGATGGAAAGTTTAGAGAACAACCATTAGAGGGTCTGTGTTAAAACTAATCCGAGGACTGAGTGAGTTATAGAACTTTATAAAGCAATGCCAGAATATTTATGTTATTTAAAGCAGATTGAGATTAGAGGGTTTAGTGAGATTGAGCAACACTTGAGTCGTAGAAAATGAAGGAAGTGAAAACACTGAGGCTGTTGTGCTCACCGTAGGAAAGAAAAAAACAAAACAAATGGTTTAAAAGGTCAAATATTAGGGGAGGGGGGAGGGCATAGGAAAGAATCTGACAGCATTCAACATTAGATCAGATAGAATGATGCAAATACTACTGAGTCAGTCTAACACCTGAATCTAACAGCATGTCCTTTGGATAGTCTTAATAGTTTAATAGAAATGTCTCTAGGTATTTCATTATTTCAAATGTAAATCATGCAGAGATGAAAAGCGTGCGGAGAGGTCCGATTTTCCTATCTTAACAAAGGCCACTGTGTCTCCCTCAGATGATTATTCTGGCTCATGCAAATCTGACCACAGAGTTAACTTTAGAAAACATTTTAGAAGAAAGCAACAAGCATCCGTTTCCACACATTTGGAATCCTAAAAAAAAGTGTGTAAGTTTATATAATACTTTACTTGTTTGATGTTTACAGAAAAAGCTACAAGTGGATTACAATTGATGCCTCCTACAAAAAAGTTCTTTATTGTTAATAGTTATGGTTTAATTTTGGCATCACGTTATGCTAAACTAGCTGCACAGATTAAGATTCCCTCACCTCAGTATGCTGGATGCTCGAAAAAGAGCCAATGAATTTGGGCAACAACTCCCTAAATGCTTTGATAGCACCTAAACCTGTAGGTTTGTGCATGTAAATGTCTATTAAATGAATTGAAAATGGGGACGAGCGCATAGTACGGCCTTACATAAATATATCTCCAGAATGATTGACAATTAGGAGGACCACTTATTTAGATGATCCACCTGGAAAAAGAACATCCTCCACTATACCTTTGAGAAACACCACATGACGATTGAAAAAAATAAATGTAAAAAAAATTGTACGAAAGAGCAGCTCTCGAGATAAAACTAAAGTTCAAAGTAAACAGACATGGCAGACGAAGCAGAGGCAATGCTGATTGTGTGTCGGGTTGGAATAGTAAGAAAAGTTGCATAATTTAGACTCTAAATTATACAACGAAAGAAAACTCTAAAATTTAGAGTTTTCTTTAGTTGTCTCTAAGGAAGACAATGCATCATGTTAAATTGTTCAGATTTTGGATCGGAGCCGCCTCCACATTCCTCCAAACAGACTTCACTGGGAACACACCATACACGGCCCTTCCACTGATTGGGGCTTATCTTGTCGAGGAAACCTTCCTTTAAAGTCTTAGGGAAATCATATGTAAATGTCAAATCATTCTGGCTTAAACATGTATTTAATGTACTCTTCATCAGACGATATTGTTCCAAAATTTAGAAAATTTCTTTTTTTTTTTTTTAAGGTTCATTTCTAAAATTCTGTATTTATTTATTTTTTTTGTTATCTTATGCAGGCCAGTTAGTTATACATCAGCTTGTACACCTAAATTAGGTCAATCATATATCAACAGTCATCTGTCAATCCAATTTTTTTGGTCATAGCATCTTGACTCATATGTCACTGCTAATATACGCAACGGCCCAGTGTTCACGGGGATGGACGTCTGTGTCTTCAGCAGGCGTAGAGCTAACAGAACTGGCAGCGTTGCGAGGCAAGGGCTCAAACATGTACGGCTGGAAGCCTTCTACACCAAACCAAGCTTCTGCCGCCCTGGAGTTAGAAATAAAAAATATCTGATGGAGGAGACTCATCCACGACCTCTGACACTAAACTCTCCTCCTCTCGCATGTTTCCTCTGTCCATAGCGTTCCTAGATAGTGTCGTTTCTAAGTCGCCAATTCAGTGCTACTTGGTCCCAATGGAATTTCTCATTGGGAACCTACTAGCACTAAATTGCTAACTAGTTAGCAAGATGCTTCCGACATATTGGCTACAATCAAACTTGCTTGCAAACCTTCTGCCACAACAATACCGCCCGCTTGATAAACAACCAATCACATTCACTTTATTCACTGGTGTAAAGTCTCGCACCACTGGGGGAATTCTGGAGAAACGGTTGGAACGGCCGTTTCCCTACGACTTTAAAGAAACACAGCCTGCCCTAAGATTGCAGAACGCTGCGAGGTTCACACCTTTGATCTCGATCCTCTAATTACAACAACATAATCAGAGTCAAGTGCCAGAAATTCCTTAAAATTCGGAGGCAAGACGTTAAACTCTGTGACAGTGACATATTTAAGTGTTTCTAGCAGTTCAGAGATCAACATCAAACTGATGAAGACGATAAAATAAAATGTGACCCACCTGGACCAGCTGGAGAAGATATCTGAGGACGTCATCGTCCTCCAGCGTCTCCAGCTTGCGGACCGCCATAGAACGAACCTGGGCGTCAGAGTAGTGGCAGTCTAGCAATTGCATTGCCAAACCCACGTCCAGACCACTGAGGAGCAACAGTAAACCAGCAGTTCTCACAGGGGCCATTGTAATAATGGTGTAATAACAGTGAGGCGCCAGTTTACCTGGTGTCCCATGCATGGCTGCGGTCCAACAGACGGTGAGTTGCAAGGACGTCTTCCTGTTTCCCCCATTTGACCGACCCCAGCAGCTTTGGATAAGCTCTAAACAAAATTAATTATTAAATAAGAAAAAAAAAAGATAATGAAATAAAATATTTTGGGGGATCTAAAATAGGCACCTGGGATCACGCATGCACTCATGTCTGAAATGCCACAGCAGCTCTTTGTCCTCTGGACTCAGTGGATGTAAGGGATCCGTAGACACGATGGCTTCAAACTGCTTTTTCAGGTGGTTCGGCATCTCTCGCTGACCTCTGTCGCCTGCGTCGCCCTCCTCGCCGCCGCAGTCCCTTCCCACGTCCCTGCTCTTGGGCAGCACCACCGGGTAGCAATACTTGTCCAATAAAATGGCGATGGCCATGGAGGACGCCTTGTCCGGATTGGTGGCGGAGGTGAGCTTGTCGGCGTTGATGCTGCTGCTGCTCTCCTCGCTCTTCTCGGGCATTTTCCACATGTGGAGGATGAACTCGCCTTGGCGGAGGAGTGAGCGGTGGTCGATCAGGAGGAGGTTGACGTAGTACAGCAGGCGGTTCTTGGTCTTTGCTAAAACACGGACAAATAATGAAGCCTCCCACAATTCCTTTGGGAATTACAGGGAATTCTAACTGGGCTTTACCTTCCAGGGTTCCGGTTCCTGCTGTGTTCTCATGGTAGGAGCCTTTGGAGCTGGGCGGTACCGGTTGCTTCCCACAGATCACCTGGATTCATTTGAAGGGTTTAATTAAGCACTTCCAGTTTGTAAACCGAAGCACACATTCTTCACCCAGACCTAGTTGGCTTTCACTACACCATATTGGTGTCTTTAATAATGTATATTTTTTAAATATACTATTGGTTAAAAAACAGTAACCAAGGCAGGCTGGATTTACCTGCAGGTTGAGGCGGGCCCCTTTAGGCAGGTCCTTGATCTTGATGTTAAACTCCAACCAGCAATTCCAAAGCACTTCTTCATTAAACGTTTTGGAAGTCGTTCTTTCCTAAAAGATTTTTGACTAATGTGATTAATGGGAACAAAGTCGCTGCTCATAATATGGAAACAAAACCCCATTTCAGGAAATCGGATAAAATGACTCTAACACCTTATAATTCAAATGACGTTCACTGGAAACAGAGCTCAGCGTTTCCCCTAAAATCTTATCTCACAGCAATAGGCCTCTGGGTTTATTGTCCTGATGCCGCATCGCAGATAAATGAGTGGATCATGCAAATAGAGGCCTGCAGCTGATTTACATTTATGGTGTTTTGGGTTCCGGTGAAACTGGAGCAGGAAATGTTGCGTCTAATTTCTGTCCCAGCCAGGGATGGTTTACAATATTGAAGTATAAATGGCAGAAAAAAATGACATGAATAAAAATGTATAAACATTTCCTACACTTACAGCATATTTTCTCTTAACATGAGCTTTTAAATAAGCTAACTACAAATTAAATTACCATTTTTGTCTTCAAAGTATAATAATAGGAAGAGGGTATATTTTAAACAAAGTTTTTTTTTTTATTCAAATGGTAAATAGTCGTATTTACCTACTTCAAAGCAAGGGAAAATACCTATAAAAAAAGGTATTTTCTTTGACAGGTTATTTCTGACTTTTTTCTCAAAATTCTGAAGTTAATCTCAGAATTCTGATTTTTTTTTCTCAAAATTCCGACTTTTTCTCAAAATTCTGACTTCAATCTAAGCATTCTGATTTTTTTCTCAAAATTCTGATTTGAGGATAAGGGCCACTTTTTTTTTTTATTTATTTTTTTTACTTAGTTTAATATGGGGAAAAAAAAGTTAGAATTTTGATAAAAACTTTAGAATTCGGAGATTAAAATCATAGTCATGAGATTAAAGTCAGAATTTTTACTTTTTTCCCATATCACACTTAAATTAAATAATCAGTTCATTTTCTTTTCCTGGTGACCCTAATCCTCTTCCGTACTAACACCATGACACGAATAGAAAAAGAACCAGAACACTGTGGTTAGCATTAGCACTTAGCTTAGCATCTACCAGTTTTCCACATCTATAAATTGAATGCACATAGCTGCCAACACCATGTTTCCCCATGGGGAATCTAGGGTTTAGGATTTTCTGCATCATTTAAACCTGTATTTCAAAATTTCTAGAATCGAGTAGCTGAAGGTTCTGATATTCTTTTTTAAAGGACTTCAGATCCTGCATTTGTCAATTGAAAATGAGGCAGAAGAGAAAGGGGAGGAAATTCAAGCCTTTTCCATTAGTTATTATGGGCATCTTTTCTGACTAAATGAGCAGAGACATATTTAAAGAAGGTCCAAAAAGGAACTCCTCTTAAACAAAAAACAATGTTGTAGAGTGGAAAAAGAATGAAAAACATTATGAAAAGCTGTGGGCATCTTCTTCATCAGAATGTGAAACAACAATAGTGTCTTTAGTCAAAAAAATCTCCAGATCCAGATCCTTCCTGGCTACAACTATCAACATCTTCAACAACTTTTAAAAAACAACCAAAAAATAAGAATTACTTTGTACGGAAGAGGATTAGGGCCACTGAAAAAATAAAAAACATTAACCAATTTTAAAATTTTATTTCAGTTTAATATGGGAAAAAAGTCATAATTCTGAGATTAATTTCAGAATTCTGAGAAAAAAGTCCGAATTGTGAGATTAAAGTCAAAATTCTGACAAAGAAAAAAAATCAGAATTCTGAGAAAAAAGTCGGAATTCTGAGATAAAAGTCGGAATTCTGAGATAAAAGTCGGAATTCTGAGAAAAAAGTCAGAACTGTGAGATTAAAGTCAGAATTTTTATTTTTAACTTGCTTTTGGGATTAATAAACTATTTTAATATTTTTTTTTTTCTCATTTTGCATTCGTGGAACCTTGAATTTTTTTAAGCAGCAAAATTTTAACCAGTTTAAGGAATCTGTTTGCTTTTGGAAGGCAATGCATGGAGGAATTTGCGTTTTTTTTTTTTTTTTAAGGAATTTGTAGCATCTGGTGTTAGAAGTCTTCTTCTATGTTTATAACCTGTGCTAGAAGTTGCTGCCCATGGAAGATGCTGGCCTCGATGAAGACGATGAAGTCTGGAACTTTAGGTAGCGTCGGGATGTCGATTCCAAGCACTTTGACTCTGAACTTCCTGTTACAGTCCCACATGGAGATGGTGAAAACTCGCTCATGGTCTTTCTCGGCAATGGTCAACTGTTCATGGGTACCTATGGAGATTTCTTTAGGTCAAAAGCTGCTCATATCCGAGTAGAAATAATTAGACTTTGAATCGAGGACCTGTGACCCCCGTGCAATCGTCCACTTGAGCCCAGTCCTCCCTCTGGACCAGATCCAGCTCGGGATCCGGTGGAGTCTCCATCACCAGGTGGATCTCCTCTCCGCTCTTGAGGGACTGACGGATCCAGTTAAAGCTTTGCAGAGCTTTCTCTCCATACAGATACTCCTCTCTGTGTGTGAGAAAACAACAGAAAAAAAGAAACAATTGTTACCCGATTCACAATGAACACACTTGGTGGATGGGGGGGGGGGGTCCACACACCTGCCACAAACACGCAGAACAAAGTCCTCCTCGCTCACGTCTTCAGGGATTCCCAACAAAACCCTTTTGTTTGCTGTTTTTGCAAAGAAGCTCGCTAGTACCTAAAGAGGAGGATAAAAAAAGAAAATGAAAATAAACTACAGGAAATGTGAACCAAACAGGAAGTGCTGCACATTTCATGCGCTATATTTATCTACCTGTGAAGGTGTATCATCAATGGAGACTTTGATGGTTTGGCTGGAAGTGCTGACATGGATCACAACCAGGATGAAACCGTTATTAACCTGAATAGAGAATATAGGAGGAAAAAAGGGGCACAGAAAATATAAAAAGATTACGGAAAGACATATAAACAAATTTATTAAAATCAGATGTAAGATCTTATTCCTGAAATACCCTAAATGATCATGTTTACCATGAATACATCCCATACCAAAAAGATGGTGAAATGGAGTGAAAAAAAAAAATTATGAAGTATAAAAATGAGAAAAATGAGAATCTTCCATTGAATAAAAAAATTTTTACAATAAAATAAGATGTAAAGCTTTTAGAACATCAACAATGTACCATTAATTTTAAAATGCACAATAAGTATATTTCCCAGCATCGAATTAAAAATACATTTAAAATAATGAAAAAATTAAATGTGCCATTAAATAATAAAAAATACATTTAAAATAAATAATTTAAATAAATGTCCAATTTAATATATTTAAAATTGTGATTTAAATGGTTAAAAGCATTAAATTGATTTTAATAATTACATGTCCCTGTAAATGATCAGACATCTATTTAAAATTAACAATTAGGTAATTAATATCTAAATAAATAATGAAAAATACATTTAAAATGATAAATTCCATTATTAAAATGTCCCATTATATTTAATATATGGACTAAATGTTCATTTTATATTCCAATTACCAGGAGGTTATTAAAATACATTTAAACAATGAAAAAAAAACTAAAATTTCCCATTAAATAATTAAAAATACGTTTAAAATTCTGACTTTAAAAGTCCAGTTAAACAATTAAAATATACTGAAAATGATCAAATTAAATGTCCCACTGATGAATTAAAAATACATTTAAAATATTGAATTTAATAATTAAAATATTCCCATATAAACTTGTGATTACTTTGGTAAAATTTCCCAAAATATAATTAGAAATACATTTAAAATGGTGAATTTATAAATGTGCATGAATGCATTTGTTATTAAATAAATACAAACACATTTAAATGTATCATTTAAATGCCATTAAATAAATGGATAAACAATTTAATAAGAAATGACTCTATATGTTTATATTTAGGGTCATGGGCTGAAATGATTGGTAACCCCCTGGTGTGAAAAGCACTAATGATGTGTGCAGAAAATGGCTCCCAACACGTTACAAACTATTTCTGAACAGCAGCTCTGGAAGCTCCAGGCTGCCCACACAACAGTGGAAAATTAGATTGAGTCGTGCTGCTGCACTGCTTCAGAGGCGTCAGCACTAACTGAAGGCCTCCTTCAGAGTGGGCACAGCTTAGAGGAAGGAGGCGGATGGTCGAAAAAGAAATGTAATAAAAAAATTAAACTGTTCTCCTGTCATCTTGGTGAAAAAGAGGATGATGAAGATCTAAACAGGTAAACACACCTTGGAGAGAAGGTGTTCAGGCAGCGGCTTCCTGGTTACCCAGGGGTCCATTGAGTAAAGTCTGGGGTCCCGGTCCAACAGCTCGATGCGCCGCGGTGTCAGCAGCTTCCTGCGAGTAAACTCCAGCTCGTCGTCGTGGACGTTGCTGACGTCGGTTACGTCGTAGCCAATCAGGTAGTTCAGGTAACGCTGGTACTGCTGGGACTCATCTGATGGCTGCGGGCGAAGCGCCAGCGTGATCCGGCCCACATCTTTCTTCAGAGCTGGGGAAACACAACAGGGGACGATTCAGTAGGAATAAGCTACATATGCTAAGCTAACCATCAGTAGTGGTCAGGATCAGATTAAATCTAATACCAACTAGATTTGCAAGCAATTAAATACGGGTTCCAAGCAATTCATATCCAGGCCACGCCCCCCGGTTCTAATCGCCCCACATGTGCGTTTTGGCCATGGGTGGTATTGAAGCGTAGTCCAAAATATCAATAAAACTAACAAATCATCGAGAAATAAACCAAAACCTTCTAATTTGACTACGGTATATTCCGAGTTCTTATATAATGATTTTCTTCAAGGAAAAAATTCCCTCCAAATTCTCGATTTATAAAAAAAAAATTTAAACGTAAACTCCTCATACTATCAGTACACAATTACCATATATGGCATACATTATTAATTTCAATAGATTTTTCAAACAAAAATTCATTTTTAGCGGTTCTAAGAAAAAATATATTCACAGTAAAAAAAAATTTTTTGTTTTATTGCGATGAAAAATCAAATTTGGTTCGTGCATAATTAATGAAATCAATTGGGGGAGTTAACCTAAATAGGTTCAACATATATCGCATAATAGGTAATAATTAGCATAACCGCGCAATTGATTGAACAGAGAAATTGTGTAATTAGAAAACTATTGCAGAAAAATACCCCAAAACAAACCTTTTGTCTAAACAGTGCCACCTGGTGGTCAAACAAAAAATCTTTCCTAAAATCTCTAGAGGACTGCCCCCATTTAATTCATGTTAATGCTAAGAATATCTCCAACGTGAGACGTTTTGACCATATATCCAAAGTCAATCGACTTTGTAGATATAAACTTTTTGTGATTATAGCGCCCCCTATACATGAAACTACTTGGAACCCAAATAAGGAGCAATGGACCCTTAAGAAAGCTACTTGCTTGTTAAACTTAAGTCACCGAGCTAAAACTAGCCTTTAGATCTTAAAAAAAAAAAAAAAAAAAAACACAATTATAGAGCAGCTTTTTTCAGTTGGTTTTGTCTACATGTGATATTTTTATTTTTGTGAAATTGTATTGTTCAATCTACAAGCCAAATAAAAAAAGAGTCATATCAAAAGAAAGAGCCAACATGCTAATATTAGGCTAACCTTTAGGCGGGTTTTTAGTGCATGTTGTCCTTACTGACAACTGAGGGTGAATGTTTGAATATGTTTACAAATATCCAAAGTTCCTGTCGGGACAATATATTGAAAGTTTAAACAACTAATCCACCAACATTAATGATTTTAAATAACTGAGAACAGATGTTGCCAACATCCCTAGCTAAAACCGGTGTACCTCAAGGCTGTGTGCTAAGCCACCTCGTGTTCTCATTATACACACATAGCCCTACAGAGAACTAACAGAATCAGTTTTCCCTGTACAGTCATGGCCAAATTTTTTGAGAATGATTCAAATTTTAATATTTACAAAATCTACTGCTTCAGTTTTAATAACGGCAATTTGCATATACTCCAGAATGTTATAAAGAGTGATCAGCATAACAGCAATTAATTGCAAATGTCAATATTTGCCTAGAAAATGAACTTTATCCCCCAAAACACATTTCAAAATCATTGCAGACCTGCCTTAAAAGGACCAGCTAACGTTGTTTCAGTTATTGCTCCATTAACACAGGTGTGGGTGGTGATGAGGACAGGGCTGGAGATCAATCTGTCATGATTAAGTAAGAATGACACCACTGGACACTTTAAAAAGAGGCTGGTGCTTGGCATCATTGTTTCTCTTCTGTGAACCATGGTTATCTCTAAAGAAACACGTGCAGTCATCATTGTACTGCACAAAAAATGGGCTAACAGGAAAGAGAATCACAGATAGAAAGATTGCACCTCAGTCAACAATCTATCGCATCATCAAGAACTTCAAGGAGAGAGGTTCCATTGTTACCAAAAAGGCTCCAGGGCGGCCAAGAAAGACCAGCAAGCGCCAGGACCATTTCTTAAAAGGGTTTCAGCTGCGGGATGGGGCTACGGGCAGTGCAGAGCTTGCTCAGGAATGGCAGCAGGCAGGTGTCAGTGGGACTGCTGAGGACTGGGGTAAAGTCATTTTCTCTGATCAACCCCCTTTCTGATTGTTTGGCACATCTAGAAAACAGCTTGTTCGGAGAAGAAGAGGCGAGCACTACCACCAGTCTTGTCTCATGCCAACTGTAAAGCATCCTGAAACCATTCATGTGTGGGGTTGCTTCTCAGCCAAGGCAGTCAGCTCTCTCACAGTATTACCTAAAAACACAGCCGTGAATAAAGAACGGTACCAGAATGTCCTCCGACAGCTACTTCTCCCAACCGTCCAAGAGCAGTTTGGTGATGAACAATGCCTTTTCCAGGATGATGGAGCACCTTGCCATAAAGCAAAGGTGATATCCAACTGGCTCAGGGAACAAAACAGAGATTTTGGGTCCATGGCCTGGAAACTCGCCTGATCTTAATCCCATTGAAAACTTGTGGCCGATCATCAAGAGATGGTTGGACAAACGAAAACCTAGGAATTCTGACAAAATGCAAGCATTGATTGTGCAAGAATGGACTGCTATCAGTCAGGATTTGGTCCAGAAGTTGATTGAGAGCATGCCAGGGAGAATTACAGAGGTCCTGAAGAAGAGGGGTCAACTCTGCAAATATTGACTTGCTGCATTAACTCATTCTGTCATTAAAAGCTTTTGTTACTCATAATATGATTGCAATTGTATTTCTGTATGTGATGACAACATCTGACATACACACAGGAAAACCAGAGGAGCAGATCACGTGAAAATAATTTTTGTGTCATTCTCAATACTTTTGGCCATGACTGTATATTGATCTTACTGACACAAAGATGATTCACAGATTTCAGAGTACTATGGAGTTTTCAAAGATGCTAATTTATGTGACGAAAAGCATGCTAACCTCCTTGGTGACCTGCTAAATAAGGAGAATTTCTAATCTGATTTAAACCATTTTGAATCAGAAATGAGTAACTTTATTTCAATAAAAGTTTTTCCAGATCCCTCTGGGGGCAAACAAGGTGTTTCTGCTGACATTCTGCACTTCCTCTCATTTCCTGTAACCGAAATGCAGCACTCTGCAACACTTTGTCTAGAGCTGACCAGGAACAATGTCGTTTTAACAAAAACTGCTTCACAGCAGTTCCCTATAGAAATGATAGCACGCATTAGCCACATTAGACATCATATTTATTTCTGACATTTATGATGGTGCTAAGTAACTTAGCTCTGTTTTAAACGTCTTATGGAAGCTAGCCTAAAATCTGATAGGATAGATTCTGTTGGGCCGACAAATAAATACAGAAAAAATTCACTGTTTAGTGCAATACATCTTACTGAGCACCAAATATGTTTTTTATCTATTTTTCAACTAGCTTTTATTTTATTCTGTTCAAAAGGTATGATACAATGATAATTTGTCATTTTCTCTAACACGGCTTTACTCTGCAGCTGGTAAGATATTGGCTACTAAAAAACACTCCATACAATCGAAACATGTTTTAGTATTTTTTATCAATCAGTCATGATAAAAGTAGTTGTGGATTTAAGGGTAAGCATTACCTCTCCAGTAGCGAATGCAGTCCAGTGTTTGGAAGACCTGATGCTTGTCGTAGATCTCACAAACGGTGCCTTTCTTCTGATAGAGGAGGATGCAGTGGTCAGGAGAGAAACGCTGGTAGAAGTCAGGACAGAGGTTTAAAGACACCGCTTTCATCCAAACTTGAGCTTTAACCTGGAAGACACAAGCAGGCCAGAAACGGTCCAGGTTAAAAACAAGCCTCAAGCGTCAAGTTTCCTAAACCACCGAGCATCCCCACCTGCTCCACGGTCCAGTTTCCGGCCACTTCCAAGAGCAGCAAGTCTGGGCTGCTCCCGCCCCGCGCCACCGTGGGCAGCACAAACTCCACGCTGATCTGATCCATAGAGGCGGAGGAGGAAGAGGTGATGGCTTTCTTTCTCCTCCTCCTGTTGCGGCTTTCTTCCCGGGCCACTTGGCGCTCTTCGTCGCTCACCTGGATCTGCTGCCTGTCCATTGCCTAGCTTGGACACAACAAAAACCCAATGAATCATTAACTGCAATCATGCAAACACCTTGTTGCCATGGAGAGCAAGGATCGGACCACTTCATCTGGAGTGAGCAACAACAGGCATTCCTGTGATTTTAAAGCTCTACTGTAGGATTTTACACAATAGTTTTTTTCACTTTTAAATCTGGCATTTATTGCAGGAATTTTCTTTGCCTTAGACTCCAAAAATTTCAAAATCCAGATTTAAAATCTTGTTCAGTCTACAGCACGGACGAGTTAATTTTTTTCCTTTTAGATTCCTGCAAAACTTATTCAGACAGTTTGCCCTATAATTTAGATTTAAAGCGATCCCTGTAACTCTAATGAACTAAAAATCAACTCTGTGGATCAATATTTTACGTTTACGGTATTATTTGACCTGGTAGGTTTATTATATAGAGTAAAGTTTGAACCATTAATTTTGCAAGTGAATAAGATGTTTAGTTAACAGATAATTTTTTGAGGTGGAGCAATCCAGAAATGAAACTTGGAAAAACTTCTATTAAAAAACACATTTTGGGTGTAACTTTGATTTTTTTTTCATGTTTTATTTTTTCCTCAAGTTATTTTCATTTTCAAAAATTAGTTTTTTTTTTTACAGATTTTATAGCATCCAAGTTTACATTTTCAAATTTCTTTTTTTAAATCCAGTTTTACGAATTGCATTTTTTTCTTTGTTTTTTGTTGCATATGAAATTCTCCAATAGATTAATAGAAATCTGTCTTTTCTCTTCTCTCCAGAAGAAAACCTTCCCCTTGAAAGGGAAGAGAATGTGAAGAGAGAAAAAAATCTAGAAAAAACCGCAAATTTACCTTCAAACCCTTTTTAATTAAGAAATATAATTTCTGGATTACATTTATTTTTAACTTTACACTTAAAAAACTTTTTTTTTTTATTCTACTATATTGGAGCAAAATTCACTCCATATAAATGATGTAATACTTTTTGAAAAACCTTAAAGTCCAAATCAAGGCACAAGTCATCAGAGCTAAAACCAAAGTTGAGTGAAAAATCTATTCTGAAATAACCAGAAAATCATTATGAGTCGAAGATCAAGGATCTCTGAAACACCCGACACACCGATTTTGACCAAAACCCATTTTTCCTTTTAGAATCAACGCTGTCAGTTGACGCACAACATTTTGATCTTATCTTGATAAACATGAATCAGCAGCAGTTTCACATCACCACTCCCAAAATTAAAGGAAACTAGGCTGATTAAATGAGGGGCCAATCAGTGCACATACAGAAATGAAAAACAAAGAAACCATCTTAATAGAAAACCTTTAAGATTATAAAAATATACCGTACTTTAGCCAGATTTCCGATTAAAATAAAAAGAGATCATATCTCTCCTATTCTAGCTTCTCTTCTGGCTTCCTGTTAAATCCAGAATAGGATTTAAAATCCTCCTTCTCACATATAAATAGCGGTGTGGGATATGCTGGTCAATTTGCATGTTTTCTAAACAAAAACAAGGGCTTGTTGGGCTACTGTATAAAACCTCATACTCAACGCTATTCCAGACATTTTGAGTTGAAAAAGCTTCCTGGATGGGAAGCACAACATCTTCACACTTGGAAACAAAGTCCATTGGATTGTTTTTCAAACTTTTTTGGAGCGGTGTGGGAAAAAAACGATATGGAAATATATTGTGATATTTGGCTGCCCAATAAATATCAACCTTACAGTTCCTAATATGGATTTTCAAAAAAAAAGAAAACCTTTCTACCTAAAACAATGAGGGAAAATGGGGTTTCCCAACATTCTCAGTAGAAGACGTGGACTGAATCAAACCCCAAACAACATGGATTCTGTTGCACATATACGGCACTCTTTCATCTATACATTTTTTTTTTATAGCCGGAACTTCGCCTGGGATCTAAAGCATCAGTATTCAGTCAAGATGTGGGAGTTTGTAGGAGAGTTGGATAAAGTTTGAATATATTCTAAGAATAGATTGGTGTTTTTTTCCAAACAATCTAGTTGGTTAAAACTAGTTTGGTTGGATCAAACAACATAATGATCAAACTCTGATCAAGCCACTGATAAAAAATGTAAATGTATACTACAAATATGTAAATGTTTTAATATGTCGCCAGATAGACTTCCGATCTGTGAGTTGTTGGTTCAGGACCCACCTAAGACTTTTAAAAGTTTTGATAAAACACATCTAGTATTTTGGTTAATGTGACTAATTTGCATTTGTATTCCTAGTTATTGCAGCAACTTCAGGAAACAAAAAATGCTGCTGAGAGGCTGAGGTCGGGCTCGTTCAAAAAAAAAAAAGGAATCCGCTGAGATCAATATGTTGCTGATGTGAACTTGATTCACATCACAGGTATAAAGGACGTTTCCAAAATATAACTAGTCAAAACATAGATTACAGTAATTTGCATTGCGGTCAACCAAAAATACAGCGGCCCATTCACCCACTCTCTGCCAGTGACACTCCCATATGCCCAATTACAAAACTCCTCCTAACTCCTCCCTCCTAAATCTAATTGAGCCATTCCCCTACAAACTAACAACCAAACCAACAAATAAAAACAAAACCATAACAGCTATAAAATCAGACAAACAAACATCAAAGCATCTTATATTTATAGGTCCTACACTAGTATAAATATAGATTGGTAAAAACACACAAAAAAATAGATTGGTGGGTTTAACCAGAAGATTGGTTGAACACATAACTTCCAAAAGGATTAAAACCACAAACTGTAGAAAAACTATTATGTTTAAATAAAAATGACTAACACCTTGCATTTTCTCATCATTGCCCAATTTGCACAAGCAAACTTTCACTGTCTGCTCGAGCTTATTCCACTAAAATGGCAGAAAAACTGTGTACCTACAATTATTGTTCTCTTCTAAGACATTTTACATACAAAAAAAACTTAAAGATTTTATTATACAGACCAAACATTAACAATTTCACACGAACAAAAACAATATTGCAAAAAAAAAAAAAAACATTTATATTACTAACTGTAGTTCTTCACTCCACCAGTAGGTGGTGGCATTTTCACATGAAGCTTGATCTCACCATCACTGTCTTTAAGTAATAATAATGAAAGTTTTCAAAACTGACTGTTACTTTACTATATTTGAGTAGCTATGATGATATGGTGTCATTGAACAGATTGAGCCAAACTGTCATTTCACATATATTTGTTGTTTGAAATGATAACTTTAGCCAGATAAACAAAAAACTTTATATATTTGTAATAAGAATGCTAAAATAGGGGGGAAACTGAGTATTTGGATTAGCAATGACTAATTACTACACAATAGTCCTTTCATGAGCGCACATTTCCTAATAACTGAAATAAATGTTAAGAAGTCGGTGGAGTTTCCCTTCTGCTTCTTTCTGCATCAGCAGAGGAAGCTTTATAAAAGCAGGAAGCAAGAGTCAAAAACCATGGATGGACCAGAATAACTCTCAGTCAGCTGCTCTGGCTCGGAAGCACTTTTCAACTTTGGTTCACTACAGTAACTAACATTCACAGTGCAGACAACATATTTTAAAGAAGAGCCAGAGGTCAGTTAGAGCAGCAGGTGGAGTGTAACGGTTCAGCAGAGAGGAACACTGCAACTGATCAGAGAAGTTTAATAAAGACTCACCAAGGAGCGCAGAAGGCAAACAACCCCGGAGCTACCCGCGAAGAAGTCGGCATTTATGCTAAATAACAAGACACGGAAACGTCAAAATAAAAATTGTCTTTTTTTTTAAGTTTATGTGCGACAACAACGAGGAAACGCGGCGCCTCCGACAGTCCTCAAAACATGTCAATCTCACTGCGGGGACTTTAATTATCGCGATACCCTACAACTTCCGTTACGCCTTCAAATTAAAACACCGGAAGTGGCTCGCAATAGTCGCTTTGATTGTGATATAAAAGCTAGAATAAAGTCTACAACACAGAAATAAATATAACAATAGTGATGTTTTTAAAATCAATTAAATATTTTTGATTTTTAATTATAAATTATTAGTAATGTAGTGACTATTTGTACAAAAATAACATTCAATATTCAATTCAGTTTATTTCTATTGCACCGTTTCACAACACATGTCATCTCAAGGCTGTTTACAGTTCACCAGATCATCCAGTCAAATTGATTCAAAGTTTTCTTTGCATTGACTCATTCACTTGAATGCAATCCCTCACACTAAGCATGCTTGTAGCGACAGTGGAGAGGAAAAACTCCCCTGTAACAGGAAGAAACCTCCAGGCTCAGTGGGAGCAGCTATCTGTCTAAAAGCCGACTGGGGTTCAAGGAGACAGAAGCAGAGATACAAAAAACAACTGTAAAAGGCGGCCCTCTCCAGGAAACACACAGCCAGGCAGACAAGCTCCGAGCCAGCTCCCATGTCAGAGGACGAAGAGAGCACATCCAGCCAGTCACAGTCAGAGAAACAGGACTACACTGGAAAAACAGGCTGATCTCCAACATCTAGAAACAAAGGTGTTGATGGCAGCAGCACAGCTGATATTTCTCTCCAGGATGGAGTCACATCCAAACAGGAAAAGACAAGGCAAAGCCACTATGAGAAAAATCAGAGAGAGCATAACGTTAGAGATTGAACTAATAGATTCTGCAGAGTGGGAGAATAGAGATAGAATAAAGCAGAATTATGAAATTCTACTCAAATAGCCATCTGATGCACAGTGGATTCTGGCTTACGCAGTCCAAAAAGATTTAAAAAAAAAAAAAGTTTCAAAATCCAGTTCTTTGCTTGTTTTATTCTCCGTTTATACAAAGACAGGATACAGGCTTCACACGATTCTGCTACTGCTCTCACTCTGATTCCTGCACCTGTTCTTTGATTGACTGACTGACTGAGACTGAGAGTGAAAACTGGTAAAAAAAAAAAAAAAAACTATATGGCCCCCATGCAAATTGATCTACCTAAGACATACCTATTTATACCGTGAAACACCATCATCCAAAGCTAAAGTCAAATAGCTAATTAAGTGAATCACTAAACAAATCCTATTCTAAATAACAAATCTCACTAAATAATCCAAATTCTAAGAATTAAATAAAAATTGAGAAATAGCTCCCACAAGTAATAAAGTTAACATCAATTTTAAATGGGGATCTACTGCTCCTGGTGGCTGCATTCAAATATTACTGTGTTTTATAAACAGGAAAAAGGAAACAAATACCATTTCCATTTATAGATATATTGTTTCCAGCCTTACAAACCTAATATTTTATATGTGCGTATATTGTATATCTTTTACCCTTCTTTATTTTTTAATAAATGTTTATTACCTGTGTATCACTAGTGTATTTTGGGGAATACATACAGTAAACAATGCAGTTCCTGACATTTTTAAAAGTACCAGAGTGATATAGGTATAATAAAATAATAATATAATGATAATACTATATATATATAATAATTAAATCCGCTGAAGGACAGTGAACTTCTCCTTTTTGAGATAAATAAAGTTCTATTTAACAACACAATGGCAAACTCAAAGTGTCTGTTTATGTCACTAAATAAAAGTAACACATTAAAGGTTTAGATAAGCTAAGTGTGTTTTAATCGTGATTAAAACCATCCTTCACCCACCCAGTGTTTTTAATTGCAGAAATTAAAAAAAAAGAAAAAGAAAAGTAATTCGCACGAGCTGACGTTCAGTTGACCAATAAGAAACGGCTTTCTCTGTGATTGACAGCTCCTCTGACCAATAGGATAACTAGAACATTCTGTTTACAACAACCCCCCCTTTTCCCTACAAGTCGACTGTTTTGGTGAGTTGAGAAAAGTTCATTGAAGCCATTGACTTGTTTTAAAACGCTGAATTCGAAAAGACTTAACAGAGTTGAACATTTTTACCTCTAAACTGGTTAGAGGAGTAAAAACGCGGAGCTGTCAGCGAAGGTTTTGTGCTCTAAATGCAGTTTCGCAGCTCGCTCTCGCTAAGCTTTTTTTTTTTTTTTTTATTGTTGACGTTAGTTGTTTTGTTGCGGTGTTGATTTTACGCAACAATGTTTCAACCATTTAAACACTAGCCGAATCCTTATTCCCCTTTCCGAAACTTACTTTCAATCCGATCTTAGTCTGATGTAATCATATTTTTGTCGTTTTCTTTTCAGTCGACGCGACAATGTTTCACTGTACTTTTTTTTCCTCTGAAGTTTCAATTAAACGGACGTTTTTCGACATTTTTTGCCGATTGTTGACAGCGGGCGATATCCCACCATTATCAGGGTTTAATAAATAGTTTTTGTCTTCTTATTTAAACTATTTAATCGTTGTCTTTCTTTATGTTGAATGAATGGAGCCTAAAGTGCGCATGCGCGCTGGAGCTGGACGTTTATAAACAAGGATTCTAACTTTAAAGCCTGAATCCAGCACCCTAACATATTAAAGCTCTGTGTTTCAGCTACATCATGGTTTGGGAGGTTAAAAATCCACCATCCAGGACCAACATGCAGCAGACTGACCCTCAGAGTGAATCCACAGGTAACTACATGTCCAAACCAGATGGGTCCATCCTTACAGGAAGCTTATCTGGGGACATTTTTGGGAGAATAACTAATATTCCTGTCATTTAATCAAACAAACTTCATTTATACCAAATGTTCCCAATATATTTTAGCTCTTTACCCCCTTAAAACATATAGTTACTTTACTCTTATTTGTTTTTACATATAAAGTGAAGTAAATGTATTCATGGGAGGTTTTAGAAGGGGGCCAACAGGGGCCAATGCCTCTGTAGAACAGGTCCAGGCCCCCTACTATGGTCCCTTTACTGAAAACATACCCGAAAAAATGGAAATTGAAGTAAAATAAGTCAATATTTTTTGGAGCAAGTGCATTTCTCCTCAATCTAAGCAGATCAGTAAGGTAATTTAGAAATATAATAAGATGATTTTCATTTAAAATTAGAAAAAAAAACTTAAATATCCTCTTTATGTGCATTCTATGCAATTATCTTATTATAAGGGCATAAACCCTCCTTAATTTGTCAGATCCTCTTATTTACCTACTTTAACCAATCGCAAATGCACTAACTTTAAGAAATGTTTGGACAATTTTTGTAAGGCTAACTCCATGTACTGACACACGAGGCTGTAAGAGCCGCCAATTTAATATTCTGATTTTACAATTCACTTCAAAAATCACAAAATTACAGAGAATGACATTTGTAAAACTCAAACTGAAACACATAAATTTGATAAAAGAAAACTAATACAAAAAGTAAAGTTTGAATAAATTTGATTTGAAATAAATATGAAAAGAAAAATATTTTTTTTTTTTTTAAATATATTCCCTTATTTATAGAACAAATCAAAGTTCTTTTCTAACTGGATTTAAGCTTAAACAGAATAAAAAAACGAACCTAGTAACAACAGAATCATATATAGATATAAAATTTCTAGACCTAGAGGTAGGAACATCTATGTCAAAAACTAGAATTTGAAGAAATATAGAATTAGTATAAATTTGAATTTCAGGTAGGATTAATACAAACTATTGCAAGAAACTAAATAAGAGATAAACAAAATGAACATAATGTTATAATACAAATGCAAGATAAAAACAAAAAGATAAACGTATTATAATTATTAAATCAGGATAGAAATAAAATAAAATGACTTAGTTTGAGATAAAAGCCAGGCTAAGATAACATAAACTCTCTCTCAGGTTATCAGTCCGGCTTTTTCATTGTAGAATATTAGCATTTTACCCTGAAATTTATTTTAGTTTAACCTAAAATGTCAAAAAACGTGTCAGGAGGGACAAATTAACCTAAAAAGAAAGCAGATCTCTGTGATCACCCATCCTGCATGGATTTAACTCTTTATCTGAGAGTGAACCTCCCAGACCACTAAACCTTGCTGATGGTATGAGTGATAAAACTCAAATTTATATTTTTTATGTGACATAACTACAAAATCCTCCCACATCCCCTATATAGAAAACATGAAGGTTTGTTGGTAAAATGTGGCAGAAACCCAGCTTGACTTTTGGGTTTCCTCCAGGGATAATGAACATTGATGGGAACCGGGCTCACGATCCGCTACGCTGTGACGAACACTTCCCCTCCTCACCCAGCCTCCCCACCAGCGACACTTTCATGGAATACGGTATCTTAAACACGGGCAACAACACAACTGCTTTAATTTAAGCAATTCAAACCTCACAAGCGGCGTTCTAACCCCTGCGTTTGGTTGTTCTCCCAGACGACCTGCCGGACCTACAGGAGGTTCAGGAGGAACTGGAGCCGGCGCCCGTTTACCAGCTGGAACTGGGTGTGTCGCACCAGGAGCGGCGCGCCGACCCACAGCCCCCGGAGACGCTGTGGCTCACGCAGCTGGCCCACATCGCCACCGGACCTCAGAGCCCACTGCTGCAGGGTCTTCCTCACAGCAGGTTAGTGTGTTCCTCCAGAAAAGGAACAAGAACTTACCGTAGAGGGTCATGTGCAATGGGAGCGTCACACCTGCATTATAATGGGAGAGTTCACCCTACGGGGTGAAATTTGCTCCGTTATTGTTGCAAAGAGCCCATTTCAGGTTAACTTTGCTAATTTTTTAGATTTTGTTTTTCAAATACATTGATTTCATTTAATTACATATATTTTTACTTTATGTATTTTTTTTTTCAATTTCATTGTTGGAAATTTATATTTATCAAATTAAGATTAACAAATTCCTTCTTTCCTAACTTCATTTCACTAATCAATCTCTCTTCACTTCAAGCCTAAAAATATTGCTAATATCCAAGGCATTTTTGCTCCTCACACCATAGGAAAGCCCGCCCCTAGAAGTGAAGAGAATGTGATCTGGAAAACATAATAAAAAAGAAAATATTTCTGAAAGAACAAAAAATTAAAAAAGTAAAATTTGTAAAGAAAATGTATTTTAAAAAATGTATATAAAAAATGCAAAATTACTCTCAAACCTTTTAAAGTTTCTTTTCTAGGTTGTTTCTTTCTTTTAAATCTCCATATCATAATACATTCATCACTTGCAACAATACTGGAACAAAATTCACTCCATATTTAACAAATGATGCAAACCATAAGTGCACAAAGTCGCCACTTTCCCTTTACATTAATGCTTCGACTAATGCTTATTTTGCTAATCAGTTTATCTTTGGATTATTTATTTCAATTAATCGACTAATAATCTGATAGCAACAGATTCCCTAAAGAGGATTTTATATAGATTTTCAACCAGGTGGAACTAAAACACTTCTACTTGAGGGTTATCAATATGGTGTCTGGCAGAGGTTTTCCCATTTACTAGGCTACTGACTGAAATCGCCCTTTTACCAGAGCTTCTGTACCCAGGGTTTCCACAAGTTAAATCAGTAAATTATAATTTTTTAAATTAAGGCCTTAATTGGCATTAAAATGTATCAAATGTAATTATCGTGGCATTTAAAATCTATTAATAAAAGAAAAACGTTTATAAAAACAATTTCATCAGATATATATCAGATATTTATTGGAAAATGCAAAGTGACTGGAAAACGAGGAATTTGGACATGGCTGCAGCCTGTCGACAGGCTTTTGCCATGTTATATATATTTATACATATGTATTAAAATAAGAGTCATGAGTATTGTTGATGGCATTAAAATTATTCCTAAGAGCATTAAAAGCGCATTAAAAGCATTAAATTACAGTTAGTCATTCCTGTATAAACCCTGTTACCAGACAGGTCAGGAAAGCTTTTATATTGAGCTCTGATTTCTTACTATAATGATAAATAAATGGCGGCCACAGTGGTCTATCTTTTAGTCGCCTTTTAGTAGGAAGATTTAAAATCCAGAGGATGATGAGAAGATCGCCACGGTCGTTCAGGGTGAGATTCTTTTGGACAGGCTCACAAATAGATGAGAAATCCTTGAGTAAATTGTTGTACTGTTTGTTAGAAGTGTTTGATTGGTGCTTCCTGCTGTAATTTATGAAAATATAAAATGACGACATCTGCTGGCCCAATCAGGTATTACTTCTAACTGAAGCATTAGATCTGAGGCCATCATCAGACCTTTAGTCCTTTTAAATTATTGTCCGAAAATGCCAGAAAATAGAACCTTGTTTAAATTTCTCCCATGAATCACAGCGCCTGTTGGTTTCCATTTTTTAGCTCCCCTGCAGTCTGCATCCCCAGCACCAGCAGTGACCTACACTCCTACGCCCGTCCTCCACCTGCTCTCCTGAGCAGCACGTCGCCATCTAGAGTTCACAGCAGGCAACGACATCGCAGCAGGGTAGAGCCGGCTTCACCTTGTGTTCAGTAACAAGCAGCTTTTTCCTTCCTGTCTGACGGCTGCTTCCTTCTGCAGACCAGCAGTGAGTGTGGCTCTGCCGTCTCTACCAGGTCCTCCCTGTCTGATGATGAAGACATGGGCTGGAGCTTCTCCTGCCCCCCCACAGCCTGGCACTGCTTTCTGAAAGGTAGAGGAACTCCTTCCTTCCTTCCTTCCTTCCTTCCTTCCTTCC
>NW_015150625.1:339706-343077 GCF_000732505.1 Cyprinodon variegatus
CCCCTTTTTTCTCCACTTATCTTCCTTCTTTTTTAATTCCTTCCTTCTTTCCTTTCCTTGTATCCTACCTTATTTCCCTCCTTTCTTTCATTCATTGTGTTTCCTTCAGATTGATCTGTCCTGTCCTCCTTCAAACCTGCACCCCAGCTCCCTTTTTATTCCTCGTGTCCTTCATAGTGTCCCTCCTTCCATCCTCCCTTACCACCCTTTATTTCCTGTTATTTTTATTCTAGGAACCTCCCTTAAAATATTAGGCATGAAATCAGGAGGAACTTCATACTTTATAATTGACTCTAACCTCTTTATTGGCACCATGTCACCAGCCGATGGTTTGTTATCTTTAGACCTTGTAACTCAGTACAGCTATTCATCCCACATTGTGGATAAACCGATCGATCTTCAAGCATCACACGACACCATCACCAAGACTTCTATAATGCGGTTTTACTGGCGTTGGTTATTAACATGGACGCAACAGTGAATGCTGCTGCATAACGTCCACAATCACACCATCAGCCAGATGTCACTGACTCCCGTTTTATAGCCCAAAAATTTTTCAGAAACTGCCTAGACATACGAAATCTCACCCAATTTGAATCAAAGTCTATTGATCTATTACGCCATAAATCTGAAGAGAGACCATACCCATAAACGGCCATCCTAAACTGCCAGATTGGGAAACATCCCAACCTGACAACAATGCACGCAAGACGGAAAACGCTAGCCTTTAGATGCAAAACCCCATCATGCACCGCAACATATTTTAGCAAAACATAAATTCGCCAAATATAAGAGGAACATCGTAGTTTGGTTTAAGGAAAGCATTTTAGTTTTATTATAATTAAGTTTGTTGCAAGGATTTTACAATTTAAAGAAATAAAAAATTACACCATATGCCAACCGTCACAAGCAGGACAAGGAAGGGCTATATATACTGCCTGCATCATTTAGGTAGATAACATTGTATTACTTCTTGAGCTCCTTGAGTTATTTACTGTCACAGGTAGGAGCTTCGGCCAGAGAGGAAATGTTGCGCCAGGATGATTTAAGGAGGGCCGGCCCTCGCTAACTGAAATTAGGACCGGCCGACCAGGCACTTGCCCGGTATCATACAGTAGATTACCAGTTCGCCTGTATTTGGTTTTGCAAAAAGGCGAGGATTACTTACTGGAGAAGTCCAGATTTCTTAATTAAATGAAGTATTTTTCCTCATCTTCCTTTTGTGATAAAAACTGTGATGTTCCCTCATCCCGTAATGTCAAAGAAAGACGCACACATTAAACTCTTCTCTCCTGACCTAAAGCCAAATGTAGAGTGAAGTTTTGCTCGTCTCCATCATCAGGAACTCGCCTGCGCTTTCACAGCGGCTCCTTTGTGGGCTGGCAGGGCGTTGAGGAGCTGGGTTCTGCTGAGGAGGACCGTACGGACGAGGAGCGGTCCAGATTCCTGAAGGTACAGCTCCAGTGTTTATCGGCTGCAGTAAATCGGCAGTAGATAGATGGTACAACCCCTTTACAATCCCTCCAACAGAGTTACGGCTCCGAGGGCCTGCAGCTGGTGGAGCATGAAGAGACGGTGTCCTCCGGTCAGGCCGTCTTACAGCTAACCTTTGACCCCGGGGTGTTTGGACATACCCCGATCACAGCGCGCTGCCACCTGGATCACCCCTTCTACGTCAAAAGCAAAGGTGGGCGAACGTCAGGCGGACAGATCCACTTTCACAGCTTCAGGATTTAAACCCTTCCTGTTTCTCTCAGGATGGTCGTCCTTTTATCCCAGCTTGACCGTGGTGCATTATGGGATACCGTGCTATGAAATGGAGGTGGGGGACACGTGCCTGCCTCCTGGACACAGAGATGCCAAACATACGGAGGATTCACTGGTGTTTGACACATTTAAAAGGTGAAATATGTTTTATGCTGCGTTTAGGTTCCAGTGGAACCAGAAGCTTCCATCCTGACGCGTCGGAAATGTTCTAAATCCGATTTTCCTTGCTTTAAATGTGACTCTTTTACAGCTACGACTTCACCCCTCTGGACTCCTCTGCCGTCTACCTGCTGAGCAGCATGGCCAGACGTCGACATGCGTCACAGTCCAGTGGGGGCGCTGTTTCCCCCGAAAGAGAAACATTACCAGGTCTTCTTCTAATCCTTTAGTCTACACTCTATGGAAGCCCGGTTCCGCCCCATTCTAATAAAAATATGCCAAATAAAAAGTCATAATAATGAGTTACAATTTTGACTTTCAAAGTCAAAATTATGAGATATTCGACTTTCAAATTTTGTATCTCATAATTATCGCTTTGAAAGTCAAAATTATGACTTTAAATCTCATAATAATGACTTTGTATCTCATGATTATGACTTTAAAAGTCAAATTTATGAATTTCTATCTGATAATTATGACTTATAAAATTGAAATTATGAATTAGTATCTCATAATTATGAATTTCAAAGTAAAATTATGAATTTGTATCTCATAATTATGAATTTCAAAGTAAAAATTATGACTTTGAAAATCGAAATTAGGAATTTCTCTCTCATAATTAGGACTTTGAATGTCAAAATTATGAATTTCTCTCTAATAATTATGAATTTCAAATAAAAATTATGTATTTGTATCTCTTAATTATGAATTTCAAAATTAGAAATTATGAATTTGTATCTCATAATTATGACTTTGTATCTCATAAATATGATTTTGAAAGTTGAAATTATGACTTTCTATTTGTCTTTTTTTACTTTCATGAGGCGGAAATGGGCCTCCATAACATGCACTCATTGTGCAAATAAATCTGATTTAGATTATTTATACAGATACTTCTAAAACTCTACGGTTCGATTTGATGAATATCCAATGATTTATGTCTCAGAATGTAAAATGAACCTTTTTTTGTACGGAAACACTCCAGACAACCACAGTCCTCGACAGCAGAAGGTAGCTAAAGCTAAAGCTCAAAGCAGCAGCAGCAGCGCCTCGCCCAGTAAATGCAAGCGGCCGATGAACGCCTTCATGCTGTTCGCCAAGAAGTTCAGGGTGGAGTACACACAGATGTATCCCGGCAAGGATAACAGGTGGGCGGAGCTTCTGAGTCTTTTATTTCTATAGTGTTATTGTGTGAAAAATGCTTTTGCAGACAAGCTGCTTACTGCAAGAACAGCTTCAGAGTAGATCTCTAGGTGATCCTATGGAGTGAACTTTGGTCCATTATTGTTGCAATCAAAGAATATGTTTTGTAAATTGATATTTAAAAACATGCATGCATATTTTTAACTTATTATATAATTACTATATACTTTTTTTTAACTGGAATTTAAAGGAAAATAAAATGTAAAAAAAAATTAATGGAAACTTGAAAAAATAATTTTACT
>NW_015150625.1:343258-347696 GCF_000732505.1 Cyprinodon variegatus
TCTGTTAAAAAAAAAGTGAAAAAAAAAGAAAAAAAATGGAAACTCCAAACCTTTTTCTGTTTTTCAACGTTTTATTTCTTGATTCCATTTTTTTTATTTCTGTTTATAACATGTGATCTTTGCTTCCAACTATAATGGAACAAAATTCACTTCCAGTCAATTTTTCTTGAAATAATTTGTCCTTAATTTGAGAAAACCAAGAAGGATTACATTCCAAATGAAAAAAAAAACACTCTATTATCTTATTTTAATATATTTAAATCTATTTAAATCCTCATATCATTAGCAGATTATCTTATTTGCCCTCTCAAATTAAGGGAGAACTCACTCAATCTAAGACATTTGTCCCTAATTTTAGATCAGGTTTTGCTGCGTTCCTTTAGAATGCTTTTTTTTGTGCTCAAACAGACAAATGAGGGAAATAATCTGTGAAATATACGTCCTGTTACTGATCCTCCTTTGGATTTTGGTCGTGACTTTAACTAGCCCGTTCCAACCTATGAGTGTGTCAGAATGAACGCTGTTGGAACACGTGTGTTCAAGCATGTGCGTCTGTGCTGCAGAGCCATCAGTGTCCTACTGGGGGAGCAGTGGAAGAAAATGCGAAGCGAGGAGCGCCGCGTCTTCACCCTGCAGGCCAAAGCGCTCGCCGACGAGCAGAAAAGGCTCAACCCCGACTGCTGGAAGCGCAAAAGAACCAACTCTGTGAGGTCACACAGACGCTCACGGCTCCACCTGAGGTTTGGGAGGATAATATCTGACTCAGCTCTTTGTTTTCTCGTTTTTTATCAGCAGGGCTGCCAAGGAAATCAAAGCTGAATCGAAGGAGCATGTCGGAGTACAGACAGAATCAGAAGAAGAAGAAGAAAGGAGCCTTGTACTGGGATTCAGTACGTTCTGGTGTTTATGGGATTATCAAAGATCTCAAAGCAGAACAACAAAGTAGAAACTCACCTTTAATTGGCTCCAGGTAACAAGTTTAACCCCTTGAAACATTTAACTAAATGTTTGGGGTTGGGGAGGGGGTGCGCCGCCTTCCTATCAGAGACGAGCCTTTTTCTGAGGAGCAGGTCTGACCACTGGGTGGCGCTCCTATCAAACCAGAGCTGTCCAGGTGGTTCTCTCCTAATGCTTGAACCAGGTGGAGGTTGTGGTGCTGTAGCATTTTAGCCAAAGCTATGTAGCCGATTTCTCCTAATCTACGTCATATGCAATTTATTTCCTCGTCTGTTATTACTTGTATTTAAACTAAGTGTTACGGCACAAAATTATAGGAGATGTATTTAGCGTTAGTTTATATTAGCCTTGTTTTATTGCAGCTTTAGTGCGTAATGTTCATCTGCTAAATTCGTTTAGGAGCTTCTTCATTAATTCATTACCATTTAAATTCACAGGTTGGAGTTTCTGTTCTGTTGAAGGGTTACGCGCCGTCAGTATCGTACCTGCAGTAGATCATTTGGAGTGATGGCGGTCAGCCAGAGGCTAAAGCTAAAACGTCTAGTCCAGACGTCTGAATCCTGTGGCTATTAATAACTTCAGCTAAAAATAATACAGAACTGATTATTTAAAAAAATTTATAAATACTGCAGGTTTTCCACTTTTTTTGTTTTTAAGTCGTGCACTAATATTAGTTTTCACCAAGCATAAAAAGTCTGACTTTCTGATTATGATTTTTGACTTCTATTATTTAATAACAATACATCTTTAATGTTTCAGACTTATTTATTGTTATATTAATTAGTTTTATGCATGATAAAGTCCTTAAATAGCAATTAAAACTAGCGACTATGGTTTATTTAATGACCTTTGCAGGGGTACGGAAGATCGGACTGGCTTTGTTTAAGTATCCACCGTTTTTCCCTCTGTTCAAAATTAAGGAGATTAGGGCTTAACGATCAACCGGCCAATCAGAAAGCCTGTATTTTTAAAATCTATTTATCTTCTCAACATTTTTTTAAGTGTAAAAAAAAGGTGGTTCTTTACAAATAGAAAATTATCTTTTGTCGACATTGTTCAACAATAAAGTATGGAGTGAAGTTTGTTCCATTATTGTTACAAACAATGAATCCATTTTGTAAACTGATATTTGAAAAAAAGTGACATACAGAAATGGACTTTAAAAAACTTTTTTGAGAGTAACTGCTGTTTTCTTTTTTTTTCTTTTTTTTTAATTATTCAATGTAAGTTTCCAAATTTCCTTCTCTTGAAATTGCATTTTACAGATCGCATTCGCCTCACTTCTGGCAAATGCATTTCTATGGTCTGCATGAAAGCTGGCAAAAGTTTTTTTATTGGTGGAGTGTTTGGATTGGGATGGAATTGAAGAAAATGATGAATGAATTTTTAAAGAATCCAATTCATAAAACTCAGTCTGAAAAAGAGATTTGGAAAAATAACGAGACTTTGAAAAACATCCTAATCAAAAAGAGTGACTTTGCTATTATGTTGGGTTGTATTTCTTCAAATTATTTTATTTTCATATCTTATCGTTTAGAATTTTTATTTTTCTACACTTTACTATTATTGTTTTACAGATAAATTTTTTTTTTTTCTATTTATCCAAATCCTCTTTTTCTTACATTAAGTTTTGAAAATTGAAACCCAAAAAAAAAAATTGAAAATGTAAACATAAAAAAAAATTAAAAAAAAAAAAAAAAAAAAATACCAAAAAACCCGAAATACTGCCCTCAAAAAAAGGTTTTAAAAGCCACATCTCGAGAGAAAAATTTTCTCTTTGATATTTATTTACAAAATGCTTTCTTTACTTTCAACAATAAAGGCACAAAAGTCACTCCATAGGGTGACCTGTGCAAACATATAGAAGCAAAAGGAAAAAAAGATTGGATGAAACATGAATAAAACATTTTCATGACAAGACTTTTTAAATTGCTTTTATGTTCTGGCGAAAATATAAATAATTTTCATCATGGTTCTACGAATCCTTCTTCACTTCTTAGGTTTTCATCTAGTTTTGTGTCTGATTATTTGTGGGCTGCTTGTTTCCTTTTTTGTTTTCCAATAACAGGATTAGCAGTTTGAGTTTTGATAAAGTTGGGATTATTTTAGGAAAGTCGGCATACTCTTAGGCTACAGTCAGACCGCAGGCCTTAGTGCTCAATAACGATTTTTATAATTTTTTTTATCAATTTGTTTTTTTTGCGTTGCCGTTCACATTTCCAGATATATGCGACTTTTATGTGATCTCCTGTGTGAACTGCATCCATACAACGCAATTGTCCCACATGCGCAGTAGAGGACGCAATGACCTCACAAGCAAGCGTACTCTGTCTTTATGGAAGTAGGTATGGAGCGCATCTAGAGATCTTTCCCCGACCTTAAAAACTCAATTTTTTCAAGAAGATTAAAACAAAAACTTCTCTCCGCATTATCGTCCCCCATGGTTGTTTTTCTTCCTGCTTCTGCGTAGCAAGACACAGAGTAATGACCTTTAATGGCGTTTTCGTGGGATAAATGTGACCCGGCCGATCAGGCACAGGTCACATTTGAAAAGATCAGATTCGTATCGGATTCAGGACCACATAGGCAAGTGGCCTGGGTCGCATAGGAAAAAATCAGATCTGTGTTGTTCAGACTGTCATGAGAAGATCAGATACAGGTCGCATATGGGCAAAGATCGGATTTAGGTCACTTCAGGCTGCAGTGCGAACGTACCCTAGGTTCTCCGTCGCCCACTCCAGACTAGTCGGTAGCTTCTCCCTCTGGGACCAAGTGACTTCGATTTCTAAAAAGTAGCCAGTAGAAATACCTACGGCATGCAATATAATGACTGCTGATAACCCTTCAACAGAACCACACATCTACAGCTTTGGCTGTCTTTTTAAAGGGATCCACAACTAGCTGAATCTAAATATGCTGTCATTTTAACATAACTTAAACATTTTTAGTGATATGTAAGCTAACCTAAAATCAAAATCAAACCATAATATAATGAACAACTGCTTGAAGTGAAAGTGAAGCATCTTTCTGTCCTGGTAACACATCAGGTTCTTAATGCTAATTATAAACAGCCTCGGCTCTTTGTAGCATAGCTCTCCATCTGGGTTAGCTTCTCCTAGCAGCAGCAAAGACTAGGGTTGCCAACCGTTCCTTGAAAAACAGAATTGTCCCGCATTTAGTGGAAAAGGAACGCACTGGGTGGAAAAAGTCAACGATAATGAATATAAAGCAAACTGCAAATATGCATCTAATTCACTGCAGATTTTAGTCAAATAGTTAAAAAAAAACCATTTCACACAAAAAGGGGGGCTAAAAAAATTACCAAAACATATCTTCTTCACCTCTTGGGATTTCTACATTCTCATCCATATCATCACCCTTCTGTTCAAACAAAAAATGTTTAACGTTAGTCATTGCCGTTTAGGCTAAACAAAGCTAGCGCTACCGGACCTAGCGCAACAGGACCTAGCGCAACAGGACC
>NW_015150625.1:348150-356036 GCF_000732505.1 Cyprinodon variegatus
GCATATGTCATTTACCGAGAAGCACTGCAGTTCAGACAGCCGGCCGCTTCCCTGTGAAAATATTTTTATATAAATTTTAAAAAACTAAAGAACTTACAGTAATTTCTACAGTATTGTACTTACATCAAAAGTAAATATTTTTAAAATAAAGTCTATAGTCTCAACTAATCGTGGATACCTGTGAGGCTTTGGATTTTAAGTTACGAACAAGAGCACGTCTTGCCTCATTTCTTTCTTCATCAAATAAACGCAGAGGGCAGATCTAAAGACCCCGTCTCCCTCTCTCTAGCTTTTGTTTTGAAAGGGGAAGAAACAGGTTGGATTTCCTATAGGAACAACAACCAAAGATACTCAATACATTTATTTTAAAATATGGTGACAGATTAGTTTTGATTAATGTGCTTAATGTCCTTAAAGCACAGTTCTGTAGAAACAATATAAACATAGCCTTCATAGAGGGAGTTTTCTTTTGATTTGAATTTTCCAGCAAAAAAATTATAATTTAATGTGACGCATCCAATAAAGCCCATCCACCTCTTGTGGTTTTGCCGAATTTATGTAAGAAATGACATTATTTGAATATTTCTAACCGCTTAAAGCCAAGATATGTTGTTTGAGAAAAAAAAGGAATAATACTTGCACCTTTTAAAGAATTTTCCAGAAACATGTTTTCCTGATTTTTGGTATTGACCTCCCTTTCATCTGCAGAATAATTAAAGCCATTAAACAACAAGCCAACATTTTATAGTGACGTGACCTGATTGGTATTCTTTCAGAGGGTGGATTTAAATCTATTTCCCAAGCGGAGGATGTTTTTAATCCCCCTCTCACTGCACATTAATGCACTATATACACTTTATCTTCTGAGACTGCTACAGTTTGTGTCCTGATAAATATTAAGATTATTACCAAGAACTTTATTTTATTATTTTTTGTGTGGTTTGAATTCATCTTTAACTTCCTGTGTTTCGCTTTCCGATTATCTGATGTTCTACCCATGCCGTCATGTCATGTAATTCCTGAGAGTATAAAATAAAAGCATGAACGGTGCCATTGCTGTTGTTTTCCTTTATTAAAGTACTTACTGTATAGCTTCTACTTTTGTTTATATAACAAATCACCAATTTTGCTTCATGGTTGGAGATTTTATCATCCAATCACAACAAAGCAGAGCGTAATTTGAACTGAAAAATAAATGACTTAAAGTTTTTTTTTTGTTTGTTTTTTACCTTTGTTTACTCTTGGATTCCTTAAAGAAGAATCTAGTTTACCTGTCTGACCTGTTTGTGTAATTTAATCCTGGATAAATCCAGGTGTTCTATGGAAGCTCTTTAAAGAACATTAGAGAACAAACATTAGGAATACCAAGGAATCCTGCAAACAGATTAGGAAGGACATTATTGAGATGTAGTTAGATTAGTTAAGAAAATTATGTTAAAGGTATAGTGGAGGATGTTCTTTTTCCAGGTGGATCATCAAAATAAGTGGTCCTCCTAACTGTTAATCATTATGGTGATATGTTTACTACATGCTCGTATTTGCTCGTCCCCATTTTCACTTACCGGTGGTGAGTCTGACATAGTGGAAAAATTGCAAATCTTCTTTTTGAAAGTAATCTTCTATGAGCGATGCAAACAGAAACTTTTAAACAGTGTTCACGAGGAGAAATAGGCTCGTGCACGCTCTGACACGTTTAATAGTCGTTCTTTAGGTGTGCTTTGGCAGCGCAGTGGTTAGCGACCCATGTGAAGAGGCCCAAGTCTTTGATGTGGCCAACCAGGGTTCGAATCCGGCCTTTCCTGTAGGCCTATTGTCCACAAAACAGCCACAAGTGCTGTAAAAATAAAACAAAAAATTATTTGTTCCCTCTCGGGAGCGGGTACAGGGTTGTTCATGGGCTTTCTTTTTTAAAGTGGAGAGTCTCTTCAAAAAAAATCCTCCACTATACCTTTAAGCTTAGAAGAGTGGTTTTCTAAGTGAGGACCACCAGAGCGTGCTACGGGTTCTCAGAAAAATAAGAAAAAAACTTGCAAAAAAAAAAATGTTCATGTTTTTTCTTTATCACACATATTTCAACCAATATTATAAAAGAGATTTTTTTCTTTTTTTTCACATCCTGTTTTTCAATTTTTTACAGGTCAGATTCCCACTTCTAGGGACGGGTTTTCTTTTGATGTCATGAGGAATTTAAAGACGCGTTTCTATTGGTCTGCTGGACCAATTTTATTGGTCAAGAGCGAATGTTTCTACTGGGCTTAAAGTGAAGAAATATCCATCTGTAAAATGTAATTTGTAAAGAATGAAATTCATAAAAACCAATCGTATAAGACTTTTCAAAAAATGAAAACAAAAAAAGTATATAAAAAAACTAGCATACCTTTTTTTTAATATATCATTTTCAAGTTTTCATTTCTATATTCCTATTTTAGTTTTTCAAATTCAAATGTATAAAATGCAACAAAAATGGAACAAATTCCACTCCATACTCGCCTGGCCCTGGTAGGGCCGATGCAAACATGAACGGAGCTGAATTTAAAGCAATCAGATGCTTGTTTATGACGAAGAATGGACCTGAAATGTCCTGGAAAGAAGCATCTTCTTAACCATCCTGCTCTATTCTGTGTTGTTCCGTCACAATACATCCCAACAAAACCAAGATGTGTCATTCTAACAAATTAAAATGTTTAAAAAAAGTTTACAACTTAAAGTTAAAAGAAAAAAAAAAGAGAGTCCAAAAGTTTGAAACAAATCTTTAATTCAGGGGTTTTACATAAAACAGTTCCCCAGGTTTTTAGCTGGAGATTAAAGTAAAGACATGACGATGCTACAGTAATCAGAGATAAGAACAGAAAGTCCAGAAAATTAAAACTATTGTCATAATCAACGTTTTCAGGCTAAGTTTATCAAATAGAATCCACAGGTACGCTCTTGGAAATGGCTAGAAAAATCAGCTTTTATAGTAAAATAGAAAACTATATATAGGTACAGTATAAACATCCAATAATTTGGCCTTGATTAGGGCGGGGGGGTATTTACATGCAGAAAGAGGCTTCTGCCAGTGAACCAGAGAGGAATCACAGCCTGCAGCCATGTTGGGAAGGTGTGAAGGAGGTCAGGTTTGGGCAACTTTATAAAACTGCAGCAGCAGCAGCAGTCAGTTCCAGCTTGAACTGTTTGATTTCTCACTCGGAAAAAAAAAAAATGGTCTCAGGTTCTGGCTGCTGCTTTTGCTGCTTAAATTCCTTTGTTTAATATTCAGCAGGTGGATTCGCAGCAGAGGTTATCTTTAAATGATTAAAAATAGGTTTAAAGTACAGTAATTTATTTATAAAAGGCACTGGCAAGGAGACGGATGAAGCAGGAAAAAAAGCTGTAATGGAAACAAGGTAGATGTGCTTTCATATCTGCAGCTTAAGGAGCACATAGTTTATTCTAATTATGTTAAGATGTTACTGCCTCCATTTTTTAACTTGTCGGTCGTTTGGCTGTAATTATTACAGTTTGAGAGGAAACCTGACGATAAAAGGGAATGAAAGTCCCTCATATTCAGTTAAACGCATAACTTGAAACGATAGTTAAAGTCTATGCCCCCCTATTGAAATGCAAGGTTTATTGTAAAAAAAAACATAAAAAAAAAACAAATAAAAATAAAAAATGACCGGATACAGTCAAATTAAATAAGAACACCCCATCAAAACTGCTCTTTTAACAGATTTTTTAATATATAGATGCTTCAATGTTAGTTTTAATGAAAATGAAAAGGTTCAATTATCAAGAAAGTTTTTAAGTACGAATCATTCAACTGTCTGAGAAAGAAGAAAGAAAGAAATCCCATACGAGCTGCGCAGCATGGAGGTGGACGCGTCATGGTCTGAGGAGTTCCAAAGTTCCCAAACTGGGGTTCAGCAGAGACTATGGGACCACCTGAAAGAAACGTCCCAAAGGTTCCCACTGGGAGGTAGGGTGTTTCTGCAGAAAATTTAATTATTTTTCCCTTTTTCAAATATTTAAAATTGAGTTAACATTTTATTTTATTCTGCTGAAAATGTTTAATAAAGAAGTAACTTTTCGGACAATAGCATCCTGTTTTGTTTAACTGATTCAAAAATGTGAGACCGTATTATTGTATAAAATTAAGGAAAATCTGCCATACCCGGTTTTTAAAAGTTTTTACACCCTTAGTTGAAATACTTATTGAAAAATAAACATCCTTTGTCTGGATGCAAAGCTCAATGTGAAACTGCTTTGAGTAGCTTACAGAACCTTGCAGTGAGGCTGAGGGAGGTTCTGGTCTAGACACGACAACAGCCTGCTCTGTTTTCCATATTTCTGGAACCAGCAGCAGGGTTGGGGGTAAGTGAGGAAGATTAGCTTCGACTTATATCCACCAATCCGTATTTCAGTTGTTTATTCCTTTTTGAATGTTAAATTAACATAAAAATTGTTATTTATTATTTGTTTAGTAAAATAATATATGAAAATAGAGATAAGTTCCTTTTTCACGCTTTTTTTTTCAAACTGTGTTTTGGGCTCTGAATAGTTTTATGAGCCAAAAATGGCAAAAATAATAAGAAGGGAGAATTAAAAAGGTGCTTTAGTAAAGAACAGCAGTTAAAAGTTTTCAGAGGATCTTCAATCAGTTTAGAAATCATAGCAGTAACAGCTGCAGTGCTAGCTAATAAATAGGCAGCCTAATCATGTAAAGTCATACTGACCTTTTTCAAATGTTTATAGACAAGAAAAAGTATTACTTTGTGTAACGTAAACACAAGCGGGTATAAAATGACTTACAAATGAATCCATTATGAGAATCATTGGAACTCTGAAGCAGAAACAAATAAGATCAGAAAACAGCAAGTTGAGAACAACGCTGCGCTGAAAAAAAAAACACAAAAAAAAAACAAGGAAGTTCTGCAAAATTATGAAAAGTAGAATTAAAAAACATTTTTGTTAACTGAATAAAAAATAAACCTAGCAGCTGAATAGAACTGTAATAATAGTTTACAAAATAATAAAAATTAACTGAATTTCTAACGGGAATGTGTTTGTTTCTTTATCATAATGCATTATGAAGCGTCTAGTTGCTGTTTTAACTTACGCCAGCAGATGGCAGTATAGCAATCAGGTCATTTTATTGCTGCAGCGTCTTTCCTCTGGGATTTTATTCCTATTATTTTCTCTCCTAGAACTTGAAGTATATAACATAAAACACTAAATCTATAACTGATAAAAAATAAAAAAATAAAATAAAAACTTCATTAAACTAGCTAACAAATACTTAAAATCAAACCTTAAATTGAATAGTAAAAAATAAGTCAAAACTAAATGAAAATAAAAATCAATAACATTTTTTAATTTATTGAACTTTGCTACTGAAGCTCATGAATAATAATTTAGGCTGCAACATTTTCTCCTTCCTGATGAATTATTTCTTGAATTATTTCTTGATGCACCTGTGGCTGTCTTTGATGAGCTGAATAAGGCTTTTTTTTCATCCAAATAAAACCCTTATTGAACTGATTTGTTAGTGATTTTGGATTGAAAAGCAGTTTGCATCCGGCTTGCATGGGTCCAGAATCAGTACCTGCTGGATCCTGGACCCATGCAATCAGCTGCAAAGAGCCAAAAAAGAAAGAAAAAAAATTTTCCTTTGCTTTGTTCTATATTTAATTAATTTTTAAAGAAGGAATTACGGAGAAACTACTCTTGTTTTTTATTCATTTCATAAAATGATATTGAAAAGCAAAGACAGTTTCTTGTTTTTTCATTGGTTCAGTTTGAAAAACAAATGAACAAATGATAGACGGATTGGATCTAATATATGTTGGAGTTTAATCTGATGTTTAGTTGTTTGTATCAAAGCATATGAAGAACTATCCACCCATCCATCCATTTTCTGTCCTCTTATCCCAAGCGGGGTGCATAAGAAGAACTAATAGTTTTTAAAACAATAGAAGTGACAGGAAGTTCGGATAAAATGTACTTTAAAGAGTTTTTTCCATCATAACCGGACATTTGTTCTGCTGCTTTCATGACATAAACCTAACCAAAACATAAACAAGTGGTGGTTTTAGAGGCAGTATCTAATAATGATCCTGTCCTTTCTAAGCTGACAGATCTGTTAAAGTATGCCAGGAAACAGCCTTTAAATAGCAAACAGCCTCCCAGAGTGGAGCAGCAGGAGCGTTTCAGCCTCCCTGCTCTGTTTTAGAACGATAATGATTGGTTAAGTTGGGTGAAGAGCGTACAGGACATTAAAGCCTGATGATGCTCATTTTCTGCAGCCATGAACTGACAACACGTTCCTTCACATGGAGTGAGACTTTGAGTGGGTCTACATGAGCGACTCCAGGCTCTCTGTGGTGTTGGACTGTCCCAGTGGTACAGACCCGTTAGTCTCTGGACTCTGCAGGGCTCTCTGGTCCTCCTGGCTGCTCACCAGGCTCAGCATGGCTCTATAGAGATACTGGTACTGCTCCTGTGGAGTGGACAGAGAGTTCATCACAGCAATTTTTGTGTTAGCAAACTAGCAAATGTTTTAACATCAATTCCCCAATCAAACACTTACAATGTCATTAAAAACCCCAGGTCTCATGAGGTTTGTCATCCGTGCCACCATGTAGACGTCCACCGCTCCCTCCTCCTCTAACTGGTTGAAAAGGGTGGTGAGAGCGCAGAAAAGCCCCGATGTAACTCCCCCCAAACTGCACAAAAATAACCCAAAACACTTAGCTCAGAGAAAGAAAGAAAAAAAAACAGTCTGAGGAATCCTGCAGGTTTTTTACTCACGGATCGTGTACGACCACAGGTTCCCGTGTGTGTCTGCAGCGCTCTGTGACCACGCCGATGAGGTCAAAACTGTTCCTGATGGGACTGTCTGGATTAGGCCAGCAGGGGGGTCTGAACTGACGAACGAGCAAGATGCAATCATTCTGGAAGGAGACAAAGGTGCAGAATAAGCAGAAATATACACAACAAAACGAACAATAAAATAAAAAACTAAACAAAAAAAAAATCTACCTTTTTCATATCTATATTCATGCTGCTATAGGCTTAGAATGCTGGAGGGCATAGGGGCAACTTGTCATCATTCTATCTCTATTTTCTCATTCTGCAGTATTATTTTGTTTTATAAAGACTTTTGTTTATAGATGTTGAAGCTGTTTTTCTGACTGTGACTAACTGTATGTGCCCTCTTCATCCTCTGACATGTGTTTCCTGGACGAGGCCGCCAGAGGAGCTGTTTGACAGTTGCCTTTTTTATCTCTGCTTCTTTTTCTATGTCTGCTTCTGTCTCCTTGAACCCCAGTCAGCCTCTGCAGATGGCCGCTCACACCGGGTCTGGTTCTGCTGAAAGTTTTCTCCTGATAAAAGAGATTTTTTTTCCTTGCAAGGCATTGCTGAAGAATCAATAACAAAATGGAAGCTAGAATCGTCGCCAAAAGCTCATCCAGGAGGAGCATGCCTTCCAAGATTATGTATATGTGCAATCAAAAGCTTTTTTCTTGATAAAAAAAACCAACAAATCTGTATTCTCTGTCAAGTACCTTAAGGTGACATCTTGTGAGTTGGAGTTATATATATCTATCCATCTATCTATCCATCCATGCATCTATATATAAACTGATAGATTGAATAAAAAAAAATAATAAGATGGGATTTAGAAAAGCAGATATAAAAGAGTTCTGTATTTTCCTAAATGGTCAAGAAAAAATTGCCAGAACTCAGTGAAAATGACAACTTTATCAAGAGTAACAAATCTCTACTTGCAAAATGTTTGATATTTCAGACAACCACACTTTTAACCGAGTTATTAGTTCAGACATCCATAATGAATACCAAATGAATTAGAGAGCCCTCTGTACACTTTTTATACAATTTAGTCT
>NW_015150625.1:356046-382883 GCF_000732505.1 Cyprinodon variegatus
GTGTTCCAATCACTTCCATGGCCACAGGTGTATGAATTCACTGAGCTCCTGAGAGCGACCCATTCTTTCACAAATGTTTGTAAAAACAGTCTGCATGCCTAGGTGCTTGAATTTATACACCTGTGGCCATGGAAGTGATTGGAACACCTGATTCCAATAATTTGGATGGGTGAGCAAATACTTTTGGCAATATAGTGTATATATATATATATATATATATATATATAAAAACTGATAAATTGAGTTAAAAAAAAAGAAAGATGGCATTTAGAAAAGCAGCTATAAAACAGTTCTGTATTTTCCTAAATGGTCCAGAAAAAATTGCCAGAGCTCAGTGAAAATTCCAACTTTATCAAGAGTAACAAATCTCTGCTTGCAAAATGTTTGATATTTCAGACAACAACACTTTGAATTGTGTTATTAGTTCAGACATCCATAATTTTAAAATGATCTTTTTTACTATAGTCATATTGTATGTCAGATAGAGGAACTAGAGAAGGAAGGATATCCTCAACAACACTATTTAGGGATGTGGGATTAAACAGAACTCATACATACTTTCAAACCAGAAATGATGAAACTATGAGTTAGAGAGCCCTCTGTACACTTTTTATACAATTTAGTCTAGTAGTCTAGTTTAATTTGAATTAATTGGTGCCTAAAATGGATAGGATTATAGATAAGCTCTCCTCCTAGCTGCCATTCTCCATCTGCAAACCCTGCTCCTCTTTCCATGCTTTTCTCAAAAATAAATGATTTTATTCATGAAAAGAGTTTAAGAAACCCAGAAACAATCTTTTTTTGATTCAGGAGAGCTCAAAAGAAGCTTGTAAAAAGGTAAATCTTTAGGCAAGGACTCAAACTCAGGAATATATATAAAGAAAACTGTGTTGCGTGGGTCACCTGAGTAGACTGCATCGTAAAATCCTGCACAAGAAGTTTCTCATCGTTGGTCAGGTGGACAAGCTCCTCCCCTGTGTGCGACACGGTGAAACCATCAAAGCTCATCGGCAGGTCTTTACTGGGCCAGTAGACGCTGCAATCCCTCTTTTCATTCTAAAAAAGTGAAAAAACAAACAAACATGGGAGCAAATGTGGCTTCACTTCAACAGTATCCTGAAAGGAGGCGGTTCTACCTGACTGTGTGAGTCCTGCAGACAGACGACCGTGTTGGTGCTGTGCTCCCAGATCATTCTCCAGAAATCTTCCACTGTGCTGCTCAGAGGAGTCTGACTCACTATGAACTCTCTACAGCAGTGGTGTCCCTGTGGAAACAATGTTTGAATGTGTTCAAAATGTTAAGCAGAAAAAAAGTCAAACTTAAAGGGCCTATACCGTGCTAATTCAACTTTTTAAAAGGCTTTTGTACTTTTTTATAATTTTATTCCTTCCTTATGTTTCGCTTTATCCATTAATTTCTCAGCATTTATTGTGACTTTCTGCTGAAAATGAGTTGGAGAATATTCATATTAAACAAAAGCCCCCCCCCCAGGAAGCAACTAGCTTAACCGCGCTGCGCCTGCACTGTAAAAAAAAAAAAAAGCCCCTTTTTCTCCATCAGGGACAGTTGATAAGAAGGAAGGCAAGATGATGATCCTGGATAAAAGTTTTAGCAGATAATCTGCACTTTGATTTGAACTGAAATGAGCAGAAAACAACTTTATTATATATATAAAAAAAAAAACAAATAGATGACTTTAAAATGCTTTAAAAAAGCAGGACATCATTCAAAGTTAAAGGAAATAGAGTCGATATCTCCGAGTAGTGATGGGTTAAAGAGGCATCTTGAAGTGTTGACGCTATCTCACAGAATACTGACACTTGCTGGACACTTAAAGACATTGCAGGCAGCTTATTTGCAAGACTAAATTGAAGTGATTTGATAACCTAGTATAATAATTTAAATTATTGTAGGTTATATTGTAATATTTCATATCTATGTTTAATTTGAAAATATTTTTGATATTTTTAGATGAAGACAATAAATAATGTAAACATACAATGTGAAAATTTAGGGTGAAATGTGAAAATGTGAATTTTAAAACAATAAGTACAGGAAAAACAGTAAATAAACTAAGAGTCAATTTTAAATTAACTTCAATTCAGATAAGTTGAGTGATAACTGAGAGGAAAAGTATTAACACACCAAGAAAATTAAAATAAAAACACAACGGCTGAAACGTTGTTATTCCTTTTAGGCTGCTCCAAAATTCTTGATCATTTTAATGATGAACCACAAAAATTAGACTTTTTTTTTTCACCAGAATCCTCATGTTGAAAGATACCTTTTTAAACACAGTTAAGTGAGTCGGTCAGTTAGACTCACTACACTCCGTGTACAGTACACTCTGCGTATACAAAATGACAATAAAAGTTGTCTAACTTCTGAGAACAAGCTGTATTTGTACTCAGAATAGATTATTAACAGTTAATAGCAATTATCAGCTGAATACTGAACACAATTGGTTGCAGTCAGAAAAAAGGGGTCGAAATAAATTTTTACACCACTTTTTGAAAACTTTTGTCCTCCACTGTAGTTAATTCAGACTGAAAGAGAAACCAAACTTCAAAGTAAGTTCCAGGAAGGCTGAATCACGGGAAAAGTTTGACTGACAGCATTAAAACTGCCTGTCAAGCAACAGAAGGAAATCTTTTCTGTTGCTAAAATAATTTTTAGCCTTTAAATCCAATACATCCCATTGCTTCATACTCAGCTGGTTTCGCACCTCTATATAAATACTACATAAAGTGGGTTTAACATATCTGTAAAAAGCAACTCACCATAACATAGGAGGCATTGATGTAGCCGGTGGAGTTGGTGTCTGAAGCCGTCAGAGAAACCCTCGATCTCTCAACTGCAAAGAAGCAGAGAGACATCAAGATCAAAATGAGAGTAAACTCTGTTTCTTCATGATAAAAATATAAAAGACTAATTTTTAGGGTTAATGTTTAACCTCTTCAACCACTGTAATAGTTGCAAACTCTATTCTGGAGATAGTTTATTTAAAAATGTATGTTAAGTGAATTTTATTTATTGTTGTAGCAACAAAGAAACATGCTTTGCAGACAGTAATAGATAAAAACATGCAACCCAAAAATGACATCAGAATTGGATTTGAAAGTAGGTTTATTTTCTCAGATTAAGTTATTCCAGATTATTTTTTTACATACTGGTAGTTTTTTTTTCCAGATTTTATTTTTCAAGATGTATTTTTTTCAGATTTTATATTATTTTTCATGTATATTGTCTTAGATTGAGTTTTTTCAAATTGCATCATTTTTAAATTGCATTACAATCAAATGTTGCTTACGTCAGCATACCAATAGAAATGCTTCTTCATTCCTCACTCCAGAATGTGAGCTGGAAAATGCTATTTCAAAAGAATTCAATCCATATTCAAAACTCAATCTTAAAAAGTTAAATAATTTTTTTTAATGTAAAATCTGTAAAGAAATTATAAATGAATAAAATGTGAAAAAGAAATTTAAAATAAAAAGTTAGTAAGGACACAAAAGTGTGCAAAAATTTCAACCTGGCATGAAATTAAATTGTGTTCTACTTGTCAGAGGCTGGTGACCCCGTAAAAAATATGTTAGTACCGAAATCAGAAGATTCTTTTGGAGTTATTCTTTCTGTAGAAAAATAGTGACCTGGAATATTTGGGGTTATATGGAGTGAATTTTGTTCCATTATTTTTGCAAGCAAACAGCTCATTATGTAAATGTAAATAACACAAAATGCAATCAGGAACTGAAACTTTGAAAAAAAAAAAGAAGAAAAAATTACAACCATAAGCTTTAAGAGCAATTTTGCTGGTCTTTAAAAGATTTTATCTTTCATTTCATTATAAAAAATTCCTTTTTCTAATATTTTTTTTAATCTTCTTTTTTTTTTTTTTACAGATTCTATATTGTAATTTTTTTTTCCTAATTTCTCTTCAGATTCAGTTTTATAGATAATATTCTCCTTCCTTTCCAGCAGAATATAAAAATCTTGTCACTAACATCCATGTGTCAGAAGTAAAGGGAATGTTGAACTTCCAATTTGTTTGTTTATTTTTGTTTCTTTATTTCAATATTAAATGTGAAAAATAACATTTGAAAATACAAAATCTGTATAAAGAATTTAGAAAAATAAAAGCTGAAAACAAACATCAATGTGGCTATAAAAACCTTTTTTATCAAGATGTTTCATTTCTAAATTGAGTTTTTTTTTTTTATTTCCATTTACAAATCTATTTCTTTTCTTGTAACAAAAATGTACTAAAGTTCCCTTCATAGAGGATTGCCTGCAGTCAGTCAGTTCTCTGCTGTTGTTTACCAGGCATCAGCGCTCTCGCTCTGTTTCTCTCAGCGTTGCCGTCCTTCAGGGCAGTGCTGTAGTCTGCATGCTTAGCCTGACGCTGACTAATCAGCTGAGACAAAAAAAGAAGAAACTTTAAAAACATTCACTTCAGAACCTGATCAGATTAAAGTATAAGAACCAAAAGGAGGCTCCACCTTAAACTGTTTGTCCATGCGCGTTCTCCCTGTGGCGCTTGGAATGAGGAGATTAGAGACGTAACCGTGGAGAAGGTCCGCGGTGACCGATGTATCCCGGCTGAGGATGGCCTCCACCAGAGCATCATGGATGAAAACGTACTGCTCCTGGAAAATAAGAACAAACAATCCAACTCTGCATTACAAAAAAAAAAAATAAAAAATGTGCTGCAGTTCATATCTTCAAAGATCAAGATTCCAAAATAACTATTTGGTCATTTTATTCCAATTTGGTTTAATCACTCTCATATATATATATATATATAATTTGCATTTTCCTATTCTCTAGCTTTTTCTTCGCCTCAGGCTTCTTTTCAGAACATACGGCTTTATGATCAACCGGAAGCAGTTCAGCACAAATAATATAATACATCTGACAAAATTGTTTTTATAAAAACTTTTTAAAATATATTTTTAAAAGCTTTTTAAATGCCATGAAAATCACATCTAATGAATTGCAATGCCAATTAAGGCCTTAATTTAAAATATAATAATTTTATGACTTAATGATTTTTAATGACCCGTGGAAACCCTGTCAAAGATTGCTTTCATTTCCACGGTTTAGTCATTAGAATAACATTTGCATATTGATGAAGAAATACGTGCAAACACACACATGCAAATCTTCTGCAGATCAGGCCCCATGTGTAAAACATACTTTCACATCAAAAAACTGTCCGATCATCTCAAATATTACAAAAATTATCCAATAACATCACTAAACCTCAAACTAAACTGTGCTTTCTCCACCGATTAAACATCCTCTAACCTCAGCATGATGGATGTTTGAAACTGTGAGTAAAACTGAAGGCCTGCTGCACGTCGCAGCATTTGACACCATAGACAATGAAATACTTTTATTTTAACAGCACTGTGTTGTTATCACCATATTTGAATGGTAAAAGTGTTTTTGTTTATCTCGATCTCTGCTCCTGTCTTGCAGCATCCCCAAATTATGGAGTCCCTCAGGGTTCCATCCTAGGCACTGTTCTTTTTATATTGTACCTGTTGCCTCTTGGACACATTTTAAAGAATTTTAACTTCTCCTTTCACCTCTTCACAGAAGAAGCACAAATATATATACTGTACGCCCCTGAAGAAGTTAATCAGTAGGAATGATTCCCTACAGCAGGGGTGGGCAACTCCAGTCCTGGTGGGCCTGCAACTTTTAGATATATCCTTGACTTAACACACCTGAATCAAGTAAATAGATAATTAAAATGACTCTGGAGAAATTGATTGCATACTAGGGAGGTAATTCAACCATTTGATTCAGGTGTGTTGGACCAAGGATGAATCTAAATGTTGCAGGAAACCGGCCTTCAGGGACTGGAGTTGCCCACCCCTGCCCTACAGTCTTTAACCAACTGTTTTAAGGGCATTACATCATGGATGGACCAACACTTTCTGCACTTGATTCAAAATAAAACTCCTGTGTGTCACTGAATGTGTGCATTGATGATAAAAGACATCTTCTGCCTCCATTTATCGGTTTACTACAGTGTGTTGAATTCATGTTAATGTGGATTTAAAGACATTTGAATTAGCGGAAAAAATTGCAGGGGGAATAAAAAAAAGTTTAATCAACCAAAACTTTTGCGACCCCAATGCAGTACCACTGTGGACCCCCTAGGGGTCGCAGACCCCCTGTTGAAGACCTCCGACCTAGAGCCAAAAGTGAAATATGACATATGTTAGTTGGAAACTGGTTTATGCCAGTTGTTTACCAGCATAAACCAGTTCCCAACTGGCATATCCCATTTTTCAAAACTGGCCTGCCAGAAACCACTTCTGGCTCTCGCTGTCACTCCATTTTTTTATTGTTGTTTGATGCTAGATGAGAATCTTAACCTTCTAACAATAGTAAAATCTCGCTTTAACACCAAAAACTTTTATTTGAATTTGTTACCACATGCTTTTTCTTATTTTTGTTTTATTTTTTATGTTTTATCCAAATGTGATCGATTGATGCTTTTATGAAAACTATACATCACTTTGGGGCCGCTGCAAGCTGTTTTCAAGTGTTTTCAAATCGACAATAAAAATTTTATTAATCTGTTTTATTAGGGCACTCATAGACCTTTGAAATGTAATTTCCACATAGTCACAGTGGGGACATGGAATCAGTAATCTGACATCATTCCACACCCTAGATACCAGTGTGCAAAAGCGGCTAAAGCTGAGGGTTTGATTCCCTGAAAAGAATGCTTGTTTCTCCTTTACCTCCGTCTGAACCAGGAAGTTCCTCTGTGTCCGGACGTGTTTCAGGAAGCCCAAAACATTCACAGTTCCCTGATCCTGAATTTGCTGCATCATGCTGTCAATCACAATGTAGGTTCCTGTTCTTCCCACACCAGCGCTGCAACAGACGGATAGGAAGATGATGCCAGAGTCACAGCTGTGTTGTCTTTTAGGTATTGTTTTCAGTTCTACCTGCAATGCACCAGAACGGGGCCCATCTCCTGCGTTCGGGCCTGAGACGACGCTCTGATGAAGGACAGCACAGGTAGGGTGTACTCTGGGACGCCCATGTCTGGCCACTGGGTGTAGTGGAAATGCAGGACTGTGTGTTCAACTTTCTTTTGTGGCATCTGAAGAAGCAACTGATATGAACTTAATCCAAAACTAAAACATTGCAGAACTTGTTTTTTTAGGCGTGTATATAAAATACCTTATTCGCTGTGTCCCTGACTGAGAACGTCCGCAGTGTGTAGTAGGCTAGAGTCTTGGTGCTTCTCATAGTCACTTGGTAGGAACCGTATTCCTCTTGGTTCTCTTCTGGCCAATACTGGTCGCATTTTGTCTGCAGAGATTTTTTTTATTCTAGTTAAAAAATCCAGAGAGTCGGACCGAATATTTTCATTTGTGTTGATCTTACGCGTCCTTTCTCCTTCAGATTGGTGATCATGACAATAACGCCAACATTCTGCTGCCAGATCATCCTCCAGAAATCCTCTCTGCTTGCTTTCAGGGGGCCCTGAGCTGCGATGTATGCCCTCGTTCGCTCATAACCCTTAAAAAAAAAAAACAGACCTTTTCCAGCTTAACATTTAAAAGCAAAACAACAGTTTTCTTTGTGGATCTTCCATAGTAAATACTCAAAAAAGAATCAGAATGCTCTGCAAAAAAGAGACTTCGTCCAAGCATTTTATGTAGTTTTTTTTCTCCAACACCATGGGAATGGTTGGAAATTTAAAATTTTACAAAAGTTATAAAAACACAGTGTCCACAAATGCCGAAATGAAAAAGAAGAAAACTCACGTCAACGTAGTTAGCGTTAATGTAGTCCCCACATTTTCCATCTTTATCCAAACTGTTGGAGAGCTTCACTCTGCTGTGGTCGTCTGGAAAAGGAGAAACAGGCCATGAAGGCTAAAGCATGACCCATATGTGCAGTGATGACACTAAGCAGACACATACAGGCCAGTATGTTAATGTAGCGGTTCTTGCTTTTGTTGTCGGGGTGATTCGAGCTGTCGGCAGTGATGCCCATGTCGACTGTACACGCCTGCACCTCCTGAAGCACAACAGAGGGGGGAAAAAACAAAATAAAGGGTGATGAGAACAGACTAGAGATGGTGCAGCACACCCAGAGTGAGCCAGCTCTGAGAGAAAAACCCCTCTGCACCAGAGGGATGGAGGGTGTCTTACCTCAAACGACTCTTTCACAATCTAATGGAGGGTGGATGCGGAAAGCACGACGATGGTGGTGGAGATGGTGAGAGGAGAGTGGGACAGAGGGACAAGACCACAGAGAGGGAGTCAGTGCAGGTCCAGGAATTTAGGGTTCAGATTGTCAGAGTGGAGGCTCTGAGTGGGCAGTGATGTCGTAATCTACGAGGCGGGTGGAACGAGCTGGGACCTCGTGATAACGTGGGAGGTGTAGATGCACAAACAGTGGAACAATAATGGGAGGGGAACATGGGAGACCAAAACAATGCCTGGAGATCATCCAGCTTAAACCTTTTCACAGTGAGTTACAGCTGCAAAACCTCAGCAGGGTAGCAACATGATTGGGAAGGAAAAAGGATGCAAAAAGGTGGTGTTAACATTCCCAGCATGATGGTGCCACCACCGTGCTTTAAAGATGAGAATTGGGATTTCTTTTAAGGCCTGGTTTAAACAGTCGTAAATACTGATCAAGAGATGTTACTACATTGGTTATTGCATTGGATTTTACAAAAGTAGCAGCATCACAGTAAAGGGGGCTGAATGGAAATGTAAGCCTTTTTTGGTTCTATAAATTCTTTCCAATAGATATTTACTAAAACCCAAATAGTGGCCGTGAAATGTGTCGAAGGTTTTGTAAGGCATTGAACACATCATATCTGGATGTTTGTAAGAGGTTCATGTGTGAGAAATTAACCATGCCAGCATGGCGATATAAACGCCATGTGGAGTTTTGTCAATTTCCAGGGGCTGTACTCTGCTCCACATTAAGCTCTGTCCTCTTTCTGTCTGAGCTTCTCTGCTCCCCCCACCCTGTTCTTCCCAACTCCTTCTAGTTGCCCTGGTCTGTTATCCATTTCCAAAGGCTGAAATGCAGACACCTTCAAGTCTGGTCACTTAAACGACCACCTTAAATTGCCAAATCAGACCACCTAAAACTACAGTGAGGGAAAAAATGGGATTTTGAGTGGATGTTATTTAACAATGTTTTTATTTATAAACCGATTAGGTTAATTAATGATTGATTCTAAATTATCACAAATTAATTCATTTGTTTTGAAACTACATTACCCATGATTCTCTCAGGGCAACTTTCATTCCATATATTCCAAGATTTCATTCAATATTCTCAGGAAATCATTAAAAATATTCAAGTTTCGTTCAATATATTCTGTATATATATATATATATATACACACACACACACACACACACACGCATATATAAAACCTATACTTAAAGTTAGATTTATAAATATACATATATATGTAAATTTAAATGTGTACATATATATTTATATAATGTATACATATGTTTATATGTATCAAATACATTTATATGTATAACATTTTAATTACAACTTTGCAATATAAAATAGATTGTGTTTTATATATAAAAAAATTTAATTAGTTGTTTATATAACAATGTAAATTTACTAAAAGTATTTCTTCCTAGATTAATCGAAGAAACATATTAATCGATTACTGAAATCATTGAGAAGTCAGTTGGACATTGGTTGAAACACTTACAGCAGGCCGTACACATCACCTTACACTGCATCAGATCTGGTCTGGAGGGCAGCAAGCTCTGAGATTGCTGAACCTGCCATCCAGTTATTTTTGTCTTTCATTTAAAAAACGAGTTAAATGAAATTCCAGAGCCCATTATGTTAAACTTGAAACACGGAGGCCCATTATGGAGGGATGAAAAGTCATCCGCTGTACGTTCTTTCCTACGCCAGAGGAAACCAACGCACCTCAAACTCCTTGGAGAAGGTGTTGGTGCTGTGGAGCTCCAGGACATGCTTGACAAACTGCTTTATAGTCAGCGGCTCGTGGCAATCTGTAAAACAAGGTTCAGAGTTCATCTCTCTGCTTAACAAGGCCACAGCGTATAGTTTTAATATCAAAAGAGTGAGAAAACCTCAGGTTGGTGTACCTGCAGCAAGCAGCAGGGGCGTGGAGGGAACGGAGAGGACTTTAGGTGATGCGGGGTCATCCGGGTAGAAGTTAGCAGTCTGGAAACAGTTTCTGTAACCAGAAACATTAAATGTTACATAGACAGATGGTTTACCATGATGAAGAATGGATAGAGGTGTGTCTGTAGGTGTGTGTACCTCCAGTAGATGAGTATACCCACTAGTACCAGCAGACAAAGAGCGGTGAGAGTGGAGACAACAGCCAGAGGGACCACCGTCCTTTTGTCCTTCTCCACACCTTCGACCAACCCGATCCGGGACTCATGGCTGCTGTTGCTGCCCTCTGAAAGAGAAGAACGGGCTACGGCTCTCAGGTTGCACATTAGATGGGTTTAGAACTACGTCCAAGTAGAGGAAAAGTCAGAATATCGTCTGCATAAAAAGTTATGTAACTTTGTAGATGCTTCAGGCTCATCAAATATTTTTCCCTTTTTATTATCTTTTTATTGCATGAATTTATTTGTTCAGGATTTCTTAAATGACGGCACATTCCATTTTTACTCAGATATCTGACTTTTGGAGTCTAAAAAATGTACCTTGGGTAGAAGTGACATTCATAACCTCCAGAGGAATATGTCAGTCTGTTGTGACTGACGCCTTAAGCCCTTCCTGGTTGCAAATAAAACTGATTGGTGACTTGAAATGCTTAAAGGGGATCATCAGCTGACAAGCCCTTCAAAGACATTCCTCCAAAAAGTGACAAACATTGTGTCCCGTTTACCTTCGGTCTGTTCCTGTTTTCCTTGGGGGTTGTCAGTGAATCCGAGCTCTGACACAGAGCTCTCTGCAGCATGAAGGGAACCAGCTGTGTTTGAGAAAGCGTCTTCAGTAACATAACCAGATCCTCCTTCACGGTCCTCTTCATGACCGCCAACGTAAGGATTCTCATCGCTGGTCATAAATCGTGCTTGGTCTGGTGTAGGTGCAGTTTCCCTAGATGTTAGCTGACTGTAGATTGTTAGCTGGAGTTTTCCATTTCTCTGAGACGTTTGTTTGTTTTCAGGTCGAGCTTTGAAGGGTTCCTGATCACCACCAACCTGCTCTAGATTTAAGTTTCCAATAACAGCTGCTTGTTCTCCAGAACCACTGCCATCTTCAGCCCCACTCCCACCCTCTACCTTGATTTCCCGTTCATCTTTGGCCTTGCCTTCATTTTCTTCAATACTTATCTCATTTTTCTTCTCTTTACACCTTTTACGACTGATCCCGCCTTCATCTCTTGCAGCAGATATCGTCCTTTCTGGCACTATGCCCTTTCCTGGAGTATCATCCGTGCTTAAGCTCAAAGCTGAACTTATAAATGTGGAAAAAGTATCAGATTCTCCGCTGCTGTCATCACCAGAGCCTGATCCACTCTCCTCTGTTAAAACCAAACCCCTTAATTCAAGTAAAGACATGTTAAAATGACCATAAACATCACCCCCATCTGTTTCTGCACTAGATCCATCTTCATTCTTATCTAACTGCCCTAAGAATTCAGCAATTTCTTGTTGCTTGCTGTCAATCTGAGAGGTGTTTAAACTGTTTTCCTCAAGCTGGTTTGCTTTCGATAGCTGGGCAATAGCGGATAGATTATTAGAGAGTAAAAAAACAGAGTTAGTGGTATTAAGAGGATCGTCATAAGTCGAGCTAGTAAAGATCTGTTGTTTTTCTCCATCCTGGGGCGAAGGGTTTAATGAGTTCTTCTCAGAGAACATGAGATGGGAAGTGTTGGTAGATTGAGGGAGAGTTTTCAGGGGTAAAGATGCTGAACTGAATCCATCATGGACAGAGAGCATGGCTTTTATGGTTGTCTCTGTAAGATGGCTGGAGGAGTCTGAAGCAGCCGTTGAATCCTCAGACCTGGATATTGGGGTATTTGCTGCAAGAAAAGCCAAAACAGGAGTGTCCTTCCTTTAATGATACTTATTGAACAGTTTTAACGAAAACTAGAACTGCCCGATTATTAATATTCCCTCTAGAAGCAAGCCAAGAAATTGCAGCTTTGCTGATTTAAAAGAAGGTCAAGATAGCAGGAAGAAACCCACTAGAGGGCACCGCTGAGCCACAGAATAGATGCTAGAAAGAACAAGTCCCCAGAAATAGATGCTAATCACCAAGCTTGAGTGAGTTCAAGTAGATTGTTATCAGGGAGAAAACTCTGACCTCTGCGAGAAACGTGCAGGAAGATTGAACAAAGAGTCAAGCAGATTTGAATTCAGAGCCATGTTGGAGACTGAGGAAGCCCCTGATTATTACTCCAATCACAATCAGCATCTTATGACCACGACTGGAATCCATCCCACCGTGTCCCTCCGCAAAATGGCCCACTGATGAGAGACAGCACTGATTAAATGCCCCAATAAAAGAAGGAATGAAAGCACCCATTACAATTACACCCAGCTGTCTACTCTAAACATCAGGAAAGCCCTGCTGTTGATTAAAATCCCCAAAATGTGAAATCAGTTTTCAGGCTTTTAAATCAACGTTTAATGAAATCTGTGATTTTGTTTCCCCCAATGTAGAGCGTTCTTAGTGCGTTGTCTTACCATTGAACAGGGGCTGAGTGGTGTGCATCAGCCCTCTGAGCAAAGACGAGGTGGTGAAGGATTTATAGAGTGAGTCGGACAGGGTGTTTCCTGCTGTCGCTACATTCTCCGTTATCCATTCCGAGTTGGACGTGGCTGAAAATGAGCTGATGGGTTTTCGAAGAGGTTTGTTTACACCAGATCCTCGATCTTCAGGGTTTATTCGGGAGTCTCTGTGCACTTCAGTACCTGGGAATGAAACATGCAGATGAAGTAGAGGCTGGTGAGACCTGGACACATTACCAACACATCACTCATCCACCCATAAAGGACCTCGAACCTAAACGACCCACTGACCTAAAAATACATGTTTCTGAACTGTGGGAGAAAACATATATCCAGAGAGAAGCCATGCAGGCAGAACATAAAAACTATAGAAAGGTGCTAGCAAGGATTTATGGAGTGAAACTTGCTCCATAAATTATTACATACTGTTTAATAAACGATAAGTGTTTTTAATTAAGAGTAATTTTCATTTGAATGTGCTTTACTGGAGACATCCATGTTTGTCAGAGAACACTACTGCCCCCTACCGGTTTGTGACGTCACGGTGCGGTATCGGCTGTTGATCAAGTCCCAGTGCTGTATCTGGTGTTTGTCACAACGCACTATTATCAAAGTCATCTTTAAGAAATACTTCTTCCAAATGTTGGCTACATATTACGTGTATTACTCTGGCCAGACGTTCGAGGGCAAATCCTCCGACTTCAAACTAGCAATCCAACGACGAATACGTGGATCATGAAACATGATCACTTTTATCTGACGTATTCCAACATTCAACTGCCATGCACGTTGAAATTGTGAGTTTAACTATAGCTGTCGTGAATTTCAATGGTGAAGTGCTCTCGAAATCTTGAATAATCTTTGTTGATTGCAGATGTGTCTAGTAGTTCCCATTGATTTTGCTTGTAAAGCGGGAAGAATGGCGCTAGGCTTACCGCACCGTGACGTCAATGCCAGAAGATGTCAGGAGTGAGATGTTATATTTGAGCAAAATTGGCCGCTTACAGACTCGGTGATCGCAACCAAAAATTTTATTTTTTTACCGATTAACGCTAAATTAATCTAATCACCGCAAACGTATCAGTTTTAGGTTTAAATAATGATCCATTGATTATTCCTTGCTGACCGGACTTCTCCTTTAACAGAGCTTATGCGACTTTAACCTGCAGTTTTATTGGGAATGCTTTTATGTCATAACATTGGCATCATAACCAACATGTTATATTTAAATGTTTTCAACCTGTCAAAATTTCAGTGAAAATAATACTGTTACTCCACACAGCTTTAGACTATAGATACATTTTTGAAAAACTAATAATTTTGATGAAAAAGTAGCTTTGGCCAGAATCAAATTTTGTCTGCCTTCTCTCTACTATCTTTAAACTGGTTAAATAATCCATCAATAATGATCCATTGTTTACCTTTAACCCCAAAGTGACCAGTTTTTAACTCTTCCTCTAAAAAAGGTATAAAATATGAGGGAACAGCAGCGGAAGCCAAAATAAAGCCTCACCGGGCACCACAGGAACAGATACTGTAGGAGGGAAGTTGGTGATTTCCAGTGGAGAGCTGGTGACTGTGTCTTCATAGAAGATATCTGTGACCTGGGTGTCCCTCATTGGAGGGGTGGACAGGTCAAACTTAGAGGGGGTATTTTCGCCTTCTTTTTCTGACAGGTCTTGATCTGTTGGCTGTGGTGGATACAGACCCACATATGGTGAAAATGGTATATTATTAGAACACATTATGGGTAATCTCAACATTTAGAACAAACAATGATCAGAAAAAGTACATACCTGAGGTGGAACCGACAACGACGCCTCTTCTGTCATATGCCGACGATTCGGTGGTGCCATCGTTGTCCGAGCAACCGGAAACAGAAGTCCTGGCTCCTCGGTTATCCGGTTAACCCAAATTGCACTGGTGCTGTCAAAGTTTGGTCTTGTAAAAGGCGGGTTTGCCGGGATCAGCTGATCATCCTCTATCCAGTTCTGACTGCGACCTGGAGGGGTCATCCTGTTTGGACTCTTGGTTTTCTCTCCTACTTTCTCATCCGGTTCAGCCTTTTGTAAATCCACAGATTCAGATGGGGTTTTTGGGGTTAATTGTTCACCAGTCTGGACTGGAATTTGCTGGTTTGCTTCTGTTTGATCCGTGGGCTGTCTTTGGTGTTGGGTAGGTTGGATCTGGTAAACTCTTGTCTGATCAGCTGGGATTTCCTCCTCTGGAATATCATCTTCAGAAGCCAAATCCAGGTTATTCTTGTTCTCTGGCCTCTTCAATATAGCTACATCTAAAGCCTGCAGAGAAGGAAACAGTTTACTGAACCATCCTTTGAAACCTGACTTAAGCATTAGCCAACATAATGGCACTCATTAGCATAGTAATTAAACTGCGGATGAGACTGAATGAAGTGCAGACTTGAACAGATACATGAATTCAACCAGTTGCATTGAGTTTGGCAGAGTGTCCTACCTCCCTGTGACTTTCAGCTTCCTTTGCTACAGTGTCAGGGGGCTGATCGCTCTCTGGAACGACAAACGATGAGAAAAAAACTCCTGAATGTTGGTAGAGCAACAGGTGAAAGCAGCTCTTAGAAAGTCAGCTCATACCAGGGTCTTCTAACGGCATGTCGACTATAATCTGATCGCTCCATCGTCCTTTGAGGCCATTGGTGCAGATAGCCACCACCTGAACCACGTAGCTGCTGTTAGCCAGCAGACTGGAGATAATGGCCCCCTAAAATGAAATCACATGGTGTGAAATCAGTAATTTCTCAGTCTCCTATGGCAGATCTCTCAACCTTCTCTGGATTCAGCGGTTCACTTTGCTCCCCTAAAAGAGTTTCTCACCAGGAGTAGACATACTTAATGTTTTGGATCACTGCTATTTTGGTAGACAAATGGCCTTTTTCCCAGCTCAATGTGCCTTGTTTCGGTTTATATTGGCATTAATTACAACTATTATTTTTTGCTTATTTTGTCATTTTTCAGCCATTTTGTAAACATTTAATTCAAGATTTATTTCTCTTTTATGTATGTGTGTATATATCCATCCATTTTATGTCACAGTTATCCCTGCTGGGGTCACGAGGGGCGCTGGTGTCTATCTCCAGCTGTCTATGGGTGAGGCGCAGGGTTCACCCTGGACAGGTCGCCAGTCAATCGCAGGGCAACAAAGAGACAAACAGGACAAACAACCATTCACACGCACCTAAGGAGAATTTAGAGAAGCCAAATAACCTAACAGTCATGTTTTTGGACTGTGGGAGGAAGCCGGAGTACCCAGAGAAAACCAATGCATGCCTGGGGAGAACATGCAAACTCCATGTTGAAAGATCCTGGGTCGGGAATCGAACCCAGAGCCCTATTGCTGCAAGGCAGCAGTGCTACCCACTGCACCACTGTGCAGCATAATAATAAAAAAAAAAAGGATTGAATTTTCAAATGTTTCCTGTTAAACGAAATCTGAAATAAATGCAATTTGTGAAACAAGGTGAAAAAAATCTGTAAAGAAAAACAAAGTTTGAAAAAAGAAAAAAATATATAAAAAGAAAAATAAATTTGTGATTTTTTTTTTTGTAGGTTTTATATCTGGATTGCATTTTTTTGGTCATATTTCCATTTACACAAATAGTTTTTTTTTTTCAAAAACATTGGAACAAGATTTACCCCATAGAGGATGTACTTCTCTCACTGTGCTTATATCTGAGATTTTAAATGTGGGCTGATAAAATCTAACCATTCTTTTTTTTTTTTGGGCTGATATCAGATGAAATCCCTTTGGGACATAATTACGGTTTGCAGAATCTTTCTCCTGGCTGTTTTTACTATATAGCAGATTAAAGACGTTTCTTCCCCAGAAGAGCTTTTCATGGAAAACACTTAAAGGTAGCGCTATGGCATATTTTTTCTATTCAAGGGTAATTTCAAGTACTTCACAGGAAGAACAACAAAGATAAAAGTGGTTAAGGTGACAAAAATTGAAGCAAATGAAAAACCAAGACATGATAGAAATGAAAATGTTTGTTTTTATGGTGAAAGCTGCTGTAAACAGCAGCAGTTTCTGCTCAGGCTTCCAGAGCCGAGGAGCATTGAAACCAAGCTGCCTCCTGGTGTCCTGTGATCACTGAGAGAGGAGCTCTGTGAAGACATGACCTGAAGGGTCTAGATGGTGAAATATGCTTTTTAATTAGGGCTGAAACAATTAATTGGATTAAAGGTGATTTATTTATTATTTCAACAATTGTCAACTAATTTAGTAATAGATTAATTGTTACCTGGAGTATAGAGACTCTAAAACATGCTTTTAGCAGAGAGAGCAACCCGCTTGGAACAATAATTATATCAAAATTGTAAAAAGAAATGAAAATGTTTTGCATTTAACATTTTTTCTGTCAATATTCTCTATCCAGAACTCCTCAAATGAAAAGGTTTTAGTTTCCCCCTGGTTTATTTCTGTAAAAAAAAAAAAATTCTTTGACGACTTTTTGCTGTCTGATTATTAATTTAATCAATTAATCAAAAAAGAATCAACAGATAAAGCAGAATAAATGTTACTTGCAGCCCTATTTTCAACCACCATCATTTAAATTTTTTTGTAAAAATGCAAATCCTTTTTAAAAGGAATAATTACTGTTTAGCCATTTTGCTACATATCAGCAGACGGGTTTAAAAAACAAGCCATCAGTGGATCCAAACCATTTTGATCAAAGGTCCTTTTGAAAATCTTGAACAAGTTTTGTCTTATGAGGCTATAAAAGTTGTTTTTCTTTAACCTAGCTCAAATATCAGCATTATCTACATAAATATTTATTCATTTTAACAAGGTAAAAGATCCCTTTATTGCTTTTAACAAACGTTTTTTTCCCCATTAGTAGGCAATCTTAAATTAATAATCATAACTATTACATGGTAGTGGCAGTATCATGCTGGGAAAAAAAACATTGTCGTACACTAGAAAAGAAACTTTGTGTGAGACCAATGGTAATACACTCCTGCTGGTCATGGATTCTGATTTATTGTCAATATTCACCATTCTGGCAGTTTCTCAGGGTGGCATAAGGAAGGGGGCGCACAAGCATATAACTTATTTATTAATCAAACACAGAACAAGGTTTCTGTTCCTTGCCTGCCTGTGTATGCACGTGAATTGGTACCCAATGCTTGCTGCTGAGAATAGTAAAATAGTAAAGTGTGTACTACTAATGCACTCTTTAGGTTCTTTGAATCTTTACAGGGTGGTTTACTACTTATTTTATACTCCTACTCGGCGCAGGAGAGAGAAAAATGACTGGATTTTTACCAATTATCCATTGATGCGTCAAATGTACCTGTGAGGCCTGGAGATAATGGTGCTAAAACATTAGCTGGAATTGCATGCGGTCATAATTGAAGCCCTCCCCCACTTTGATACAACCGTTACTCCTACCACATCTTGGTCTCCATCTGTCCTGTACTCCTGTTTGATCTGATCTCTGCCCTGCAGCCTCTCGTAGGTGACGGTATACCAGTCGATGGTGGTGTCGAAAACCGCGCGGGGACGCTCCCACGTCACCACGATGGTGGTGTCGTTCTGAGCGTCAGCCTGGACGTTTTGTGGCTCTGAGCTGCACGCTGGAAAAAAAAAACACAAATGAAAAGAAATGATCTTAAACACTTGTGTGAGCAAAACATTGAGTTCTCTAAAAGTGCAAAAAACAACAGGATCAGGAAAAGCGTCTACATACAAGTAATGTGTTTGGAGTTAATTTGAGGTTAAACCAATTGAGGAAAATTAATGAATTCTGTTTAAAAGCCCAGTTTCAGAGGAAATGTGACACTGAGTGGGCGCTGCACGTGCACATATGCAAGATACAAAATTACCCTCTTATGAATTTCTGAATACTTTATTTTAATTTCAAAAAGCTGCAAAATAAATTGCCTAGTCTGAGAGGAGCCGAGCCACTGCACTACAAAGTGACGCTTCCTGGCAGCTCTGAAGATGCTCTTTGGTTCTGACTATGAAACTGCAGAGCGTCGGGTAACTTTCTTTATATAATCAAGAAGAGACCGACCATGGGGGAACAAAGATTTAGATGCAGCAGTAGTCCATTCTACTCTAAAAATGGTAAAAAGCTCGACATACTCCTCTGTAGGCTCATAAGGGCTGATATTTATGCAACAGAATCTTAACATTCTGCTTCTATTGGGAGTTTAAATGGCTGTCAGCTGAAAGCAGTTTCCTAGTTGACGCTGAGTTGCTTCTGATCTGCAAACCAATAAATCATTTAGAGGGCCAGCATGCTAACTATGTTAAGCTATTTAACCCACGATGCTCCTTAAAAGGGCATAACAGATTAAAATCATATATAATATATGCGTTATGCTTCATGCAGCATGGAAGTTAAACAAATGGTTAGAGAAAAACTGGCATATTTATTATTGTGATATATTGTTCTTATGTGCAGAGTGCAAGAGTCTAGTTAGAGCGTCCGCCATGTTGGATGTGGCAGATCTGTACTTTTGTTTTGAGATTTCGATTTGCAAAATTGTTTTGTGAAGTTTGCAATAATAATGGATCAAAATTCACTGTAGAATATTAAGACGAGGATGAAAAACAAAGTCTGTGTTTGACGCTGTGTAATCTGAATTAACACAAGCTCCTTCCCCCCTATGGGGTCCTCTACTCTAACTGGATTAGATCTTTACTGGGACAAAAGAATCACATTGTTGTTTGGAGACGGTTTAAGGATCGGGGAATGACGTACTGGGTGTGGGAACATCCTCCTCTCCTGTGTAGGAGGCAAAGACCTGACCCATAAACTGCTGCTGCTCCCTGAAGTTGTTCTGCAGGTAATCGGCGAGCACCACGTATCCGGCCTGCTCCATGGTCATCACATCACAAAAAACCTCCAGCTGATGAGAGACACAGAAATACAAAGAAACAAAAGTCAGATTGAGGAGAGAATTAGGCAAACATGTGTCGCTGCCTGTGCCTCGTTTTCCACTCTGCTGCCAAAATGCTGAGAAAAAAGGAGGCAGCTCTATTTTTGGTTAGCGTGAGTGTGGCTGTGTCATGTTTTGCCTTTCTGCTTCAATCCCATGTGGACAAAAATAATCCAAACTACAAACCAGTGTTTTCACCGCATTATTCTGCATCGATGCACAACCACTGCGCAGCCTCCTGGGAGACCTCACACATCCTGGATGCACAATTTTCTCCCCCCACCGTGACAAAATGAGGCAAAAGCAACCAAATTCCAGGCCGTTCTGTGAGGGTATGATGACTGAAGCCATCAGATTAATATGTTGTCTTTTTAATTTAAAGACAGCTTGTCAGAAACAAGGAGCAAGTTAAAATCCCACAACAATGATTTGGGTGTTTTTCAAAGGAATCAACATCAGCTAACATGAAGCGTCGGTTCAAGTTTTGGTAATTGGATTTTCTTATTTGAAACTAGAAATGAAAAACAAGTAGTTCTTGATTTATTTGGGAAAAGGACAAAACAAACTGAAACACAAGGATATTTTCTTTCTGTGTGTTTTCATACAACTGCAGCTTTGTTTTATGCAGAAACTGTGCCAGGTTATATTGCCCTGCTTCTGTTTCGCAAGTCTTTGTATGAGTTTATGTCCTTTTTTAAATTAAAGTAAAATGTACGCTTGCTAAAAGCTGTTAAGTATCTGAGAAAAGTTCTCCAGAAACAGAATAATAATAATATAATAATAATACTTTGGACTTGTAATGCACTTTATATTTAAACAAATCCCAAAGTGCTACATAGTAAAATAGGTAAGTGCTAAATAAAAATACATGGAGAGCATGAGAAATAAAAAGTAAAAGAAAGGATAAAATAATCAAAGACAATAAAAAAAGGGGGAAGAGTTCAATTAAAAGCTCTCCTAAAAAGGTGGGTTTTAAGACTACATTTAAAAGCATTCACAGTCTGTGGGAGAGCGTTCGACAGCCTGGGAGCAGCTGAACAGAAAGCCTGATCTCCCATTGTATGAAGCTTCGTTCTTGGATGTTTCAGCAGATATGTTGCAGTAGATCGGAGGTTACGTGTTGAGGTCTGTGGGGTGAGCAGTTCCTTAAGGTATGGTGGGGCATCACCATGGATGCACTGGTGGGTAAGGAGGGAGACCTTCTAATCAATTCTGAGTGCGACAGGAAGCCAGTGAAGTGATTTGAGGAAGGGGGTGATATGGTCATGTCTGAGCACCATCATCAGGATCTCAGCAGTGCTGTTTTGCATGTATTGCAGCCTTTTAAGGCTTTTCTCAGGGATTCCGATGAGGAGTGCATTGCAGTAGTCCAGTATGGACGAGACAAAAGCGTGGCAAAGCTTTTCTGCATCTGCAGGAGTGAGTGTGGGACGAAGTTTGGCGATGTTTCTGAGGTGGAAGAAGGAGGTCTTGCAGAGGTGTTTGATGTGAGCCTCAAAGGTCAAATCAGAGTCCATTTTAACACCAAGGTTAGTAGAAGATGTTGAAAGGGGAAGTTTGTCCAGAGAAGGTGATGCTGGTGATGTCAGATGACCGAACCTGGTGGGGAGTGCCGACTAATATGGCTTGAGTCTTGGAGCTGTTTAGCTGAAGGAAAGAAGTTGTGCTTCTATCTTCCTTTTCTTTCAATCGATTGATCGATAGATAGATAATACATATATGTCAAAATAAATACTGAAATAATAACATATCAATGATAAACAAATCTTGAAGTAAATAAATGACAGTTTAACAAATGACAAGATATGCTATGCCAAAATACTATTTTATATAATATTTGGTATTCTATATATACTTTTTTTTATTGAATATTTTCCTATTAATAATTAATAACATAATTAATTTAAACATTTAATTGTATACAATGTGTGTTTATACATACATGTAACCCTTTGGACATTGTTATATCCTTCTGACTGATAAACCATAAGATGTTTTTTAATCCTTTGTATGTTCACAGGATGGATGAGTCAATCCAATTCAATATTATGTGTAGCGGGTCAAACAGAATCAAAACCTTATTTATAATAACTTATCATCCACGCTTTTTAAAGGTCATTTATGAAAAATAACTTACCCTTCAAAAATTATTAATGAAAGTATTTAAACATGGTTTAATGGTTTTTCCACTCATCATGATGATAAAGACCCACAAAAATGTCATATTTCACAAAAATTCAGAATGTTATTTAAAGGTATTACTTTGTATTATATTCACTAGTTGATCAGATGCTTTTTTTGAAATAGCCGACTTTTGTAGATAATATATATGAGCCCTTAATAATCCTGCTGCATGATATGATTTATCTGAGCCATGACTCCGTTTTCCTTATAGTACCTTTAAACTGGTTATGGATAAAAAATATTTTCCTCATCGCTTGCCATAGAGCATATAAAGCATTATCCATTATGAGTATAAACTGCTATGGTCAGCTCTGGGTCACTTCTTTTTGCTAAATCCTATCTCATTTTTTTAACCCATGTATTGCCATTTTGGGCAGCAAACTTTACAATATAGGAACAAAAATCGAATCATAAAAACAGTCAGAGACCCCAGAGACATTTGTGAGTGACTAACCTGAGCATCTGATATGGCCACGGTGTGTTTAAAGACGATCCATTCCACAGATTCAGAGCAGGGAGGAGTGGTCAGCGAGCCGTTATAGATGTAGAACTTATCAGTGATGTTGGGCAGCAGGGACCTCAGGGTGAAAGCCCCCACTGATCCACTTTTACCTGAAAGAAATTAGCACAGTCTCACCATTCAGCTGTATGGGCTGCTTAATGCACAGTTATTTTTGATCATAATATAAATCATTATCCCGGACAGATATGAAACAAATGTATATATGCATACATGTGTGTGTAAATATGTATACATATATACATGTATATATGTATACATATGTGTGTAAATTCCTTATTTGAACAACCAGGGCGTGATCTTCAAAGTGATCAGTGTTTGTGCTTCATTAGACAGTGTTTGCAAACCTATTTTGCTTGTGTGCCATAAATCGATACTCTAATTACAAATCTGTGCAAATTCATGCAAATCTAAAGATTTACCATTTGAAAAAACTCGACTGCAGAAGCATTTTTGGGCATCTTTTTTTTTAGTACTTCAGAAAGTGAGGTGCAAACTGACGTGCACCATATCTGCAGTGATTGTTGCCAGAAAGGAGCTATTGGTTCAACGGCAATAGATGAAAAGAGGTTTTGTGCGCATAACAAACATATTTGGAATGTCAGAAATCCCAATGGTAATGTATTATTATTGAAAAGAAAATGTCTATGCAATCCAGCCCAAAATAACAATGAAAATATACAAATATAACTAAAGGGAAAATCTAAGAATTTTAGATATTGAGGCATTTTTTTTTATAATGAATGAATTTCTTCAGACAAACCAGTAAAAATATAATTTTAAAAAATACAAATTTGATAAGCATCTACACCATTAACGGCATGTATCATTATTAAGTGCATACAGTAATTTGTTGCTTTTGAAAAGGGTATCAAGGTGTAAAACATATTTATTCATACCGTTCACCTTCAAATAGTCCCCGATATCAGCAATATTGCTGATTCCTGTTTAATTTATGAGTCCATACTGCTCCAAAAAGTCCATTAAGTGAACAAATAAGTACATTTATGAACATATCAATATATATATACTGTATACAAATAAGTGACTACAAGCATCTCCATTCAAATAATTATTATTAATTGCATAAGTGTTTATACAGCCATCTACAGAGATTAAGAGAACAAAATGATGTCCACCACCCTTGTTTTTTAAGAAAACCACTTTTCCTAAACTGTTTAATGTTTGGCTATTGCTTTAAGTCAACACTACATTTGTTCCAGGTTTTCACGTCATTTATTGAAATGCACATTCTTTTTCTGTCAGCAAATGAAATAATCTAATTTCAAGATTTTATTTTTTGTATTTAACTTTATTTTCATCACTTTATTTCTTTGAATTATTTTTATCATTATTATTACCCCACTTAAATGGCTTAGAACTTCATCTTTCTTTTATGTCTACTATCAAACTACCAGCAGAACATTCAATCTGATCCTTTTATCAAATGGGAAAATATTCGCGCACCAATCTTTATAGATCACCCAAATGTGCAATTTAGTGTCTTTTATTAGGAATCTCTAAAAATCAGACCGTCAGTGTAATAATCTACATCTTGCTAAAACTACTTGGATGTAAAATAATTGCCATCATGGCTTTGTCAAGCTGCTGCCTATGTTTGTAAAGCAGGAAAAAGACGAATAAAAAGTGAATCCAGTAGAACCTTTTATTGCCTACCTACGATACGGGTATCGGTATCAGTGCAACACTATTTAAAAGCAGCATGTATAACTGTAAGGAAGTGGTCTATAGGACATATAGGTGGTATGAGAGTTTTGGGAATCGAGACCTTAGAGCTCGAGTGTAAGTCAATTCTGAAATTTGTGTTTTTTGGTGGCTAAGTTGGACTTAAATCCTCAGCTAAACTCAATTATTATTATCTACCATATCGCTCAGTTAGAGTTCTCATGCAGTAACCTACCAAATCTGCTCACACCACTGATGGCTTCTACAATAGGACTGAAGTTCTCATTGTCCTCCTGGCTTACCTGCAAATGAAAGGAAAATTGTACAGTTGCCGTATTTAAAGCCAAACATAGGTAAAGATGGTTCCATGGTCAGGTCGTCTCACCTCAAAGAGAACAGCCAAGGCAGCAACTCTTCCTCCTTTCTCAATTGCATCATCTAAACTTTGAAACTCATTGGGATTGTAGCAGTAGATCTGCATCTGAGAAACAGCCAGGATAAATGTCATTTTCGCTTTATGTTAGGAAAGAGGATAGATAGCACATTGGTGACACTTACTTCCAGAGGATATTTCATCCCGTTGAGGCTGTGTTCAGACCCAGCTGATGATGCATTGCAGCGCCCCCAATGGAAGCTAAGCCTCGATACAAGAAACCTGGAGCTCAGGCCTCCTCCAGTTACATAGAAGTCTCCATTTATATTGATGGACACTTGGATATGTAAAAAAAACAGAAACAGTGAAACATTAGAAAGGAATGAACTCTTTGTTTATCTCCACCCTTGATTGTTTTGATTAAAGAACACAACATGGTCTATGAAACTAACTACCAAGACGCTAAATCAAAGTGATATTGATCAATGCATTGAGCCCCAATATGAATTAAAAATTCAGCAAAAAGGGCACACATGTAATGCATAATCATAACATTGGCGTGCGCAGACTTTTTGAATGGCAGGAGCAGAAAGAAAAAGAGGGACTTTTTTCAATTTGACAGATAACAGATAAGCAACATAACACATTGAGGAATGTTCCAGTCAACACACAACACTCCCCTCTTTCAAAGACACTTCCTCGCTTGGTATACAACAAATAGTCTAAACTTGCAACACAGCCCTGTTTGAACCCCCCCATCTAAATGTTTTCAAGTTGAAGACGTTTTGCTTCCCATCCAGGAAGCTTTTTCTATTCAAAATGTCAGGAATAACGTTGAGTTTGAGGTTTTTTGAAAGGGTCCACCCCTTTGGAGGGGGGGTTATTTGGCTTCTCTTGTTAGCCTGCAAAGCGCCATACCCATCTAAATGTCTGAAAGGAGGGGTCGTTAAAGGGAATTGTTGGCCTTGCTGAATAGAGGAGGTCCTCTTCTCTCGTGTATAGGGGCTGCAATGATAGCAAGAAGGTATTAACTCAATTGCAGCATTGTAGGTTTTTGAAAACTGGAACCTGAGTCCACCCCTTTTGTTTGTGATTAGTTTTTCTTTCTTAACATAGATGGCTTCCTTCACACCCCTCTCAAACCATCTATTTTCTTTGTCCATAATGTGAACATTCTGGCCCTCAAAAGAATGTCCTTTGTAACATAAGGTGTAGATGTACCGCCGAGTCTTGTCCCGACTTGACTTGTACTTATGACTTGTACTTATTGTACTTTTGAGCCGTTTCTAATTGTTAACATACATTGCCCACAGAGACAGTGCAAGTATTGGAGAGATGGGGAGGATGGTGTAGCTCAGACAGCTTTCATCTGTTTTTCAATTCAGCCATCACCTCACATCTCTTCACATTGTCATTGCTCCACACTCGGTTTGCCCCTCACCACTGATATTTTCTGTTTCACTACAAGATCTCCCAGTTGTTGCCGCCTCCCTCTTTGATCTTCCCTCAGTTGCATAGTCTCTTTCTTTTCTGTGTCTTTGTCTCTTTCCTTACAGCTGAGACTGTCATTAACCTGGGAGTTCATTGTTATAATGAATAATTTTTCCTCTCTTTATTGGAGGGTGAGGGGCTATAAAACTTAATCTCTCCACAGTATGGGATTACCAAGCCCTGCTTTACAGAACCATCGTCCAAATACTCCTGTAGGAACTGTTTTTATGCTCCTACAGAAAAAAAAACAAGACATTTTGAGCTAAAGAGACTCTGGGCTCTATCTGACAGATTTTTTTTTTAAGATTCCTCTAAAACCAAAGTTTAGTTTGGGATTTCCAAGCATATGAAAATAGACCAATTTAAAATACCCGTCTTCCCGTTGTTCTGGATGGTTGTAGACTCTGAAGTCGGTATGTGCCAGCCCTCTAGCTGTAGGTTCTGGAACTGCATCCTGACTTGGGTAAACATCTCATTGATGTCCACGGGAGACTGCCGGGCACCATTACAGGACGGGTAACTCTTCCCCCAGATCTGCTGGTTCAGGCTACCTGTAAATAAAAACATCTGACAGTTTAGCGATACAGTTAAGGCGAGATTTATTCAGAAGGAAATCTGTACCAATTTTCCAATTGAAATTAGAATAGAATGCTCTTCAATTTCAAAATAAAGCTGAATTTTTTACTTACACATTAAATAAAAAAAAGGAAATCTTTTTGAAGATTGTTAAATATGTAAATTTATTAAAACAATACATGAAATAACATTGTACATTTAATTTTTAAAATATGTCCCACCAAGTAGTGACCAAAAATCAACCTGAAATGTCAAACTTGAAAATTAAAATGTATTAAAATAAATGTTTTAGAGAGCACTTGTGGTCTTATTAAATTAAATT